>NC_047126.1:22411072-23011072 GCF_009829125.3 Periophthalmus magnuspinnatus
TTTTTTTTTTTTTGCCACTTTCTTCACTAATCTCAATGCAGTGAGATCTGTTCTTTGTAATATTACCATGGCAGTGCCATGTGGGCATGTTCAGCTTCTGTTTAGTCTATCACTTCTTATCAGTCTTCCTACATACCCGTCCTCACCACTGTCCTCACCACTGTCCTCACCCGCCTCCAGACCCCTGTCCTTAGCCCCGCCCACAGTAGCTCCAGTCTGCTCCACTCACACTGGCGCACAAGTCCCGCCTACTACACTGCTGTGAGCTCTCTGATTGGCTGTGTGGTGTATAGCCCCGCCCCCTGCCCCGGTGTCACTCTGGCTCTGTTTGCATTTCTGAGGCACACATGGTTATCGCTCTGCTGTAGTGCTGCAGAAAAAACAAAACCGCTAAATTTAGGGATACATCGCTCAAGACACCGGATGAACAATGGAGTTTGGGTAAGTTTTCGATGATGAGAATGAATGGGAAAAGTGACAAGCCAAACGGAGACTGTATAGTAGTTTAAATGTGAACTTGACTGACAACCTGCGTATTTGCTAAATAAATAGATTTAGCACAGCTGTCGTGACTACACGTTTAATAAAATGTGAGATTTGGATTGTAAACTCAGTTTAAATGTTGAAATGAGTAACTTTAGTTTTTAAAACAATAGGCTGAATCCAGTAGAAAACAAGCAAACAACAAGCAAAACAAAAACAAACTTATACAGCAAATATAATTGAGTACAATCTAAACTAAAAGCAAATGCATATGTGCGACCAACATGCACATGGCTAATCATGACTACATTTGATGTCATATCTGCTTATGCAAACTTGATGTAAAAGTCAAATAACTGGCAGACTTTTCAGCAGCCTAGTTGTCTTTTATTGCAAGCTAATTTAATGCCTTCATAATACTTTAATCATTATAAACATAATCACTATGTAGATTACTTGTTGCTTCATGATACATAAATATATTTAGTTAGTTTACTTAATTTTGCTGTAGAAATAAAAATGTGTCTCTTGGTTTGCTTGATGGTTGTAGGCCATGTATGTTCTTTTGTTTAGTTTCACAAAATGAGTCAAATTATTGAGTTCTGTTTGTAAGTGTTCTCTCTTTTCTTGTTCTATGCATGACGACTTCAGGCTTTTTGTAGTATTATCCATGCAGTGAATAGACTATGTCAGACCATGTAACTAATCTATTTATTGATTGTATATTCGAAACCAATCTATGCACAGTGTGTTTTGTAGTACAGTACTCACACATTATTTAGGTTCAATAGAGCGGAGCATACAGGGGAAGTCACCTGATTTTATTATGTTTTGGAAATGTGGACTTTAAACTGCCCAGCTTACATTTAATGATCTACAAAAGGGGTGTTAAAGCCTAACAGTGCTAAAAAGTGGTGAACTTATTTCTGTATACTTTGTACTTATATATATATTAAAATTGTTTTATTTTATGACCATTTTGAGTGAGATATAAATTAGTTCTAGTGGAAATTAGTGCTTCAACTAATGATTATATTATTTGGCAATAAGTTTTATTTGATTAGTCAGACTAAAACTAAAAATACTTTCTATTGTACCTGTGATAAAACGTTTCTATTGGCGTCTCTTTTAGAGTGCATATAGTTGTCCAGATAATGACTAACAATGATAAAAATAGTGACCAATTAATTTACTTGTCATTATGTCATGATTATTACAATCAACTTTCATCAACTTTCCCCACGGGCACAATTAAGTGTACCATAGCCTTAACCTTTAGTGTTGCAGCCTTATACTGGCACTAACTATGTTTTCCTTAGCAGCTGCGTGTAGAGATGTTAATTCTACAATCAAGTCCTAAAACTTCAGATGTTTCTTTTAACAGTCATAGTGATAGTGACATTTTATTCCATGACATCTCTTGGTCTACAGCAAGTGAAACGCACAAAGCCAATAGTCAGCTTTGTGTATATTTCCATGCATCTGTCCAGGTTTCTTCACATTAGAGCGTGACTAGATAGAGTGTGACAGATGTGCACAGTGGACTCGTTCAGTGGCCGTGTCTCACGTTATTAGCGTTAGCATAGCACCAGGTTTTCTGTAAGGTCGGACGGAGCAGCCTCTTATCTACAATCTCACAATGTGTTCTCCGCTGATATCGACCTGACCGAAGCAGAGCCACTGTGGTTTGCGATTTCACACTCGAGTATTTATAATGGAATTGTTATACTCTCTGACTGAAATGTTATGTTAGAAAACTCCTGAAATATATGCCTTTTTTGAATTGTATAATGACCTTGGCAAGATATTCTTTAAAAAATAGTCACCTTTTTTATAACATTTTTCGAATATTTGGACTATTTTGTGGTCCTATGTAATGAAAAGAATACCCTGCCCTATCCAGATCTTTATGTTTAAATACTCCTTTAGCAGTGAAGTATTATAATGATAATGCACAATTACTTGTGTACATGTTTAGAATTTTGCTGGTCCACATGTTTTCAGTTTTGATTTTGGCAAAGTTATAGTGAACATAACAACATTTTGTTTTTAGCAAGAGAACATGATCCATAATGTATTTAACTTTTTTTTTTATTATTAACTTAAACTTTTGTTGCTGTATAAATATTCAACATGCTTCTCAAATTTTGCAATCTGATACCCCCTATTGGTCATGCCAAATTTCTTCTAACTTGCGTCCCCAATACTGTATTTCTATTGTGGTCCGTCTGATTATGTGACACCCTTTGCCTGTCTTTTTGCCTCTGTCCAGTGGTTGTGTGATGGTGGTGCAGGGGGAGGGGAGTGCAGTGAATGGATGGCCAGGCTCGGGGCTTCATCTGCGGCTGTAATCCCACATGCTCTGTCCTCTGTATTGGAGCTGTAGATTAGCATGGCAGACAGGGCCCGTCGCTCATGGCTGTCCGTATGTCAGCACAGACTCATCTGCAAAGGTTACATAAAGCTCAGATTTTAAGAACTCCCCGTTGCATAAGTATTATTAACTTCTTGACCTGAGATAAAAATGCAATATTCAATCAATAGCTGTTGGCTGTTGCAATCATTATATTGTGGATCTGTTAAAGTTACTGTTGGCATGATACTAAAATAAATGAAACTCAATTTTGATACTAAGGAAAAGACTCAATACTCAATACTGATTCCAATACTGTTCTCAGTGATTTCTTTTATTGCTTTTAAAGTGCTTCTAAATGTCCTGTGAATATAACTTTTTAGTATCTATAGTTGCTCAGATGAGTACCTAGTTTTCGATACTTTTGACAACCCTTGTATCAAATTGAAACTTTGATTTGAGAATAACAAATCTGAGGATGTCAAAACATGTCAATGGTACACAATACATTATGACTCCACATCAAAACTGGGACTGAACTTGATTTTAACCCAAAACTAAACCCGGACTAGACCAGAACCAAACCAAGTTCCCATCAGGACTAAACCGGTATCAGACCTGGACAACATCATTTGTTCTTTATGTGTAGTCCATTATCATTTTGAATAGTAACCCTTTTTCTAAAACTATATATTCAAAAATGTGTTCTTGAACTTTTTGTAGCTATCTTTATATAATTCACCAATTCAGTTTGAGAATTGCACATTTGGTATATTTTGTTTTTCTTTATGCAAAACATTTAGCAGAGCATGCATTCTCTTTCCTGTTTGTTTCTCTGACTTAACCACATCTGTACTTTAGAGCAGATGATAAAGTATGCTGTCAACTCTTAACCTTACTCAAACTGCAGGCATCAAATCATGTAGCCTACAAATACAACTCTATAATTTACTATTGATTAAAATGCAATTCCATCCAACTGTTTATTATTGTGGGCTAAAGGATGCTCCATTGTACAGTTGTGATCCTGGTGTGTTAATTCCATCAGCAGCAGCACATATTGGGCTGGATGTTAGCATGAGCGGTGGTGTTTGCATGGATGGTAGTAGGTCAGTGTGACACTTATGTTTAGGAACAGAATCTGGTCAGGGACAGGATAAACTGTACTAGCTGTATATACAATGTTATGTGTGCAAAAAAGAGATTAAAGGGCTCATATACATTTTAATCGAATGTTAGCAATTTTGCATATTGAGTCTCGCTCTCCAAAGCTCAAAGCACTTGGTCCCTAATGATAGCTTAATGGTGTCATCAGTATTCCAGGAAGTGATTCTCTGTGATTTTAAAATAATTCTATATCTCCATTCTTCATTTCACGACGCAGCTAATCCAACTCCAAAGCTATTGAATTCTTCTTTTCCTTCCTTTTTATACAAAAAAATTGCAATCTCCTTTCTGCTGTTATGCCATATAAATCCTTCAACCAAAATGTGTATCAGTCAATTAATCATTTCAAAGACATCATTGACTGATTAACTGACTAAACAATGAAAAGCCTACAGCCTTACAAATTTGCATAATACAGTGCTTTTTAGAGTCTACCCCAGCAACAATTAAGACACACGATTTAGAATTTGCCAGTATTTTAAAGACATAAATAGAAGTCATGTGTTTTCTACAATGATATGACGAGCTGTTGTTTATATTATGTGCCTACATGGCAGAGCAGCAGGTTGTGTAGACTGCAGCTGACTCTGGAGGAGCAGGAAATGCATGTCATCTTTGAAGTGTACTCTTTAAAGAGCCATGTTGCACTGTGGGGGAGCACGGGCAGGTTCAGTGACATGCTGATCTTTCTATTTACTGGTTCCCTCAGACCATTCTAAAGTTTACAGGTGTCTTCCTGTCAACACCGTGAGAGAAAAAAAAACATTATTAAGCAGCACTGTTTTAATATGTATAAAACCTGCAGTTGATCCTGTAGACATCCAGGAAAAATCTAGAAAAAAGTTCAGAAGTGAGTGTAATTCTTGCCTTTTTGTCAAATCTTAAAATTTTGCTCTCAAGCTGTCTTCCAACCCATAGTTATTTAAAAGTGTGAGTTTTTCTCTTATCTATCATTGATGTTATTGATGTCCAGTGAAGTGTTGTCACGATACTAAAATTTCAAACTCAACTTTAAAACAAAGGAATAGACTTTGAATTTGATTTCAAATCTCAGGGACAAAAGGCGTAAAAAACATATACTATGTTTTTTGGGGGACATTGGGTATGAAACGATAGCATAATTAGATCATTGTTTTATATTGTGTTCATTGTGATCTGCATTATTGATCCAAAATAGCTGCATAAACTGGTCCATTAACATTATGTTCAAAACTGTGATTTTAATGTACTTGTAGGGGTGGGTGATATGCCACAAAAAGTTATATCACAATTTTCCTAGATTTCTTTATCATGATCTATGTTTTCTTATTACTTTTTCAGTCCTAAGTATGTAACTAGCCCATTCTTAAAGCTTTCTGCCATTTCTGAAAGTTTAGTCTTCACTGTGATTAGTGTGTTTGACCATAGAGCTACAATTAATAAAAAAGCAGGGAATCACAATATAACAATTTTACCAAAATAACATACATAGTTGAGATCACATTTCAATTTTTATCACCCAGCCCTAATTACTTTTTATTTTTGAACCCTATATAAATGTTAATTATCACTATATCATTATTTTCTGAGCATGCAAGAGAGGTATTTTACTTCTGTGAGATATTAACTGTTAACACATAACATATTTAGATCACCATGTTACCTTTTATTGTACTGAAAATACTATATTCACCGAAAACAACATATTAACATGTTCAATAAGTTTCGGTTTTGTTTTTGACACACTAAGTCTCCCCTCTCTTTGCTCTCCATGCTAAGTCACTCCTCCTTCTGTGCACTATTGCAACACAATTAGCATCCCACTAATGAAACTACTGCACATCACATCAGGTTTGTCAAGTTGTTGTGTACAGTTTTTAATCATTCTTTTGTATATTTGTGGAGAATTGTCTTGTGGGAGCATGGATGACGTAGGGTTGTGGGCTGAGCATTGGACAGAATCTTACAGCTAATCAATTGTTTGAATAGTACCTCCCCTTTAATGTCCATAGACAGAAGTGGAGAGCTTTTCCTGCCTGTACTGTTTTAATAGATTCTTTGCAGGAAGAAAACAATGAGTAAGACATGTATAAATCCAGTGCTGTCTTTCTGAGCCTATTTACAAACCAATGCCAGTTTCCAGCGTGGTTTGTTTGGCAGTGAAAAGGACAAAAGTTACATTCACAACTCGATCTACGTTCTCAACAGTAGTCCATTGTCCGTGATGCTGTCAGTGCACGGCCACACTAGTGCCCCCTGCAGATCACATCACAGTGACATCTCTGTAAGGAGTGGAAACACAGGAGCAGGCACAGAGGAGTCTGTCATGGTGGTGCTGAGATCAGTGGCTCCGAGCTGCACCGCGACTACAGCCCAAGCCAAACCTCTGAATGGTGACCTCACTTTTGGCGCAGGACGGCATGCTGGTTTAAAGACAGGGTAGGCTTAACATGAATGAATACTCTCTCCCAGGGCGCACATATTTTGTTCTGGTTGGTTTGTTGGTTGGATAGCAATATTTTACAATTAGTACTTTAGTAGTGAGAAAATGAATAGATAAAGATGTAGTCATGGTTAAATGGCATGTATTCTGCTGCACACTGTCTCATCTAATTAAAAGGCATTTCATTGTTGGATGATCAGGAAGTGCTTGTTAGTGTGCTAGTTATTGTTAGGAAAAAGTTATTGTTAGCTTTACTGTTACATTGGCTGATTTTTTTCCAAGCAAAATCACCCAGTCCTATGTAACGTTAAAAATGTTCTGCAAACTACAGAAAATAGTTGGTGATCATATTTAATCCATTGGCTGTTGTGGAAATCTTTTATGAATGAGACAAAACAAACTATTGCATAATGACAAAAGAATATGTGACCATCATTTTTATCAGACATGGTTGAACCAGGCTTCATTTGCAAATCTAAATGTACAAAAGATACCATAAAATGTTACTGTGCAAAGGACAGAAGTGGGTAGCACCATTTACTCAGTCACACTACCAGTCAAAAGTTTGGAGACACTTTCTCATTCAGTGGTTTTTCTTTGTTTACTACTTTCTACATTTTAGATACATACTGAAGAAGTTGAATATATATTGCAAGATGTTTGGAATTATTTAACAAAGAAAAAAGTGAAATAACTAAATATTTATTTATATTTTATACTCCTCAAAGTAACCTCCCGTTGCTTTGTTGACAGCGCAGCAAAGCCTTAGTCTTCTAATAATGAGCTTGTGGATGAAATGGTTCTCACTTCACAGCTGTGACTTGAGAGGGTCAAAAAATGGCAAATGTGCAAAACGGGGTTCGAAGCAAAAGGTGGCTATTTTGTTAACTTTTTTTTTCTATCTAACACAAGTTTGCAGTTATTTTGAGTTTATTTTAGTTTAGTACATTCCACATGTGTCATTCATTGTTGTGATGACTCTTCACACTGACTAAATCAAAAAGTGACAAAAGCTTTATGTTGACAATATTAAATGATTTGAACATTTGTGTTTCTTGCATTGCACATTCATATATGCTTTTAGTTTAGTTTATTTAATGTTTTGTCCTTCTAAATTACATTAACTGTAGCTGTTGGGACACATCTGATTTATTATTTACTGTTGAAATTACTTTTGCTTGAATAGTACCTTTCCCATATACTTTTTTATTTCTAGGACCACTACCTCTACTCGAGTAATATTATTTTGAAGTAACCTTACTCTTGCTTAAGTACAATTTTTGACTACCAAGAGATGCATTATCAATGCAACATATGCCTTTGTTAAAGTCTGTGCATGATTTTAAAGGTCCTATGTCCTAAGGAGACAGATTTGCATGAGCCTATGACGTTGTATAAGTATAAGAGTGTTCTGAGCTCTTATAAAGGGCACGGCCTGAACAGACAAGACTAATGTAAACAAAACAAGTCTTTTTATGAAGAAACAAACAACAATATATTATAAAAGTCTGTTTAGCATAATTAGGCCTGTTAAGATTTTCTACTACGCTGCAAGGAAGCAGCGTTGTCAAAAGTATCAAAATTCAGATACTAATCCTACTAATCCATACTTATTTGAGCAAGTCACATTCACAGGACAGAAATGAAGCTTTCCCGAATAGCTTTAGAACGATCTTGAACTGTATCAGGACAAGGATAAGACCACACTACCAGGAAGTCACATATAGTTAAATAAACTAGATTAAAAAACTTGGTGGTATTTAAACTAGTCCCAAAAATGTCCCCATTTTTCGTCTGTTTTTCTCTGGCTGCTTCCACAATGAGTCAGCAGCAGTCACACACACACACAGACTTTCTCTCTTCCCTCACTCCTCTCACTTTTGGCTGTCTCTGGATTGGCTTACGAGGAACCATAAGGCCTCTCCCTGTTTTTTGCTATTTGTCAGAATCTTATCTCTCCTCCTCCACTCTCTCCCTCTCTCCCTCTCTCTCCGCACTGCAGACAGTCAATGGAGGTGAATGAAGGATAGATTCAGGACGGAGCAGAGGGGGAGACAGAGCTGTCACTTGCCCGCTGGACGTGTGTCTCGCCTGGGCCGCTTGTGTGGACAGTGCTTTGACTAGATGGACATAGAGGTTTGCGTCACGTGGAGTTGGTCCCGTGTCTTGGTGGATGACATAGATGCTGAGCTGTAAGTGTCAAGCTCTGTTAGTGTCATGTCTTGTAGTAAGAACTATGTAGTGAGGTTATGTAATGTTGCTATGATGTTTGCTGTGTTAAAGGGAACGTGTTATGTTAAATGGACTTAAATGAGCTTTTAGTGATGTTATAATGGTTCTCTCTCATTATTGGTTTACTTAGAGTTGTATTTTTCATTGATTCATGCATGTTTAAAGGAACTGTGTTTAAGAATTAGATTTGAAATTTCATAAACATGATCTATCTGTGCCCCCGGATGCATGGTAAACATGGTCAAATCAAATAAAGCTTTTACTGATAATAATTGTAATACTGATTTTTTTTTCGTTATTACAAAGAACGTGTCCAGTACATGATGCCCAAGTTGTTTATGTTGTAATATGTTGTGTTTTAGTTCATGTTTGGTGGATTTGCGTTGCTAGTTTTAATGCTGAAATTTGTTTAAATGTAAAAGGACTCACCTAAACCCCAGCACCTGCAGCCAATCATGAATCAGTGCTAGTGAAGCCTTTGGAGCTCAGTGAGAGAATCCTGGAGGTTCTGAGCTTTCGCATGAGCCATGACCTGTCCATATACTGAGAATGAGGATAACTTGTATGTGCAGGTTAAGGCACCTTTAAGTAATCCTGTATTGTCCTGTATTTGAGACCTACCCCAATTCTTCACCCACTGTACGTACATGAAAATCTGCTGCTTGTTATGATGAAATGCCCATGATGATGAGGCAGGGCGTCTGAGTTCTGCAGTTTTGAACAGGAAGTCAGTGGACCAGGTTCTATTACAAAGTCATTATAGATCAATATAACTGCGGTTTACAATGAACAAAACTAAAAATCAGGATCTACATGTATGCTATAGTTTAATACTAAATTCCTGAAAAAAGCATATGTCATTTTTAAGCAACTAAAATCAACATAGAGATTTATAGATTTTTAGAATGCTTTGTTGTTTATTTACACAACAAAAGTGTATTGTTATCTGCTAAGTGCTGGTGTAAGCATGTTCAAGTTTGCTACGTTGGCAACTTCAACTTGACCTATGATGTACGATGTAGATACCTTATTTATGAATACGGGAGATTTGTTGTTGAAATGTTGCCATGTGTCTTGGTTGAAACTGTCTACAGTAGGGCAGGTAGTGATGGATACTTTGGCAGAAGCATTATGTTACTGTTTTGAATGTCGCACAATCAATATAATATTCATGTGTACATCAAACCTTTGTCTGTACGGCCATTAATAAGTGATGGAAAAGAGTTCATACTGTGATTGGTTAATCCCATCTGTCATTCTCAGTGCATGACACGGACTGACCAATAGATTTTATAATGTTATATTGCCCACTGACTCCTAGGGGCAGGTGTTATAACTGCGGTGCTGCTGCAAAATTAAAACCATGATTTTTTTATAATAAATATATTCCTGACTTTTCTTACTGGTAGTGCAAGGTTATTACGCAAACAGTTAGGGATAGGGATGTGAATAAGGCCAACTGATTATAAATATAATTACAAAGTAGTTAGTATATAATTGTAAATAAAACAACTATGCAAATGTTACACTGATGACCTTCTCCTATTTGAATGAGCAACAGGGATTCAATTTGTAATCATCCATAACTTGCGAACAAAAAAAAATTGAATACATCTTTTTTTGTCGATATCGCTCAGCCTCACGTTCATGCCTTCCCATGTGCCTCTGTATATGTCTGTAGTGTGGTCTGATGTCTTCACCTCTTCGACTCTTTCCCTCCCTTCCCATATACATGTTGACAGTTGAGCTCCTCTGAAGAGTTCGACTGGCTGGTGCGGCTCTGCTTATATAACAGTGTGGTGGTATGCAGTGTGGTGATGATGATGCTGTGATCCTGTGCTCAGTCTGCACTCAGTGGCTGGTACTTTCCTGTGGAACTCTTGACGCATATATTTGAATTATTAAAAACCTGCCCTTTGATATTGGCACGTTTGATTTTCACATTTTGGTAAGTTATAGAGGCTGGAGTAGAAGTGCCTGTGCCTTTAATGCATGGAATGTGGAATGTTTATGCTTTTTAATATTGTTTTAATAATATGTTTTGTGGCTCAAAATTAATTGATATTAACTTTAAAGATACAGTTAGAGAAAAATAAGTATTATATCATGTCAGTTCAACCAGTCACTTAAGCATGGGTGTTTGCTTCTTTGCTTGTAAATCGTGTTGATAACTCAAATTCTATTGTGAAATATACAGTGAGGAATAATTTTGCAATTAAACAATGCATCATTTATTAATATTTATGTTCTTATTTAAGTTTTATGGGTGAATGATAGTTTAATCGACCATTTGCATTGACCACTATCAAAGTAAAGTTGAATTTTGTCTTTTACACATCATTGTGAAATACTGCCAAACCGAGTTATGAATTATACAAAGGATAAAAATAACAGTACTATGTTGAATTTTCGTAAAGATACAAAATGTGATGTTTTCAGTTATGCCTTTCTTTGAGTTATGCATGTGAAGTGAATGCGGCTGCATCTAAGTTACTCCCCTCAGAGCTGTGTTGTCACTGTGAACAGATCCATGACTCGTGCAGATTTAGGGCCAGTCAATACAGCAGAGTGAATGAGAAGATGAGGCTGTGTGCAAATAGTGACATTAGCTACAAAATGGTAATGTAATAGTCCAATACTATGCATCTATTATGAATAAATAATCCTGCTCTCTTTAGCTTTGGCTGAAAAGGTGTTGTTGTTGTTGTTGTTTTTAGCCTCATTTGAACTGCTTTACCCCACAGTGCTGCTGCAGAGGGTGGGGTCTTTTTGAATTCTTGGGAAAAACTGAACTAATAATTCTTTCACAATGTAGTCCCAGTATTTAGAAAAAAATTTCTAAATACTGGCTTTTAATGTGCATCTGTTCTGACATCATATCACCTTTGCTTGACTGTAACTTTACCCTCCCCATTCATATCCAGTCTGTAGCTATTCCCTGTCTGATCCAGGAAACAGGGAATGTTAGACAAAAAACATGCCTGAACAATCTATGAAGGGAACAGTGCACTCCCTAAGGCTAAGCTGGCCTCTTTTTAAGACTCTTTCACAATAAAAGCCCTGACACACTTTACCTGGCCACAGGCCCTCTTCTGTTACAGCCTGTACAAAGATGCTGGATTCAATGCAGAATCATCCCTGGTTGATTGCTGTACTTTTCCATTAGGTATAGACTAAAAGAGGCTGTGACCTGAAGTACACTTTATGCTCTAGTGTTCTGTGATTTGGAGATTCTGCTGGCCCTGCGTACTGTTAGTTCTGTGCTATGTATATTTTTGTAGTGTGGAGTATGTACGTTTGTCCTTTTTTGCATTGCACAGATGCTTTTTTTTTTTTTTTTTTTTGGCATGAAAGCTTTATTTGACTCGACAGTTCTAATGTGAAAGGGGGAGACAGGTCCAATCCTATTTGAGTAACTTGTCTGGAAAATGTCAGCGTGTGATTGTCAGAGACTTAAATAGTGCAGAATGAAAGCCACAGCTCCAGCAGTCTGCTCCAGGGCAGTTGTGGCTGTGATGTAGCGCACCGCCATTTCTGCCAAAATGCGTGAATGAATTTAAAACCAATAATACTCTCAATAATGAAACTCTAATGAAAAGTACTCTTTTAAAGTAACCTATGAAATGTATGAACACATGGCTGAAGTGAACCTGAAGCAATGCATTCAAGTTCATAAATGCCAAATTATTTTGTAAAAACATTCATTCTCAAAATTGAGTTGTTCGCTATCATAATTTGTTATTGTGTCTTTACATTATATAAACAAAAAAAAACCTGATGTATGTTTTCCAGGATGGAGATGTAAGCTGATGCTGTTTTAAAGAGCATTATGCATTTGATCCCTACTTCTCAGATCTCCCTTCCGGCCATGAAACATTTGTGTCTTTAAGAACCAGTGTTATGCATGTGTATTCTCCATCAGTTAGGTGTGTGCTGATGGCAGAGTGCTTGGGCCTGACTTTCTAATCAAATATTCATCAGTTTAAGAGCCCATCTACCCTCCCTCTCTGCTACTGTGCTGAGCTGATGTTGTGTGGAGCAGCTGTACAAATGCAAAGTCCAGAATCAGCAAGAAGTAAATCAGAGCTACTAAAAGTCTATAGGTCTGCAGTCCACTAGTCCCTACAGGCTAACGGGAACACTGTGTCTCACTGTGAATGTTACGTCCTTATTTCTTATTTAACCAACACAACCTGAAATAAATCCTCCAGTTTGAGTATTACTGCCCTAAGTGTTCTAGTGACCACAGGCACTACTGACGCCTTCACTTTCCAGGCCACCTCAAGCTCTTCTTGGAGCCCCTGGTATTTCTTTATTTACGTGTTACTTTTTCCTGATATTCCCATAGCTTGATATTGCACACCATATGTTCACCACAGTGGCTTTGCACTCTTGTCTGTCCACCACCACAGTGTCCTGTTGATTCACCATCACCATTCTGTCAGTTTGTATCTGGAAGTCCCACACGATTTTCACTCGGGAACTTCTCTATTACCTTTGGAGGGTTTCCCACCTTGACCTTGGGGCCTCCAGTATGTGTGTGACCTTTTGGTCTACCAGGAGCTGGTGTCCCTGGCATCTTTGCCGATACCCTTCTGTGCTGTGCACATGTATTGATGCACTTATCTTTGCTGTGATGATGTCTGGTGTGAGCTAGAGCAAGTTGGAAAGGACTGTACTCTTTGAGAGATCCTTCTGGTTCAGGATTGTATGCCCTTCCGTTAGCCATTCAGGGTATTTTCATATCACAGAGCCCTAATAAATGTGACATTATTTTGCTCTTCCCTCCTATAATACAGATGAAATAATAACACACCTACATAAGTATATAGTCTGTCCCTCTAGTGCCCTAGGCACAATCTGTAGGTCTATTTGTGGATTTGGCATTTCCTGCCAGGAAGAAACTTTGATCCTTACACCCCGCAGTGACAGGGCAGATGACAACAACACTCTTCCTATGTTACCTTCAAACTGCTGGAAGCTCGTCTTCACATTCTACACAATGTGTTTAATGTATATTGTACTGTGTGTTTACGCTGCAGAGCACATTCTAGGCTCGGTGTTAGCTTCAGCTTTATGAATCCCGGCTCTGACATTTTGTGCAATGTCTACCTATACTTATATACACACACACGCATACACATTACACACACATTACACGCACACACACCACACACACACACTCTCTCTCATTCGCACACCCCCCCGCACGCATACACATAGTGTCTATCTCCAAGGAAGTGGCACCATCAGACCAATTTACAGGTCAAATCTGTGGAGAGGCATGTCCACTTACATAGACAAGACATATTGTGCTTGAGTTTGCTATATTTTTTTCATTTGTACCAAAATCACTACTCGACGCTGCCGAATTCTGTGCATATCACCGATTACGAAAATTTGAAAGTCTTGAAAATAAGCGATTAAAGAAAGTTGATTTTGCATAATAGGTTTGCTTTAATAAATTCAAGGTTGATCATTTTAATGCCATATTGGAATATTCATGGCCAAAGCAATCAGATTTCCAGTAAGGCAGCCACCAATCACAAAATTTAGACCTTTAAGTAATCATATCAGATAGTGGCAACATGTTTTTATGATGCAAACAACATAATGCCATACTCAATGTAAAAATGTATACAAAAGATTCCCATACACTACATCTGTGCTCCTCACTGCTCTGAGAATATTTCCCTCTCTTGTCTTGTCTCTACAGGGTGCGTGCTGAGAGCAGGGCACACCCCCGTCCCACTGCTTTAGGATGGCCTCAGAGGGCTCTACCATCCCCAGTCCTGTTGTGCGTCAGATCGACAAACAGTTCCTGATCTGCAGCATATGTCTGGACCGCTACCAGAACCCCAAAGTGCTGCCCTGCCTGCACACCTTCTGTGAGAGGTGAGTGCGTCGCCATGGGAATAGGGTCCATGCATATACATCGGTTTCAGGTGTGATTCCTTTTTGGTTTGAAGGATTTTGTGAGGAGTTTTCACTATTCAAAAGATATAATATTTTGAGTTGAGTTTTGCTATTGGAGGAATGATGCTTTACCAATTAATCCTTTGCCTGACACCCATGATAATTCTAATGGTGATGATACTAACAACTTGACATAATGACTGGTGGATCAAATGTGCAGACACAGAGTTTATTTCAAAGAAAATGCAAAGGCTGGGTTTTGGGAGTTGAGTCAGAGGCTGAGGTGATCAGTGGGTCCAAAAAACGGGAGGATAAACATGTGGAGAAATGAGGAGAGTCTTTGTAGTCCAGAGGCTGAAGCTTGATTGCTGATGGGCTGCAGGTGAGTAATGGGTGGTAACCATAGGTGAGGGAGGTGCCAGACTTACCCCCCAGCTCCGCACACAGACAAAAGCCATGTCCCAATTTGACAGTTGCACACTTCGTCAGCTGCATTTTAAGGGCACTTACGTAACTTACTTACTTAATTTGTGCACTTCTATATCCCATCATGCACCACGCGTGACTTCTTCTACAGGAGAAACTAGGTATATTTTCTTAAAGTGATGTAATACTAGCTACAATTGGGGAAAAAAAAATCACTTTGAATCTAAATCTAAACAGAAATAAATGGCTGCAACGCCGACATCTTGGCTCTTCTTCTATGAAATAATAAAGAATTAAAAATAAACTAATTATTTCAGTGTCCATTTTAGTCAGCGGCCGTATAGCTCATTAGTCAGCATCCGTCACGGTTGCTAGGTGACGTTACGTAAGCTACGTAACATAAATGCACAGACAGCGGTTGAAGTACGCTCCGTGGTGCAGGCCTGTCCCATTTCGGCACGGCCTTTGCGGCCAACAGGAGGCTACATGAAGGAGTACCCTTCGTCGGCTGGGTACTTTGAATGGTATTTCAAAGTGTGCAACCATTGAATTTGGACACGGCCAAAGAAGGGAGGGGGAGATAGCACAGGAACACACAGGAAAAAAACTGGAATCCTGACACTACTACATACTAAAATTTTAAACTTGATTTCTGTACTAAAGAATAGACTCGATACCGATTTTGATACACAAATGATGATTTTTAAAGCTCTTTTTAGACAATATTGCAATTTTCAAAACTAAGTTTTTGTTTATTTTGTAATTTTTATTTTGAACTTACCTATTTTGAACTACTAGTTCTGATAAAAGTCAACATCAAAGAAAGGTCAAATCATACCCAGTTTTGAAAGAATATCTAGTTTCAATACTATTTTTAGTATCAATTAGTATCTGATTTTCGATACTTTTGACAACTCTAATATATTTCCTTACACAGGTGTCTGGCCAACTACATCCCTGCGCACAGCCTGACTCTGTCCTGCCCTGTGTGCCGGCAGACCTCCATCTTGCCTGAGAAGGGAGTGGGCGCTCTGCAGAACAACTTCTTTATCACCAACCTCATGGACGTACTGCAGAGGCCCCCCGACAAGCACAGCCCCCAAGATCCCAGCCTCAGCCCCATCACCTCTGTGGGGCCAGGCCAGGTGCTGTCCTGCCCCAACCATGGAGGCAGTGTAAGGCTCGCAACCATTCTACACATACTGGGTTACAAGCAGTGGTGGAAAGAGTACTGAAAAGTTGTACTCAAGTAAAAGTACAGTTACCTGGCTAAAATGTTAATGTAATTACATGTACTGCTGCCAAATTTGTATTTTACATGAATAATAATAAGTTACTTAATTTTTCACACAATTTTAGTAACACTTTAGATACATTTGTGCTCAAAATTTGATTAATTAAGTAGTTTAAAACTTCAGTCAGCATAGCTTTATTAAGGTTAGGTCCATTTATGCTATTCTGTGGAAAATTGTTTCCATGGAAATATTGTACCTTTAGACACAAACAGGAATAATCTTTACTTTTGTCAGGTTATGGAATTCTATTGCCCTCCCTGTGAGACGGCCATGTGTCAGGAGTGCACCAGCGGAGAACATGGAGAACATCCCACGGTTCCTCTCAGAGACGTGGTAGAACAGCACAAGGCCTCACTGCAAGACCAGCTCAGTGCCGTCAAGAAGAGGTACCACCACACTGGCAGGATTTACCCTTTTTATCATTATAGATGTCCTAATATTTTGTGATATCCTGATTTAAATGTCATCTATGTTGCTAAATTAACAAAACCTAAATATTTTCTAGTCATGTATTATTAGTATGGGTAAGGAGTAGGACATAAACTACTAAATCTTACAAGATAAAAATGCCATAAAATGCCTTAATCTTGTGGACATTTTTTCATATTGACATCAATAATGGATGTCGGTATGATTAGAACCCTCCTTACAGTTAACTGTAAGATTCTGTGCAATGCGCAGCCCACAAGATTATGTCATCCATGGTCCCACATGACAATTCTCCATAAATGTACAAAACATTATACAGAACTGTACACAACCCACTAATAAAACTATTACAGTGTGCAGTAGTTTTATTAGTGAGTTGATCGCTGATTGTGTTGTGATAGCGCTGTGAAGAGGGAGTGGCATTGCACAGGGAGAAAAGGGAGGGGTGATTCAGAGTGTCAAACACAAAAGTGTGAAGTGAAACTTACTGAACATGTTTATACATTGTTTTCAGCAAATATAGCTGTTTCAAAACTATAAAAGGTAACATGGTGATCTAAATATGTTATGTGTTAGCAATTAATACTCCATAGAAGGAAAATGCTCACTCTTTAAAGTAATTAAAGATGAAAAATAGTACAATGAGTGCTGTGTAAAATGACACCAATTTTCTTTTAAAATTGTCACACCAAAATTCGTGAGATCTTGTTGTACAACCACTACGACTGTTATTCAACATTACTGTATACCCATCATGTCAATACAACTTTGACATTTTGGCTTTAATTACCGGTAAATGAAACAAACAACGGCAGTTGCAAGACCTAATAATATAATATCAAATGTGCCTGTTCTTTGTGTGTGCTGGTGCACAGGCTGCCTGAGATCGACTCTGCTCTCCACACCCTGTCTGAGATCCTGCAGCAGCTGACTCATCAGAAGACATCCATTGAGGAGGACATCCACAGCACCTTCGATGAGCTGCAGAAAACCCTGAACGTGAGGAAGAGTGTCCTGCTGATGGAGTTGGAGGTCAACTATGGACTCAAGCACAAGGTCACCACTCAAACTTTGAAGTGGCAAACACAAATAAATAAATGTAGTGCACAATGGGACTGCAAGATTAATCACATTCTAATCAAAATCTCAATTTGAATGGCAAAGGTTGCAATTTTTGACTTAGACAAACTTATATCCACAAGGAAGATTGTTTGGACACAGTAGCTTGCATTACAATATAATGTAATGACAAAGAGCAAAAATATAAATGGTAATAGTAAATCCAAAATAAGTAGCACAAATAGCAAGAGACTGGTGTCAAATAAGTCACAAATATATAATTTATGTACACCTAAAAATATATTAAGTACAAAAATATATCTAAGCTAGCTGGGGCAAAAAGTGCAAAGATGAAATGGTGAAGTATGCTCATTTCCTCACACACAAAATATCATGTCTAATTCTGCATAAAAAAACAGCTATCTCTGTAGTTTAAATAAACACATAATTCACAAATCTAATTGGAGTAACAATACTTGTCAGAAAAATCGCAATTCGATATTTTACCCAAATCGTTCAACCCTAGTACACAATATCACAAATATCACCTGCATGTTTACCTTTATTGCCAAGAAAGTGTAACCACTGCTATAAAGATTAGAATGTTTTGCCAAACCTAAATAAATTTTACCTATGCAATACTGGCACATTGCTCTAGTTAACAACTTTACGGGTGTTTCAGCTCTTGAGGATTTAAAAAAAAAAAACAACTCCTGGATGCCTGAGACATTGCACTGGCATCTATTTTAGTTACAGTACAGCTTCAAAGCAAAACTTGAATAAATGGTTATGGTTAAGTATTGTGAGAAGAAACAATTTTCCAATAGCTAAAATGATAATAACATTGAACATAAAAAGTGAAGCATTTAATTGCTCATGACACCAAATACATCTTCTTAGTCTAAAGATTATAAGAGATAATTTACACATATAAAACAGAATAGAATATCTACAGAGGTAGAAATTCATTTTTTTCTCACCACTCAAAAACAGCACAAAGACAACATAAATGAAAGCAGTTGTAGCCCTGGTAAAATACATTAAAATTGTGTTCAGAATGTTCAGGTTCAGAGGCAGTGGGAGGCGTCTGACACTATGCTCTTTGCTTTACTCACTGTCCTTTCTCTGTACAGCTGGCTCATACACTCTCCACTATAGACTTGTACTGACTATAATTTGTGGACTGACTACAATGTCACTGAGCTTCCTCAGAAGGTACAGTGGCTCAGAATTGTTCATTTTTTTAACACACTATCGTCATATATTTTACTATGGTCTCTGAATCAAGTTATTTGAACATCGAACCCTGATTTAAAGAGTGTTCTTATCAGTTAGTTATTACAAAGAGCAATAGGTTTGAACTGTGTGTAGACTTTATAGCAGTAGACATATTATGTTTTTCTCCTAATATTTAGTGATAACCTTTACATTTTGTTGTAAACTGCAATAGAAAACTTAATAATAGAAATGGGGACAATGAAACTGCAGATCTGATTTTCTGCTTGCTCTTCATAGTTGCATGACAGTAGCAGACAGCAGATTTTCATTTATTTATTATTTATTTATATCACCACTCCCTCAGCCATCACTTTTAATGTTGTGTCTGGTTCAATAGATCTTTACCATAAAGAGGGAGGGCGTTCGGAGGTCAGTGCGCCTCCCAAATCCTCTTAGCCAATCGGAAAGTCTTGTTTACGCCCCGCTGCTCCTAACCCCACCCCTAGGAGTGAGTCACATGGGAGCAAAGCTAATCATTCACAATGCACTGTCTGCTGCAACTGAACTCACCACCGCGAACACTCCAGGGAGAGAAACAGGGCACTTTAGGCGGGCTAGGGTGTGTCGGAAATAGGCTTTGCATGTAGGGCATTATCTGATAGAGAGCTAGGGGTGTCATATAGCGCAATGTTTGGCTAAGAGGACAGTTTTATTGGAAAAGTGGTTTGGAGAAGTAGATGTTGTCATGGCTGCACTTGTTGGAGCTGAGGATGTGGAGGTGAGTTGGGCTAATTTTTTTGGAGTCTGGATTTGAAATGACAATTTTACAGCAGTTTTGTTCTTGGGAAGATTTTCCGGAAGTATTTATAGTGTAAGGCATCATTTTCACATGATAAGAGTTTATGGATTGTGTAGTCATGGTTATAAAATGATGCATGACTACTGGTCACTCTATATGTGAGATCTCTTGATCTCTTAACAGAATAGACTTGACACTTTATTTACTTTATGTCAAGTTGTTTTAATGTAAAGTTGAGTGCATTTAGTCACCTGATCACCTATGATAACAACAACACATAAGCTGCTAATGATAATAAAAGCAGTGTAAGAAGCCTGCTGGGTTTTCACTTTCAAAATGAAAACAAGTTTGGTTGAGTAAAATAAGAGCTAAAGATATAACAAACAAAACAATGGCTAAATTGCCATTTGTGATGAGATAAGTCATGTGAACGACCGGCACACACAGAACAACATTTAAAAGTTCATCACATTTTGATATAGAAAGTTATGGCCACTAGGAAAAACTGTATAGCACTCTTGACACTTTACTGTGTCAGAGCATTTATTTATTTGTTTATTTAATGAGTGCATATTAATTAACACAAACTCGCATAAATATGTCAGATTTAGCCTTAAAGGCTATTTTTCATCTCTAGTGACTACAGATGAAAAATAGCCTTTAAGATGAGACAAGTAGATGGCAAACCGTCCCCCTGAAAAGTTATGTAATGAACAGAATGCTGCTTTTTGTTGCTTTGTTTCAGTGCAGTGATGTCATGTATTGAGTTATTCCATGAGCCTCTCTGTGAGGAGAACACAGGAGCAGATGTCAATCAGTCGATATTCGCAGCCCTTATGGACAGTCGCAAATAGTTCAGAGATGTAGTTTTTAGTGAACTTGTTATTAATATCAAGATTATTGATCACAGATAACCATTAAAATGGGTAAACATGCTAAACAAAAAAAGATACAGAAAAGATACATCACTATGGTAGGTACCACATACCATACCCTCAGACAGTAGGAGGAAAATATCGAAAAATCAGGTTTGTGCCAGCTTCCCAAAGAAAATGTCTGGATTGTGAGAGCGGAGCAGCAGAGACAACAGGAGGCATCTTGAGAGGCTGCAGAGGTTAAGTGGTGGGAACCAAAACCTGAAATACAGGTTTATCCTTCCTAGGAAACTTCCAAGGAACAAAGACACCTACGGTGTCCTCCAGGAAAGGCAGAAGATTGCCAGACGTCAACAAATCCTTCTCCTCCTCCTCCTCTCCTTCCTCCTTCCAGTGTTCAGGTACCTCCAGCAACCCAGGCCTCAACAGCAAAGCCTGAGCCAGAGGAGGGACTGGCAAGAGACAGGAGACGGAAAACAGGCAACACCCACCTGGGATCAAATTTTGCAGAAAGATCCGTGGTGCCATCAATCCAACCAAGAGATTGGCTCTGGTTCTGTATATTCTATATGCCTGATGATGAGGGCGAACACGATGAAATCTACTTTAAACAACTTGGGTACAGGGGTTTCTTCAGCTTTTAAAACTAAAAAACTACTAATCTATTAATTTATAAATATTATAATTGACTATTACTAACTGAAATATGTCCCACTCCCACCAGCATAAAAAATTACAAAATAATTGAACCTCCCAAAACAAGAAATATTTTTTGTTTGTATCTGAATATTTTATATCAAACTAAAAGAATGGTCTACATCATCAAACAGGAAAATGCTGACAAACTAGTGACTGACAAATTATTCACATCCTTTATTATTAAAAAATGGGAAGTGGGCGGAGTTGCTGAGTATGTGAAAGCATAACTTTTCTGAGCACTCAAACCTTAAATACACAACATATCTATTTTCTACCAATTAAAATAGAGTTGTAATTTTTTTTTTTGCAAATAAAAGTGGACAGTGTTATCTTTAAAAAGCACTAATTCAGGCTGAAGTTAGGTTAGTCAGCGTTGCCATGTTTGCTTTGGTTCGCTTGGGTGCTTCTCCCTTGTCTTCTGCTCAAACCTCAGTCCTGGACTGTCATTAGTTCTCCCACTGCCGGGTGAATTTGAACCTTACACACTCTCCGGTTTCCCTTCTTAAACAGAGGGATCACCACCCCGGTCTGCCAATCCAGAGGTACTCTCCCCAACCTCAATGTGATATTGCAGAGACGTGTCAGCTAAGGCAGCCTCACAACATCCAGAGGTTTAAGATTGTCAGGACGTATCTCGTCCATGCTTGAATGGTGCCACAAGGCATTATATTATTAAAAAAAATAATAAAAAAAATTCCTCTCTAAAGTAGTAACTCTGTCTGCCCATTCTGTCCATTACAGGTACTTCAGGCTCAATTGGACACACTGCTCCAGGGTCAGGAGGGCATCAACAGCAGCTGCAACTTCACTGAACAAGCCCTGAGCCATGGCACTGAAGCTGAGGTACTGTTGGTGAAAAAACAGATGAGCGAGCGTCTTGTTGAACTGGCCAATCAGGACCTCCCGTTACAACCCGGAGAAAACAACCAACTGGACTTCATTATAGAAACTGATGGACTCAAAAAATCTATACACAATTTGGGCACTATTCTCACTACTAACGCTGTTGCCTCGGAAACTGTCGCTACTGGGGAGGGACTTAAGCATTGTGTAGTCGGGGTGCCCACTTCTGTAAGTATAACCACGAAAGATAAAGATGGAGAACTTTGCAAAATGGGAAACGCCAATATTACAGCTGAAATGTCAACCTCCGACGGGTGCAAATGCAACGGAGAAATCATGGACAATAAAAACGGAACTTACGAGTTTTTGTTCACTGCGCCTAAAGAAGGTACATTTTACCTGTCGCTGTGTCTGTACGGGCAGCCTGTCAAAGGTAGTCCCTTCAAAATAAAAGCCACCAGGTGTATAGATGTGTCGCCCACCAGTGAAGGGGTGAAGAAGAGGCTCA
This sequence comes from Periophthalmus magnuspinnatus, assembly GCF_009829125.3. Lineage (NCBI taxonomy): Eukaryota > Metazoa > Chordata > Actinopteri > Gobiiformes > Gobiidae > Periophthalmus > Periophthalmus magnuspinnatus. Next base: position 22,433,797 of record NC_047126.1, read on the forward strand.
AGTCTCCTGGCAGTGGGCACGTGAAACAGAAGGCCATCAAGAGGCCAGCCAGCATGTACAGCACGGGCCGCAGGAAGGAGAACCCCATCGAGGATGACCTCATCTTCAGAATAGGTACACAGTTATAGAAATGTCATGGATTAATTGTGTGTATTTCTTTTATAGAAATCTAAGTGGCTGTACTTTAACATCCATAACATAATGCAATTTCAATGGAGAGAGTGGGATTAACCACAGAATTTCGCAAAACATGAAAAATCAAGATGATTTGGGCAAATGAAAATCATAATATCACTAATCAATTGATATAATGCTCCTTTTTAAAGACATTTACACATATATTTTACATTATTTGTTTATAGAGATTTATACACCCAACCAAACAATGGCTTTTAACCAAACTGTAAAGTTTAATGTGTACAAGCCTGTACACATTAAACTACTTTGTAGAAATGAAATGAAAATGAATTATATATGTAAATAGTGTATGGATGTGGTGACTGATATCCAGTGGGACTAGTTATTAATTGGCCCATAACCTGGTACAACCTGGTACAAGTATATTACCTCTTTGTGAAGGTCATTGTATTATGTGCATTGTCCATGATAAATACACAAATACACTAAGCTAAATCATAAACACTGAGCATCTTTGATGAAGGGAAAATCTTAATTCTTAGGTTTCACTGGACAAAGCAAGTAAACAAGTAAATTTGTCTACAGACATTACATACTTTACCACAAATTATACTTTTTGTTAAACTCAAATACCACTTTGGGGTATTGGGGTATTATTTTTTTCATGACTTACAATTTATTTGATTATTTTATATTGATGAAATGCCTGTACTGCATTTTAGGAACAAAAGGGAGAAACAAAGGAGAGTTTACAAACCTACAGGGAGTGGCAGCATCCACCGACAAAGTCCTGATCGCAGACAGCAACAACCAGTGTGTACAGGTATGAATCCAAGTTCTTTACTTTGCTAATATGTGCTTACATGGTTTAATCTTTAATACATTTATAATAGATTTTTTCCAACGAGGGCCAGTTCCGAAGCCGCTTTGGGGTTCGAGGCCGCACTCCCGGTCAGCTCCAGAGGCCTACAGGGGTTGCTGTGCACCCCAACGGAGACATCATCATCGCAGACTATGACAATAAGTGGGTTAGCATCTTTACCTGTGAGGGCAAGTTCAAGGTGAGACTGAATGAGTATTGATACTTTGCAGCTGATCAACATTCCCTGGGGGTGTGATGCTAACTGTGGGCGTTGCTCTTTCTGAAGATCTGTTAGACTTTAATCTGAGATTAATTTTAACACAATCTGTCTAGAAAGAACTGACTACAACAGGTCAGTTGTGCTGTTAAACAAGTCTCCCACACATAACATTACAATTATAGGCTAGCTAACCTTAGCTAACAGTTTTTCAGTCTCTGTTTGTTGAACATCAAACACCTAAACAGGTTTATAAATGCTTGTATTGATCATTGGCTCCTGAAAACATGTTGTTTAAATCCATTTTGTTATTTTTACTTAGTTTTGGCACCTTAAACCTTTTTTGGCCTGATTTGCTAATGTGAGCATTGTGTCACTATGGCAACTGCTGAACTTTCCACCATAGACATACATGCAGAGCACCCCCAGCATGATGTTACTGCAAAATATCAAGCACCGGAAATGTACTCATTAATTTGAATTGATAATTGTTATTAGAGTTTGTGTATTTCTTTAATGTTTAGAATAAGATTGGCACGGGAAAGCTAATGGGACCTAAGGGAGTGTCTGTGGACAGAAATGGACATATCATTGTAGTGGACAACAAGGCCTGCTCCGTCTTCATCTTCCAGCCCAACGGCAAACTAGTCACCAAATTTGGGAATCGCGGCAACGGGGACAGACAGTTCGCAGGTATGCATAACTGCCTCTGAACTACTGTCATAAAAGGTTATAAGCTTATGTGTTATAACCTATAATAAAGTAAAGCTAAACTACACACGGCTCTAAAGTATTTTTTTGTCTTTAGGTCCTCACTTTGCTGCTGTTAACAACAACAATGAAATTATAGTGACAGATTTTCACAACCATTCTGTCAAGGTAAGAGCCATGTCAAACTTACACTAAAAGAGTAGGTAACAAGGCTTTGTACTGTAGCTGGGACCAATTTGAAAATAATATATGCATTTTCATAACTCAAATTCTGTAGTGGAAGACTTTTCTACATCTTTTTAATGTCTTTTAGGTTTTTAACACAGAGGGAGACTTCCTGCTGAAGTTCGGCTCAAACGGTGAAGGGAACGGTCAGTTCAATGCTCCCACCGGAGTAGCTGTGGACGCCAATGGCAACATCATAGTGGCAGACTGGGGAAACAGCCGCATACAGGTCAGAGCTAACGCAACTCTGTGTACAACTCTGTGTACAACTCTGTGTACAACTCTGTATACAACTTTGTATACAACTGTGTAAATAAGTTGAGTTTTATTAAAAAATGCTTTCTGATAGGATAATCGTCTGGAGACCCAAAACACCAAATTATAGCAAACAACATGACCATCATGTCCAATGATTTGTAATTAAGAATAATTCAGCATTACATTGTTATCAGTCAAAGTTATGTGTGATTTGAACATATGGGGATAGAATTAGGTCAGATTAATGAAATTTGAAATAAAGATCTTGCATACAGTTCACAGTGCATTTTAAACGAAGGAGAAAACTCTGAAACTGCTGAGCTAACAAAAGAATTGGATGAATTTCAGAATGTTTGTAGAGGACTTTACTGATTATTATCCAAAATAAGACACACTGGATATTTTGGACAAGATATTTTCTTCTTGGTAGAGGATTGTTACCTGATTGCAGCTTTTGCAGTTTGCAAATGGAAACTATTCATATTGTGACTTGATTGTGACTAATATAGATTATGAAAGGTTTGAACTTGTGAAATGTGCCATGTCAATAAAGCAAACTGATGAAATGTAAAAATGTAAATTGAACATGCAGTCATATGTTATTTGAGTGTCCTTCTTTCCTTTTTCACATTGCTTATTTGTTGCAGGTTTTTGACGGCAGCGGCTCATTCCTGTCCTACATCAGCACATGTGCAGACCCCCTGTATGGACCCCAGGGGCTGGCTCTCACCTCCGATGGACACGTGGTGGTGGCCGACTCTGGGAACCACTGCTTCAAAGTGTACCGCTACCTGCAGTAACTCCCCCTCCCCTCTGCACTCATCCTCACCCAGGCGGGAGAGCAGGACGGCAACGCGCACTTGACCGTTTCCATCCCCGAACCACACTGTCTTTGTGCCATCTGTCATCCCTGTGAAGACAAGCCACTTCATGAATAATGTGAGATATTCTAAAGACTTCTGCTGATTGGTGCTTGGAGGAGACACTGGTCTACATTTCACATTACGGACACTGAGGAAAAGGGTTTCCTTTAATTGTGTGATATTACCCCTTTGAAATAATATTTAAAGCAACACTGTAGTTTTTTTTTTTTTTTTAATAAAACCTGAATCAAACAAAATATGTCGCATACTGTACCATGCTACCTTTGACATTGTCTTCACATAAAAATGATACTGCATTAGTCTCATACAGGACTTTTCCAGGTGCTCAAACTCACTTTACGTTTTTGTGCGTTATTCATTCACTTCACACACTTGGTGGTGGTAAGCTACTGTTGTACTGGAAGTGTGTGTCCTCATCCCGTCTGACCGCCATCAAGACTCGCACTTAAACCAGATTCATACAAAGCAATGTACAACAGCAGCATATTTAATACATTTTCTATTTGACAATTATATAGAATGGCAAAATAATGCATTAACTTCTTGATACATTTGGAAAGAATTTTGCACCTAATACTCGATGTCTAGGTTTATACTAATAGTCTTACGAAGGGCATCTAACATAGAATTAGGCCAAATAACAATGGTACAACTGGTTTTCTGCGCTGCAACCTGACCAGAAAAGGGAGTAGCTATAACAGTGCAATAAGATTTACAACATGTTCGTCTCTTGTAATCCAGCAAACAGTGTTGCTTTAATTGGAGTGTCCTATATTAAATCTACCTTATGTAAGGTCAAGCATGTTACAGTCCTCTATTGCATGTATGTCCTGTTGAATGAATCCTTAAAAAGAGCATCACCAAAAGACACAAAAGTATTGTTAAACACCAAAACTGTATAATAATAATAGTGTTCACAACTTGGTTAGTGTTATATCGTCTTAACACTACATGCATTCATTATAAGAAATTTAAATATGGATAATAATACAATAGGCAATATGTGATGTGAATATTCTGAAGTTCTGAAAATAGGCCATTATACATTTTTGGGTATATTTTGCTTGTAGTTACTGTAAGTGAACAGGCTACTTCAAATGATTAAAGATGCACTTTGGACCTAAATGAGATAATGACAATAATAATACAGTTAAAATGTTTATTGTAATTCATTCAGTTGTATCTAGTACTGTTTATTCGCTTGCCAGTTTGTCCCCCAAGCACACATCTTATTTTCTACAAAAATGTTTAAATTATTTCTTTTACATTGTGTTATCTGTAATGCCAAATGGAATTAAAGTGCCCATCTAACCTAATGTCAAACATGTCTGATTATTATCTGATATTTTTTCTTTTTTTTTAACCATGATCTCACTTTATAACACTATTATTATTATTATTATTATTATTATTATTATTATTATTATTATTATTATTATTATTAGTAGTAGTAGTAGTAGTAGTAGTATTAGTAGTATTATTATTATTATTATTATTATTATTTTCATTCATAAATCTGAATTTATCCAAACTCAAGGACAAAATTGTGATGTCTATATGAAACAGCAGATGGCGCCTAAAATACTTAGTTTGTGTTTTCCTCCTTGTGTGGCTTTCAATGAACTGAGACATGACACCGCTGCAATGTCTTAGCTCGATACAAACGCGATTCATTTACAACGTACGAATAAGTAAAATATATAAATTGTGAGTTCTATTAGAGATTTATGGAATTATTTGTATGTCAACCTGCATAGTATTGTTATTATTGTATTTTCGCAATAACTAATAAGTCGTTCCTATGCAGTTAGATTAGGGAAAAAACATATTTTGAGATGGTCCATGAACGCACCGACCACGTGACTACTAGCTTCGCGGGAATTTCAGTGCAGTGGTAGATCGGCTGTTTTCGACAACAAAACATTTTCCTAGGATTTTAGGACAAAAAATTACTCTTTTTGTCTCCGGGTTGCACCAGTAGACAGTCAGCGATAGCATGGTGAGTATATGATGCGCGTTAGTTGTATCAGGTAAAAATAATTTAATGAAAAGGCAAGAAATGTTATTAATACTGTAGGGCTCAATCAGTAGAATTACTGACGTGTGCTCACATTTAGGCTAGACTTAGAAGAAACAAAAAATCTCTCCAGAAGCTTCAAATAAGTTTTTAAGGTTCTCTGTGTAACTTTTATGGTGGAGAGTCACTTACTGCTTTATTGGTTTGCCTGGAATATTCCACAGTATGACATTAGATTATTTTTAATAGAGCGAGAGTAGAGTACCTGTTAGAGAAATTCCATTTGATGCTGTATCTAAGGCACTTACTGCCATCTCAGTCCATGTTATCTTGTCATCAGAGGTATAATACTCCCTTCAACCGAAGCACAGCCAGGCTGGACTGTACTAGATTGGAATGGACAACACTGTCATAGTATCTTGAGGGTTCACATATCTGGGTCTCCTGTACTGATGGTAAATAAACCTTTCCTGCGTTAGAACTCCAGCCTCATGCCTCTTCTCTTAAATTCTCGGGCTATTACAATTTATTCTTCAACAATACCAAGGCAAATTGTAGAATACCAACACAAAAGACAAAAGTTACATTATATACAAAAAGGTTAGTAAAAAGGTTGTGTATATCAATTAGTTCAAAACATGTTCAAACCATGGTTAGTTGAGGATCAAGTAAACATTGAATATGTTTTTAAAAGTTCTGCTTTGCGCATATGAGATCGTATGGTTGCACTGAGCTTGCACTGAGAACCTTTTCTTAGGGAGGATGACTAGATCATTTGAGGCAGCAGATCTGGTGTGTCTGCTACTCTGTTTTAAAGAAATTAGAAGGTGGTGGTAGAGCAAGGCCATGTAGGATATTAATGTATGACATTATATGACAATAAGCCTGCTCTCTCTCTTTATACAATATGTCAACAATAAACATAACATAAACAACAGAATTATTCTGAAGGTACAAATGCTGAAGGCCTGTTACTGTATTCTAATCAAATATTCATGTTAAAGTCAAAGAAGAAAGGACTGAGTTTGGAGGAGAAGAGGACTCGCATGCTGGAGATTTTCTTTGAATCAGTAAGTTGAACTGCTCCAAAAAAAAAGAAACAGACTGTAAATTGTACTTATCCTGTACATTTTCTTGAACTAAATTGTAAATTAAAGTATTGTAAACTTTTGTAATGATGAATGCTGAAACATGCTGGTAAATAAATGTGTGTTTTATTTAAACAATTTTTTGTTGTTTTTTTCTTTAGAAAGATGTGTTTCAGCTGAAGGACATTGAGAAGATTGCACCAAAGTCAAAAGGCATCAGTGAGTATTCGCCTATGGCCATATGGAAGTTATGAGTGTTTGACTTTAACTAGAAGAATTTTGGGGAACCACTTAACAAAAGTTGAGAAATAAATTATGAGTAGATTAATTGTAAATTAATAAATGTCTTAATCAATTAATTAATTAACTTAATTAATGGTGAAGGTTATCAGTGCTGACTCGGCTAAAGCTGAGTGGGGATTTTGGAGGATAATGAATTTCCACTCACATGTGCATCATGAACTATGAACACAGTTTTACACTAATTAAAATATTCACATGACATTTACAGATCAAAATTCAAACAATATTTACAATATTCACAGCATGAACAGTTTACATGGTTCCTCTCCTTTTTATGGACAAAGTCATTCGCTGAGATGTGTTTTTTATTTGTATTGTGGTTGTGGCTAGTTTATCTGAATTTACTTCAGAAGGCTGCCAATCGTTTCATTCTTTGAGCAACATAGAATGTTGGACAGTCATAGAAGGCTTTATGTAGCCCTTGGTTTGTTGAACATTTTCCTACTTAAAGTGGGTGCTTGTCAGTTTCACTGGTCAATCTGTAATACTACATGGTCTTAAATAAAAACTGTGGAAATAGATAAGTTTAATACTTTAATGTGAAGCATTCTTGGCAATGCAATAAATCTCCAAGGAGAATACCAGGTGGCAAACCCTCACAGTGTAGCTTTAAACTAAGGCCAGCAGAATTGTTCTTGTTCATGAGCGCAGATGTGTTTTGACTGTGATCCAGGCTCTCGAACATGTAGGAGTATCACGTTTCAGCGCTGACACGGTTGGAGATATGACTCCCGCTCTGATACATTAGAGCTTTGAGGGCTCTCTAAAGCTGCCAGATACACTGCAGATGTGTGGGATCAACTATGCGACTGAAATAGTCCGCTAAAAGTGCACTGCTCACTCCAAGCCCTCCTCTGGGGTGGTAATACACTTGAAAGCATCATAATCAAAATATGGAATACAAGTTGTAGAGAAATTCAAGTTATTATGTGCTTTATTTTTTAATTATTTTATCAATTTATGTCAATTGTAATTCACTGTAACATTTTACACAATCGACAAAACTAAAAGAAAAACCTCACTCTGATTGCCAGATTCTATGCCTATTAACCAGCTAAAAAAAGGTAGCTTTCATAGTGGTCTATGGGTGTATACTAGTCTATGTGATTTTATACCTTTTCTGATACAGGTCAAAATCATCCTAAAGCTATTGCTGTCCTGTGAACATGACTTTTTAGTTTTGATACTTGCTCAAATAAGTATGTAGTTTTGATACTACTTTCAGTATCAATTAATATCTGATTTTCAATACTTTTGACAACCCTAGCACTGAATAAGAGGTAGTATGCACATCTGTATTCATCTAATGTATAGTACGTGTTGTGCAGCTCCAATGGCAGTGAAGGAGGTGCTGCAGAGCCTGGTGGATGACAACATGGTGGACTGTGAGCGAGTGGGGACGTCTAACTACTACTGGGCCTTTCCCAGTAAAGCCCTAAACACTCGGAAACACAAGCTTGAAGAGCTCAAGACGCAGGTGAGGAACATGGGACCTAGTAGTTTAACACCACATTTGTCAACAATATGGGGAAATATAAATTGTTAGTTTTAATATGGCTATGAGTCAGTTATTAGGCTACTCAAAACTATCAAAAATCAGATACTAATACTAAAACTAGCATTGAAACTAGATACTCATTTGAACAGGAATCTATAATAAAAGTGTAAAGAGTGATAATTAAAAAAAACAAACAGTACTATCAGGCTTAAAGGCGCTTTACCCGATTTTTGAAAGTACTAAAGTACTTTTTGCCTTATCACATATCTATTGTACAGCTGTTAGCTGTAAAGGGTTTTTATGATTTGTGCTTCAGGAGGTAATGCTTGCACTGTTAGCATGCTAGCTGTTGTTTGCATTGGCGTTTTAATTAGGAGGTGTGCAATTGGTTTGGAAATTGAGGAATTGCGACCACTGCACACTGTTTAAAATTAACTGGTAGTTCTGTTTTTCACGTTTTAAGTGAAAATCAGGAACAGAAACTTTTCATGGCTAAAGTTGCAAAGTGACTCCTTAGTGTCCTATTCAGATCTTGATATCTATAATATAAAATTCAATATTCTAATTTTGTCAGCACAGTTTTTTTTTTATTTGACACTGAAATTACTCTGGTGTGGCCCATCTGTTTCAAAGATGTTGACTGTGAGACTTCACTTCAAAGGATACTGTTCATCAAAATAGTGGATACCACTGCTTTGCTCTACTTTTACAAGGTAAAAGTAGATCTGAGGTAATTTAGTTATATTTGTACAACTACATTTATCTCAGTTTGTAAATAAAGATTGTAAAGGGTATTCAAACAGAAGCATTAGTGCTGTGCTGGACTGTGCTGTTGACCCAGTTGATTGTTGTGAGGGAGACAGATGGTTGTGACTCCTGGAGGACATGGCCACCAGATTTCTGGACCAGCTCAATTATGTACAGGGACAATCTGCCGAAGCTTGTGCAACAGTGTCTATGCTTACATTACATGCCCACTAAAAATGTGATAATTATCTCATTTCAGGAGGAGAGCATATTATTGAATGTCATGTAAACAGTAAAATCTGATATGAGTACTGGTAATCTGATTTCTTTCTGATTATTCACACCAGTGCAGGTTTTCACAACGTAATATTTCAAAAATAGGGCAAACTAATGTGGCAAAGACACAATTGAAAGACAAAATGTTAGCAATTCAACTAGATAGTTCAAAAATTCATTGTACTTCCAAATACAACAGTCACCAGCTGTTCTTGATGATATGATTTCTGTTGCCCGTGGAAACACACAAAAAATAATTATTGGGTTATTGGACTATTGTAGTTATTTTATTTTTTTATTGGCCATGTCAATGTACCCAGTGTCTACCATCATCTTTTAAGTTAACAAAGTTGATCATTCTTTTGTATTGACAGATTTCAGAATCAAAGCGGAAGAAGGAGTCACTACAAAAAGCAGTGGAAGCTGCAAAAGTGGGACGTGAAGATACAGTAAGTATCTTGTACAAAGACACTAATTAGACATGACATTACAACCCAATAAAGTCAGAGGAACCATGGATAGACAGAAGCATGAACAAAAAAATAATGAAGACTTTTATGAGCAAAAATAAAAAAAAGAAAGTTTGTCATGTTAGTAGGCCAATAGTTGAACTGGGACATTAGATAAAGCTTAAATACAAAATGATTTCATGAGTAGAATTTTAGAGTCAGAAGATTGCTGCTGGTATTGAATGTCTGTTAGTTTCCATGATGATTATTCTTGTAGTAATTATCCCTCATTATGACAAACTATGGTATTTTTATTTAAATGTATTTATTGAGGAACTGTTGTGTCTTGGTCCAGAATAAGAGGAGCTCTCTGCTGAAAGAGCTGAAGGGTCTGAGAGAGGAGCGTACTGAGCTACTGGCCGAGCTGGACAAGTACAGAGAGTGTGACCCGGAAGTAGTCCAAGAGATGAGTAAGTTCACCACACCTGCATCCCTGCCTCACATGTCTCCAACAAGGCTATACAATACACAAGACACCTGACATTATTTTTGACAAAATTCATTTCATTTTCCCTACTCTGCTGAGGTCAGTGTGGCAAGCTGCATTGATTTTGACTTTGGGACCCGAACTGCACCACAGTTGGTGTGCACCTGGTGTTTAAAATGAACTAGTTCTTTTTCACATTTTTAAATGGTTTGCAACAGTCCAAAATTATGCCTTACTTTTCCAGTGCAGTCTAAGCCATGATAAATTTATAAGACCTTGACCCAATTTTATTACATGAAAAAAATTGGGTACAGCTACTTTAAAAAGAGTAAAATGCACTTTTATTTCAACTGATTAAAAATGGAACAAAAAGGATAAGTTAACTCCTGACCAAATGAATTTTATTTATTTCTCATAAATCAAACTGAAGTGCCACATACCATACTAAGTCTTATAGATTTACAAAACCTAAAATAAGTATTAGACTAAATTCTGACACTAGATTGAGTATTTTGACTAAAATGCTCAAATGCATCAAACAGAAACACTTGAACAGTAACATTTCTTTACATCCTCATTAGCATGGTCCTATATACCAATGCACTCAAGCAGTTCTTGAGTACACACTCCACGTTTCATGTTAACTGTGAGAACACTGACCTCATGACACAGAAGAGGAAGTGAAAGTGCTCTCAAATATCACATCACCACAACTTAGTCTTCTCATTAAGGACTTATTCTCAACTATCTTTCAGTCTTTCTGCTTTAAATAGCATTTCATCTACACCCACATTGACAAGAAGAGATGACTGCGTTTGTATTTTCCAAGGGAAAGAGGTGGTGAGTGGTGCAATGTGTGGTGTCATTATATCTGCACTGTTTACCTGAGCTCTTACATGTTGCAACACACATGCACTCTAAGTGTTGTCTGTGTGCTGCTGCCTACACGTATATGACTTATATGACTAAGGTTGTAGTGTTTTCTTTAAAAAGTAATAAATCTTTTTCTGGGATAAGGTGGAGTGACAAGTGCATATTATGTAATTAAAAATGAAAAAAAAATTGGGTTAATCGCAACTCAACAATGACTGAAATGATCAACTAATTTAATAACCAAAACAAAAACACCCAGTTATGCAGTTACACCATCCACTGAGAGGAGAGGTTTTGTGCCATTTATCCTGTACACTCTGTTGATATGGCCTCAAGCAGGGTAACTTTAAAGATTCACTGTGTAACTTTTCATGTGGGGAGGGGGTTTGCCACCAGTTGCCACCAACTTTACTGTGAGCAGATATGTCTCTGTGTCCAACAACTTGGTGGCGTCACTTGCATCTCCATGGAGATAAGGAGATAGGTAATGCCGTACTGTGGCAAAGCAATAACATTGACCTGGAGACACCCCCTTTAGTAAAAATCTCAGTGTCACAAGTGAATAATCAATGAATCATAAACTGCTAGACTGATCTAGTTCCAGTGTGATTTGCTCATTACATGCCGCCTTTTACCTTGGTTGATTTATGCCATATCGCACCATGTTAAAAATGTAACTAAATCTCTTCTAACATCATGTGGTATCCCCCTTCTGAAGCTTGAACAGACTTGTACCACTATACCTTGCAGTACAACTTGTACAATACAATTTAATCACAATAGCTTACATTCCACACATACAGATAAGATAACAAAAGTAAAGCAGAGTGGCACAAACAGGCTGTATCCTGCTGCTGGAGGTCTTCACTTTCACATACACGATGCTGCTTTATTTTTTCCTCTCTACAACAGAACACACCCACACAACTGACAGCACTCTCAAACCAAGAGTGTTGTAGCAATCCATGGAGCCTGGGGCCACTGCAGCACATGGACATGTTCAATAGGTCTGTGCGTGGTGAATGAGTCAAGACATGTTTAAAAAGTACATCACGCTAAATGCAAAATTGTTTATCAGCTAAAGCACTGGAGCACGAGTAACACTACTTGACAATTAACCAATGTTGTAATTTGCACTTATTGGACAAAATGATTTTGAGTGGCATTTAAGCCATCTTCATACATCTACACCCAAAACTAAACCAGGACTAGACCAGGACTAAACCAGGACCAAAGATGCGTTCACACTCGTACAATCACTACATTAAAATTGGGGTGTGAACGCACCTTAAATGAGGACTAGAATCAGACAAAGCCAGGTCTACATCAAGACTAAACTTAAGCCTAACCAGGACCAAATCAGGACTAAATCAAAATTGACACAACCATATGAACACAGCCTTACTAAATACTACATTGCATTCAATCAGTGTTTAATAACCAGTGTAACTAACTGAGAAGAACCTAATATGACCTCTCTGAAGTTTTTATGGAGTGGTATTTAAAATTGATACAGAGAAAAAATCTACACTTGCTGGTCTTGAGACAGTGATATTAAGGGGCTAGTAGGCATTTAAAACTCAAATACACTACAGTATAATAAAGAAAATGGTTATCCTGTAATACACACTTGATACTAAAAACATCGCATTTACAGGACAGATTTGAACTTTTCTTGAACAGTTTTAAAATTATTTCGCCAGAAACCTCTGTCATTTTTTATTCTAATCTCAACTTCCACTTTCACATGAAGTCACCCAATCCTGTTTCACCACCTCCCATAGAATTAGCAAAATCAAACCGATCCTCTCCCGCTCTAACCTAGAAACAGTCATCTTGTCACTTCTATACTATTGCAACTCCCTCCTCTCTAGCCAAATGCTTCTCCTGCCTCAACTGCTTCCTGCCTGTGCATTTTAGAATTGATTTTTAAGATTTTACTGATCACTTTTAAAGCTCATTCTGATCTTGCACCAAGCTACATTTCTTTTAACCTCGTATGTCCCGTCCCTCAGGCAGGTCTCTATTAGCTGTTCCAAAGTTGAGGCTCTGGATGAAGGGTGATCAAGGCTGCCTGACGAGATAAGGCTAGCATCATCAGTACCATATTTTAAGTCACTTCTTAAAACATTTTTTAATTGATGATCTTTTTTATTGATGATCTTCCTTTGATTGTTTTTAACGGTTTTAAATTTGATTTTAAATGTATGCTTGTAAATGCTTTTATCTCACAAACCCTCATTCACTCACCCCTCATCAATAAATCAGTCTCTTCTCCATGTCCCAAAGACCAGGAGAAAACAAAGAGGTGAGCGTGCATTTACTGTGGCTGCTCCAAGGCTGTGGCTCCCTCTGCACATTGGGCTGTATGACTCACTCTCTGTTTTTAAGTCCCTCCTAAAGACTCACTTTTTCTCCTTGGCTTTTAACTCAGTTTGAGGGTTGACTATTTACCATTTGCTACTGTTCTGTGTTCTGTTTAACTTGTCTCCGGCACTTTAAAAATAACAGTTGACTAAAGTGAAATAAAGTAAAGCTGAGTTTATGTATTTTTTTCTTCATTATCTCTTTTTGTATACTTCCTGTATGCTGCTATTATGCTTTTTATTATTATTGTTCTGTGCTGAGCGTACAGCACTTTGTAAACCTTGTTTTTTAAAGTGCTCTAATATTTATCATTATTATTATTACTGTTATTATTGTTATCAAGTATAAGTATAAAAGTTTCATTATAGTATATCCATATCAGCTGTTGTTGCTTTATAACTTGTATTGCGTATTTATGAGCCAATGCTTTACAAGACAGTCCATAAATATAGTCATAAATGTGTAACTATTTATACACAGATAAAAGGTTAAGTGTGCTCTTCATATTCCACCAGGTGACTGGTAATGATGTTAGCTGTTGTCGTTTGGTCTCATGGGCCAGCAGACTTGTCACCCAAGACAGGTTCTGGTTGTAGCACCAAGCGTGGCCTCCGATCAGGTTTCTCCCTGGGCTCCACTGAAGCGGTTGACCTACAGCATACAGCTGCACAAGCCACGCTCCAAGTTTCATAATGTCACTGCACTCTACTGTACATCTGCTTTCAATGGCCCTTGCTTTGTTGGCATTAAATAAGCAGCTAATATTTTAAAGCAGACCTATTATGCAAAATCTACTTTTTCAACCTTTTAACCTTGTTATAGTTTTTTTCCCTTTCTCATTTACCCTCCCCAAGTTGTATTTAACGTGACATTCATGTTTGAGTAATCTTTATACTTATGTATTTTTTAAGACATTATAGCTCCAATCTACACCTGTTTTCACCACCACCGGTATATGCTGCTTTGTACATACTTTGTACCAAAATGACTAAGTGACATGTTACTGATTTAAGAATAACCAAAAAACGGACACTCAGGCTAGCTTGATGTGTAGCTATCCATAGAAGGGGCTGACAGCTCTGACAGTTTAACAACGTCAGCTCCCATTAGACACCGCAGTTTTCTAATGCAGAAGTCACAGTACATGTTTGAGTTATTAAGTCGTTTTAGATGTATATTGCGATTTAAAACATCCAAATTATAATACTATAATCCAGGGGTGTCATAGATTCTAACATAGATTATATATATAGCAGACTCGAGCACAGACTCTTTAATATTGACTGGGAGGGCAGGTAAGGTCTATGGTAGAATTTGCTATTATAGCTGTTAAAATGCAGATTTTTTGTCCGGACTTGTTTTTTGATATCTTTGTAGGTAACATTTTATAGTAAGACTAACAAGATTAATATAGTAAATTATAAGGTTCAGTGTTTGTGGATTTTCTGTTATTTCTTTCCAAAACAGTGAATCATCCATAGTTACAAATGCCTGCCCTCTATACAAAATTATAACCTCAAATTCTCCCATGTCATAAACATAACCTATTTTTATCAACTTGTGTGTATCTTAGCCTAATTTCTTTTTTCTTTTTCTTTCCAGGGAAATCAAATGTGGTAGCCAAAGAAGCAGTCTCCAGATGGACAGGTGCGTCATTAATTTATTGTGAAGCGAAAGTTTGTGCACAAATGTTCCCTCCTGCTAACTCCCTGCAATTAGCACACTGCACGCCTCTGTGCTCCAGCTGACCCCGCCTCGTAACCTAGGCAACGGGTGACCTTTAGAGATAATGATGAGCAAAGACGCTGGTTGAATGCGCACCATTAGGTCAACATTGTCTGGTGCAGATCAGCAAAGTTGACTGTTCACATTTTTGCTCGGAGTCAGTGAAGCTTTAGCTTTTACTCCTTTGCAGCAAAAAAAGATGGGTCTATTGTTATATTATACAAACCAATTAAACATTTAAATAAACTTATCACCTACTTTTTATGACATTACATTATCTAAATCTTAACATACAATTAGTGAGTGTTATCTAAATTAGGTATATCTTTAAATAGTTTTTCTGTTGGGGACTCTCTATTTATAGCACTCCAATGTTGCTATAAAAATACCAAAAAATACCTCAAAACATGTGGAAAGACTGTGAGCAGCCTCACCGCTCCACAAATTTGACCTATAGCTTGTCCTGGTGTTGTCCATGGAGGTATGTTCAGTGTCATATTATATATATTCCAGGCAAAGCAATAATATCACCATGGAAACAAGCAGGTAGCACATAGTGCACCAGCTGTGTACTGTATTGCTCATAAGTATAATGCCATTAGTTTCAAATTACTGACCACTGCATAAAAATGTATATATTCTTTTATTGTGTGCAGATAATGTTTTTGCCATAAAGTCATGGACCAAGAAGAAGTTCTCCTTTGACGAAAATCGCATTAACAAAGCTTTTGGGATCCCCGATGACTTTGACTACATGGACTAAGTGTTGACCCTTGAACTCTTGCTCCTGCCTGCATACACTGAGAATGTTTGATGTAGCACAAACCTTAAACCTACACATCTGGCTCCCTGATTCTTATTCCGTCCTAACACACACATCAAGATTCAGGTCAAATGGTCTGAGGATATCAGTGTAAAATATTGGTCACAAAAAAGCCTCTTGCTACGATGAGAGAAGGGACTGAAACAAAGTCAGTCGTATGTGATGAAAGTGTAGCACTATTTACACAAGCACTAGCCTTTAGCAGCTAGTCTGTAGCCACACCTGTTTGCGTGGAAACCAAGCCTTGAGTCGATTAATAGGAATCAACAATTTATACTTCTTTGACAGTTATGTTCCTATACATTTTAACACCCTTGCATAGTATGCATTTGTGTTTTGGTTTTCTTAGTGCACTTTTTAGTTTTTCTAAGTCTATTGATAGTACACTATTTCTTTGTTTATAAGATTTTTTACTGTTTCATGAAAATTAAAAAAGAATAATATTGCTGTTGTACATTGTTTATAACTTTGTCACAAATTATTTTCCTGGCAAATCCAGAACGATATCTGTATTTTTATGCAGATGGATATCAGCCAGGTCCCCACGCCCTTTCTTACGACCAAACATTACCGTTCAATTAGATTATTTTCTTTTTTCAGTGACTTATGTTAAACAAAGGAGATCATTGGTCATCTATCATTTACAAACAAAAACACATTTCTTTCACCTCAAATTAACCTCAGAGTTCAGTGCTTCACTCTTCTGCAGAAATACGCTGTTTTTCCAAAGCCTTGTGATATTTTTTCCCTATTGTTTTTCTCATAAGCAGTCATATTTGCATCAAAATCAAATCAAAAAGACTTTATTTATATCCAAGGGGAAATTCAGATTGTAGGATATAGACGGACCGTGCTTTTCCCTGACTGACTAATCCACCTTTCAATCACACCAATCTGGCCACTGATAAAACTCCCCATGTTCAAAGTATTGAAAAATTGTGTTTTCTGGATCCCCAGCTAACACATATTGCATGCAAACAAGGAGCTAGTTAACAAGAAGCTCTGCTGTTTTGTCCATATTCAAATATAAGTCACCATATTTGTTTCAATCTGTGTTATGGCAACAGCGTCCTACTTCAGCTTTTCTCTATGTGTAGCAATAACTGTGTTTGGTGGAGCGGACACACCCACCAGAAGAGTCACCTACATTTACAAGTGTCTACCTGCCTAACCTGTCCAACTATGATTCATGAGACTAACACGCCACTGCTGCTGCCTTAACTACAGGAAAAAAAAGCAGAATTCTAGCCAACTTATAGTAGATTTACATTCCAAAGTAATTAAAGTAATTTGTAAATGAATTCTGTAATGCATTAACAAAATTTAGAGTTATGAATCGTTGGAGGGCAAAGGCCAATATATTACTCTAATGTAACTATGGGCAATTCACTGCTTTTTAAATTGAAAGTCTTCATTGTTAAGAGTTGCATCCATAAAATTGCCATAACAATCTTGTGGCCTGAGGTGCTTTCAACTGAAAATTCTTCCACTAATTTTTGTATGTCATAAATATAAAAAAATTATATATATATATACATATATACATATATACACATATATACACACACACACACACATATATATATATATATATTTTATTTTTTTTGTATATTTATTTTTTGTATCCTACAAAACATTTCTTTGTAATACCTCAGTCTTCCAGGTATGCCATAGCAAGCAAAAAAATCACTCTTCACTCTACAGTTGACAGAATGGAAAAACATTGACAAAACATTGGACTTTAGTTATTAACATAAAAACAATAAGCATAAAGTAACTAGAAATATAAACCATGACATAGGTCTATTAATATCTGCATTTTGACAGTTTTTAGGCAAATTCTATGAATTCTGACGTACCTGTGCCTCAGTTTTTATCTACGGCAGACCCAATTAAAGGTATATAAGATTTAGTTATCATTTTGTGAAGAGATGAGCCTGTGCCATCTACGACTATTTGGAGGGCACTAGATTTCAGAAGTTTGGCTGATCAATTAATCCATATTAGACAATGGACTGAAGCTAAACTATCCAGTAAGAACCATGGGGAGTCACGCAGTGGCCATCTGGAGTTTGTAATCTTCCCTCTTCAAGCCTCAATCAAGCCTCATAAAAATATTGACTTATAATTAACTAGTAATAATAACTTGAGTCCCAACAGTGCGTGAAAGAAGAAAAAAATAGCTAAATAAAGATTTAGTATGGAGAAGAAAAAAAAATACAGAAAATGTGTGTTAACTGAGATCATTCTGTTGTAAAATTTTCATTACATTTTTACCAGGACTACATCACCAGACACCTGTCAATCTGAAGACAACCCAGGAGCCCTCAGACTAGTGACTATGTGCATTTCGACAGAACAGTCCCAGAGAGAGGCGGTGTGCCCCATGAGCAAACCTCTGCTGGTTCTTGAGTGTACATTGTGCAGCGGGAGGGAAAAGAAAGAAAGGAGGGAGGGAGCTTGTGTGCGCTGCTCGCTCAAAGAAAGACCAACACAGCGAAACACACAAGGCTGGCTGCGACTAGAGAGACAGAGCCAGCAGGGCAGGCAGCATGGCGGGGCCGCAGGACTTCCAACAAGGCAGCCACTGTCACAGGAAAACGTGGATCAATATATTACTAGGAATACTACAATTACTTTTACCATGCGTACAGCACGGAGGAGCCCAGCTGCAAGGTCTGTGCGCACCTTTAGCACCTCTGCAGTTTAAATGTAACGTCTGTGCAGTTAGCCAGCCTGCACTGTCGCAAATAGATTAATGTATTATTCTGTCATAAACCTGCAACATGCATTTTTGATTAATTTGCCTTCATATGCAAGCTGTTAGTGTTCAGTTGCTTGCTTAACCACATTATGCTTAGTTGCTCCCATGAGGGCTGTGTGGGTACAGTTTTGTCACAGGGCTAGTAGTTATGCTAGCTGTAAATGTGAAACCAACTTGTCCGTACTGTCACGCTACACATGGTACTCTTTAAAGCGCATTTGTAGCCTATTATATTAGCGTCACAAACCACGTAAATATACACAATGTGCTAAACTGACGCGGAGCAGTGCGGGAAATTAATACATGTTGTTTGCAAGTTGGTTAGCCTGCGTGCTAAACCTGTGCTAAAGCAGCAGCTAGCTCCCTGTCTTTGTCAGTCTGCAGCAGAGGCGAAGTCATTTCCTCGCTGGACTGTACAGTGTGCATCCAATCTCAGGTTTATGTAAGAAATCTATTTATGAGAAAATACAACATACTTTCAATCTTTATATGCTACACTGAACTACTGTAGATGAATTTATAATGTTTTACAAATCACTTTCTCTGTAATGTAGCTGTAGTATAATGTTATACTACAGCTACAGAAAAAATATCCACAAGTTCTTCTTAACATCATTTAATAGAATTGAAAAAACGTTTTAAAATTCTTTGGTAAGTTATTTGCTGTTTGTGTATTTTTTCCAATTTGTAACAAGTAACAACACTATTGGAATAGATTCAAATTAAATTAAATATAATTGAGTTTTTAACCTATGCGGATAATTCATTAGGCCTACTAATTATTTTCCAATTGCTCATATACTTTTTTTGCATTTACTTATTGTATGTTTTTCTTTCTAAAGCCCTGAGTCAGATTTCTACCAGCGTTGTGGAGGTTTGGCAGCCGGAGGATGCAGAACCTTTAATTCCGCTTCAGGTATTGAAATGTACTTTTTTTTTTGCATATGTAAATGTTTTATACACAGTGACACTATGTTCCAGGTCTTGGCCTGCTTCTTTAGGCTTGTTCCTCTGTATGAGCCATGCGTTATCCTGCCTCTGCCTTTTGTGTATCATTTGCAAATGGTCCAGTGATCGCAGTAATTTTGTGTAGTCTTTTGAAACCGGAGTGTGAGGCCACCTGCCACTTGGCTCCTCCTCGTTTTCTTTTGTACATAGTGTTCATTGTGAGGCGACTATAGTGCACACTTATGGGGCACACTCCGGCATGTAGGGATCGAGCATGCCTGAGTGTAGCTGAGGCTTTACTTACTTGTGTCTGATCCATATTAGTTGTGCCTTTTAACAAGATTACATAAGATGACAATAGTAGTAGCAGCTTGTTTTTACTGATAACCTGTCAGGAGGTCACTTAGCTGTCTGTCTTGTTACCTGTGGGTGTGGCGCTCTAATGTAAACATGTGAGTGGAGTAGGTATTGAGTTACAGAAAAACATTCCCTGCAGAATATAAGTAATTACTCACTGCTTAGCACAAAGGCTGATTTTTATTTATTTTTTTATTATATGCATTGGAATTAGATTTGCAATTTATGTTTTAATAGAATTCTGTTCAAAGTTCACATTTTAAACACATCCCGAAGATTTGGCAAAAGTATGAAAAATCATATGTATTTCTTTGTCTGTTTGTACATATCTAAACTACAGCAGCAGATTAGCAGTTTTTTATGCAGAATAAAACAGAATTTTGTTTGTGGAGGAACTTATGGTACTTTGCATAACTTCACAATTTTACTCATTGTACCCATCCATTCATGTGATTTTGATTCCAATTACGGTAATCTTGCTGGCCTGCTTGGCACACTGCTGTCCAGCATATGTCTTGGACAATGTGCAATAGTTGCCCTTACCTACTGAGCATAATATAACGGTAGAATGCATTTTATACATCTTCTTAATGTTAAGTGACAAATGCAGTGTACCATGAGTGAACAACATGTTTAGAATTCACTTGTTAGCCCTGCCCACTTTGTCTCTCCTGTCACTTTGAACCATGACAGAAACAACTGTTTGGTAATTATAGATAATTGTTTCCCAATTTCTGATAGGGTAACATTCCCCAGCCTTTGTAGCTGCTTTGTTTTTAAAATGTAGTGAATCTATGATTTTTTTCTTTCTTTTTCTTCTTCTGAATGGGCTGATTCCACATCATACATCCTCACTGCGCTGCGCCATGCACTGCGTAGTAATGGCACACCTGTTGTAGGGAATGAGCGCTGTTCCCCCTCCCGTGTATGTGCTGCGCTGGTGCTCCACCACTCCGCCACCCTCTGACAAAATTTTGAGCCAAATCTATTTTCTTCTCCGCTGGTGTCCGGCCAGATCGATCTTCACAGTTCAGAACACACCAAACAGAAAAGAGAACGTGAACTACATCCGGATTGACAGAGTAAATATACTCTGCACAAACTTTATTTTCATCAGAAGACTTCTAATAGATGTGTTTACATTGGGTTCCCTAGACTGTTAACTTTCACTTTATATCACTGAAATGCCGCTATGTGAAACATTGTATTGGACTTGTTCATGTAACAGTTTAATGCCTAATTACCCTTTGTGGGGGACAAAAAACATGTGTAAATTGATGTGACGTGATGTAACTCAAGTAATTTATCAGTGATCTGCTCCTGTTTTACAATAAATTCTTATTTTTATCCTAAATTTACTTCACAAACTCGGGCTCTCTGCGCACGCTCTTTTCAGGCTCGTAGCCCTGCGTGGCGGAGCCATGAGGAGACAAAACACATCCAGTGAGTGAAGGTCTGTGCCCTTTGTCGTAGACGATTCAGTGGCATGGTGGAACAACATGATGCCATAAAACATTACAAATGCCAGTTTAAATCTCTTGTTGATCTCTATGCAAGTATATAATATTATATAATTATATATTATATAATATTTATTGTGTGCAAGTTTTTATACAATCGTGGAATCAAGTGGCACTTTTTACTAGCATCCATAAAGTTGGGAACATGCCATGTAATGCACTGACTCAAAATGCATATATATGCAGTTGCTGTCTGTTTATTGTTCAGTTCTGGAGTTGGCAAATAAAATGAAATGACAGCTTGTGCAAGTTTGCGTTGTATGTCAGGCCATTTAAACATATTTTGTGCACTGTCTTTTTTGACTGATGCTGCTGCAGAAGTAACACAGGAACTAACACATGTACAGTGGAAGGCCTCCTTAAATGTACTCATCTCACCACCTAAGCACATTTCAGTTGTTCTGGCTTGTTATTCATCAGAATGGGAAATTTCTCATGACTAGATGATTTGGAGACAAGTCTTTTTTCCTTACTCCAGTTATTAATTAATTATTGTGATACTGTAGCTGTACTTTTGATACTGTAGGTGTACTTTTGTTGATTTTCAAGATATCACTATAAACAAATATACTTTAACCATTATTGAATAACAGAACAGTGAATAATTCAGTCTGTGATGTTAGCAGTTTTTTTTACCTTACACCCCTGCCAAGAATACAGTAAACTAGAAACTAGTAAACATTTATTTTTGTCAAGGTTAATTATTTGTTTTGTTTTCAGGTGGAGAAGGATAGAAGAAAAGAGGGTCTTCCACTGGAGGAAAGGTAACTAACATGATTTGGCACTTATTGGGTTTCCATGTTTTCATACCAGTGTCCTTTAAAAATGCCAGTTTATCGATCAGGGAAAATGCAGTCATTCTATTCATATGACAACTCAATTTCATTATACAATTTGTAGCTAATTTATAGTAGTCATCATTAGATAAACTCAAAAGTCTACTGACTAACCTTTCACTAAACCGCTAAACTAATCTAACTAGACATATTACCTAGTACACAGTACACTGAAGTTTTGAGAAAAGACATTGTATTTGGCTTATTTACCGGTAAACTTTTTTTTTTTTTTTTTTTACATCATTATCTAGAACTAGTGAATGACTAAACAGAATAATATTTGTAAATCAAAAAAATATTTTTCTTCTTAGGAAAATAGTTTGTTTTTTTTTCATCATTTTCATCTTTTATTTCACTGAAAAACTGTACTGACTGTGAGTGGGCTTGCATCTCCACAACCCTGACTCTTATTTGGCCTGGAGTAGGGCCTCTTCCAGCTTGTTTCCATGGAAATGTTGTTCCTTTGGCTATAATGTTTCAGTATGGAACAAAACTTATCTGCATGGAAAATATTCCGAAGTATGTGCCACCTCCAGAAAGTTAGGCGCTGTTGCTTTTACTTTTATAATACTGAGTGGGTCATATTGTTTATACTAAAAAAAATCAAACCTAAAAGATAAAAGAATTTATATAAAAATGCTGTATGACTTTTCATGCAATACTTAAACATGCCTGTACATGTCTTGGTTGAGGTTTAAGTACATTTCTAATGGTTTCTGATGGAGGATAAAAAATAAAGGGATTCATTGTTGTGATTATTTCCCACCCTGAGGAAGATATGGTTCATAACTGTACTTGGACTGTCTGTTCAGTTTACCTGAGTGCTCTGTCATTGTGATGGCTTTTGGATAGCCTTCTAGTTTATTTAACTTTGTAGTGGACAGACTAAAGTATTATTTATGCTGATGTCACAGTGGGCCAACAACATTTTAATAGTTGTTAAGCCTCATTTTGTAATGTGAGGCTTAAATGTATGAGCGTGATTGCGAGGACATGATTCTATCCTGGCACAGCCCAATGACACACTGTGGTTTGAGCACAGGGCTGCTGACTGTAAAAGGCCTTTTAAAAGTGGTCCTTATGCTCACCATGTTGTTTATATTGGGGAGTTAAGGAGAGTGGGGTGAGTGAGGGGAGAGTTTGTGACGACGAGGGTTTGGGGGCGTGTGTCCGGCAGGCACACAACCAAATTCCTGACTAATTTTAGAACTCCTTGAAAGAAAACGGAGGGAATGAGCGGTGTCTTTCCCAGCTGTTTGGTGCCCGCAGTGAATTGTTCGGAAAAATAAGTGTTTTCGTCAAATGTCATGTCGTCATGGAAATATATTTTATAAAAATAGATTGTTCTGCTTGGTTTCTTGTGAACAGACACCGCTAGTTTACTTTGGCTTGTCATTTAAATTTAAGGTACAATGTGCAACATTTCTGTTTAAGGGTCCATCACCTGTTTGTTTTGATGGAGATGTTCTATTGCTATGACCATCTCTGTTGAGGAGAGCTCCCACTCACAATAAGATTGCATGTTTTTGAAGGCATTATTGGGTACCGTAATTAATGCTAGATGGCTATGGCTAAGAAATGGTATCTCCATGGAGACAAGTGAGGGATTGACCCTGGAAAAGTTGCATAATGGGCTTTTTAAATTGTTGCTTTGTATGGTGTTCCACAAGGTTCGTTTTTATTACATTGTGGATAGCTTGTGCTACCACAAGTTCTACTCATTTGGTCCAATAGCTATTGACTTGAATAATATTCAAAGCCATTCAGTCAAGTGATGTGCACTATGGTAACAATGTGACAACAATATCTGATGTGTTTACTTTTACTGTATTGAGGAAATGTCAATAAGTGGTTTGTATTTCTGTAAATATTCAGATATCCTCTGATGCAACCCACATTCGTGTCTTAGTTAATTTACTTTGACTCATATATTAGATTACCCTGTACATCAAAAGACCTGTGTGCAGACTTGGGTGAAGACGTTTCAAGGAGGTTTGTTAGTGCTGGTTGACATGGGGTTATCCTCTGCTCTGGGCTGAGAGGGACTCGTGCTCGGGTTATCAGTTAGGGAAAGGCTGCTATCACTCCAACAGCACTAGAACCAGCTGCAGCCTATGCAAAGTTCAGACTCTACTTTTAAACGAATAATAAGACCTATGGGGCTACACAATATATCATACAAGTATTAAAGCTGGGGTATCCAATTTCTAAAAGGAGGAAGTAGGTATTTAAATCTAACTAGTTGGCTCTTCCAAATCTTGTGTCACATAATATCCATGTGCATTCATTGATTTAATGCTGGCTTAACAGACCTCGACAGTTGAGTTGGGGGTCTGGAGGAGATGACTTTCAACAGGGGCTGAAGTCAATTCTTTATTTGTTAAGCTGTCCACCTATATACACCCATCATTCCTTTGGCCTGCATGTTTGCTTAGACCTGCTGTGGAGTGTTATTGTTTCTGTCCTTGAGGTCTCTGACCTTGACCTTAGCTGTGACCTCTCTGCTGGAGCATGGCTGATGTCGTGGCTCATGTCCTCTTTTATTTGAGCGCGATCCCAGGATCAAACAGTGCTAAACATAACGTGTTATTTCTGTAGCACGGCTCCTGGAATATCGACAGTGGTGTGCGTGTTTTGAGGTGACACTTCTCCCTCCCCATTTTAACATTTAAGGGAAACCACACCTTGCCAATGAATGTCAATGCTTTGCAATGAAGCAAAAACAAAAAAAAATTACACATTTCCAGTGGTGTGAATTGTTTTTGTTTTGTTGTTGTTGTTTTTTTTAATAGTAGTTTGTAGAACTTGTGGGGTGTGTCTTTAAGGACATTTGCCACACAGTAATGAAATTGTATTTGTTTTTCAAACAAAGACAGTTATAGGATACTGTCAAGGAAGTGCATGTATGTTTTACCCTAGCAGCACCTTGGGTGGCTAACTCTCACAGCAAGAACTTCCAGGTCTCTCTAGCCTTTAGAGTTTGCATGTTTTTTCCTGTGTCTGATGACTTTCCTCTGGCCAACCCATCAGACCCGTGAACAAAAATGCATAATAGGCAAAATCCTCCAGCTAAGGTAGTCATGAAGAACATATGACTTTTCTGTGACTGGGGTCGCCTCTCTAAATGACTGACTTGTAGTTTGGTCGACAAGTGCCAGAAGAAAGATTATTAGAGAAAAGATTATTTTTCTGACAAACGCAACACTTTTTAAAATCACATTTTTATCATGTAGCATGACCATACTCAGCCTTTTCCATCTATTAAACAGCTGTCTATGAATGATGAAAAACAATAAATCAGTTAAATATGGCTTCCAATTTGGGCCTGTCGCTATTAGATTCCACACCAGCAGTTTCCAATCAAAAGACCTTTTTGTTAGACACACAACATCGTAGTAATTGAATCTCATAGTGATGCAGTCTGACATTTAGAATACCTTGTTAGCTGAGCCAGTGGACATGGAAAAAACTATCAATAATGACTCTAGCTTCATTTCACGCTGCTCTTTTTGTCCTGGGGATCAATGCCAGCAGCTCAATAGTCGAATACACAACTGCTCTAACCTAGCATGAGTGTGTTTAATTTAGACTGCACTGCCAGGATCTGTGTTTAAAGGAAGTGGTATCACAGGAAGGAAGATGAGATGATATGACTGACGTCTGGCTTTGTTTTGCAAGTATAGTTGTAGTACTTTTTTAGTATTTTTATGAAGTGACCAGATGTTATGACTATGATGTTGGGTGTGTGTATCTACGAACTCAAATATAAATCTATCAGAAGTGGGGTTTTTTTGTTTTAAAGAACACTTAAAGGACATATTGTGCTTTTGTCCTCTATATAGTTGTAATCTATGACATTGGTGGATCATTATGTTGTATTATGGTTGGACATTTAAAATTTAGGCATTTAAAACTGCAATATTGATGTAAAAGGTTTGCTTTCAGTTTAGAAACTTGTGATGCCAACTGACGTATTGCCCCTATGCCTTATTGCCTCTTTGTAACACAATAGCTGCAACGCTGCAGAATCCTACATTTATCACCGATTAAGAAAATACAATTGGAAAATAAAGTAAAGACCTGTAGGCATGTACCAGTCGTGGTGAAAATGAATTTAAACATTAATCTCTAAATTCAACTTTGAGTGGGTAATGAGAAGGGAATACAATTATAATATGGTTAAAAGCTCTGAAAAGTCAAATTTGCACAATATGTTTCCTTTTAGTATAATAATATACTAAATAATTGTAAATTGTAATTGTAAATAATAATTTACAATACAAAACATTTCTTTAATTTTTTATACTTTTTTGAATCAATTGGATTAATTTCTTAGTTAATCATTTATACAGCCTTACAAACCTTTAGATGAAACTCATTTATTTGGTCACTTTGGTCACATTTGACAGTTTAAAAATTTTACATTACATTTCTACATAAATCTATACATTTTTAGAATTGTTCTCAAAATGTATTCAGTTGTATACTGCATTTTGAGTAAATGAAAATGACCCAAAACTCATGTCACTGTGCATATTCCCTGTGTGTGGACTGTTGTGGCCCCAGCAGGTCACAGCTGTGTCAGTTGTCTATCAGCGGGTCGGCCATGTTTTCACTGCCACACACACTGTTGGGTTTCCATGCTTTATGAGGACATTCCATTGACTTGCATTTATTTCCTAGAGATCATTCCTAACCTTAAAGGGCCTATATTGCACTATTTTTTTTGGAAATCTATGTCATATTGTATCCTCATCAAAACATATCTGGGGTTTGTTCACAAATGTTTAACACATAAATCATGTATATTTATGCTGTGTTACACTCCATTTTCACCTTGTGATGCCATGAAGTGGTAATACAGGAAGCTCTGCACTGTTTTAAACTCCATACACCTTCACTAATAGTCTAATAATTTGTATGATTTCAGCCACGGAACTGCCAAGCTTTGAAGCTATATCTGTTGTTAAAACAACAGGGGCATTAGAAGATATTGTAGACTTTCTGTAACAATCTCAACTGAACAAAGGGCAAAACAAAAATATAAAAAAATTTAAGAAACGATTTTTCTATTCCAGAGTATTGAAGAGTAAAGGAGTTCAATTGAGGCTAAAAATAGTGGTTAGCTTTAAAACTACCACTTGATGACTTCACAAGGTGAAACTAAACATTTTGAGCTTTGGAGATATAGACTGCCGAATAATCTTGGATTACTCAAATGTGTAAATGAAACAAAATACAACTCAAGGTTTTGTTTTTTTTTTGTTTGTTTTTTTTGTTTTTTTTAGGGGAATTAGTCAATTTTACGTAATATAGGCCCTTTAACCATAATTATTATTTGCCCAAGTTTAACCTAAACCTTAACCTTGATCTAAATTAACCAGTACCATAAATTAAAACCATGTTGTTGTTCAAATATTAAGGACTTTGATTGTTGGTCCCCACAAAGC
Source organism: Periophthalmus magnuspinnatus (assembly GCF_009829125.3). Taxonomy (NCBI): domain Eukaryota; kingdom Metazoa; phylum Chordata; class Actinopteri; order Gobiiformes; family Gobiidae; genus Periophthalmus; species Periophthalmus magnuspinnatus. The sequence goes on from NC_047126.1 coordinate 22,461,620, forward strand.
TAAAGTTCACCAAGAAATGATTGAGTGCATGTAGATTTCAGTCCCCATAATGCGATGAATACCCACCGCCATACAACAACACTACACACTACACACTGATACTGCATTATCAGCTGCTGTGTGACCTGTGCTCCGGCATTCCCAGCTCATTAGCACAGGCTGTCCCATACAGCGTAATCAATTACACTCCACACATGTCCCTAAGGTACCCCTCTCACAAATGACATGTATAAAGTGCACTTTGGAGTTTAGTCTCAAATTACTGTTAAAGTGACAATATTGAAATATTCTAACTTGACATCCACCTACCTACTTGTCTCTATGGAGATAAGAAATCGAATACTGTACTACTGTACTATGGGACCTTCTAGGCAAAGCACAACAGAAAACATTTGGACAAGATATTTCCTACCTTATAAACCAGTAAATTATATTATCCCCACTTAGGGTTGTCAAAAAGTATTGAAAATTAGATACTAGTCGATGGTAAAACTAGTATAGTACACTCATTTGAGCAAGTAGATACTAAGAAGTCCAATTTGCAAGACACAAATGAACCTTTCCTGAATAGCTTTAGAATGATCTTAAGCTGTATCAGAACAAGACCACATAGGCTAGTATAAGCCCATGGACCACTGTGGAATCTACCTGGACGACTGAAGAATTACACAGATATAAGACCACATGGTAATATAAAAGAAAGGACTACCATTTAATTCTAAGGAAATTACATTCTATTGTCTAAAGAGTGTTTTTTATTCATATTGTGGTAGCAGAATTGGTATGGAGTATCAATTCTATTCCTTAGTATCAAAATCGAGTTCGACATTTGACAACACTTGACTAGATATTTCTGACCTTTATAAACTAATACATTATGTTATATCCCCATTTAATCTGAAACAAAGAATTATTTAATTGCAACCTTTTTTACTATGTTGTATTGTGTGTGCTTTTAATATGTATAATTTGAACTAGCTAGTTAAACAGTCCATGCCTTGTCTTTTCCAGCTCTTCTTCCTACAGCCAGGAGAGTGGGAGGCCTCTGCACTTTCAGCCATCCGCGCTGGAGTTTGGGACACAGTACGTACACCACTCTACTACAATACAGCCCAATGCACTTTTTCCCCCTTTGTTATTATGCATCTACCAACCTAGCATTTTGGCTAATGTAGACAGATTAGCGACAGTTTCTGAAATGCCATGTTGCCAAGAGTGAATGTCATTATTGCGGACAGCAGCAAGCAGGATATATCCAAGTACGGCTATGAGCTAAGTTTCCCAGCATCCAGCACATACCAGAGAGGGCTTGCTCCAACTGTTCTCCTCCTGCTCTCTCTCTCTCAAAACAAATCAAATCTAGAATGGTCACAAGCCCCAGAGTTTAGAACGCAAAACAAATAAAATCAAGTGAATTCAACTACAAATTTGCAGCACGTTTTAGCTTTGTGTCATTTGGGGCTGTGGGGCCATTATGAAGTCCCATATGTTTACTTGTTGAGATTTTACAATGTGTTAATTGAAGAAGTGAGTGGTCCATTAGAGCTGATTTTAACTGGACAGTCACTGAAAGTAGTGCTCAAAGCTGCAGACGGACCTAATCTGCTTTATCTTTTTTGCTAAGGTTAAAATAGTTTTGAATGCATTGAAAATGTCTGTATTCAATTTTGAACCATAAGCAAAGAATATGTTTCCAGTTGAACTGTTATCCCCGCCCACGTAGTCCTTTCTGTCTGTTGTTGAACTATGACAAGGAAATATTGTATGCCTTGGATAATTACTGGCAGATGTTTCCACATGGGTCTCACCTGATCTCTGGATAACATTTCTAGGTGTTTTTGCAAATTATCTGTTGAGCTTTTGCCTAAACTCCCTACATTTGTATATTAGACATGTTTTCTTAAAATGCTCAGCTTTCAATTAGTTATATTCCATCCGTAATGGTGTGTATCAAGGAAGCTGTAAGGCTATAAAGGTTGGGTCTAAACATCAAAAAGTTTACCGCATTAGCAAGCCATACAAAATCTTCATAGAGATGCATTAGCTAAACCATTATGAAAATTAAACAAAAGAACTGTCTAACATTACCCTGATATTAAGCTGCTGTGCCACTACTCGTATACATTTATCACAATGCTGTTAAATACTAGGCTCTGTGTTCATTCAAAAACAGTTTGTGCGTGTGTGCGTGGGTGCGTCCTCCACACAACTGTAAACCTTTAAGTCAGCTATGATGTTGACTACTCTGTTCAACTTCCCTCTAAAAATAATTTTCAGCTATATCGTTTTAAACCTTAAGGTCAACTCTAAACATAAAGCCCCATAAAATGCAGTCTGAAATGGAAAGTAACTGTCCAAAACAGGAAGCTGAAAGCATCCATCTATGTGGCTCTTGTGTGTGGTGTTTTTTTCTGTTGTTATTAGAGCATTACACTCACCTCACATTTCATATAGCGTTACTAATTGACTTGCCCATTTTAGGCTGTAGTGTAGATAATGACATTAAAAATGTTGTAATGTTTAACTATCCCTTTGTTTATTCAAGTGGCAGCTGCTTGCATACGTGTTTTGTGAGTGCAATAGAAAAACACTGGGCCAAACACAAAAACCTCATTGACTAGACACTAATTACATCAGGTCTCCCCCCCAGACAGATTCCATGTTGTACCATGTGTGCAGTCCAGCACAAGTACTACATGTAGTGTGTACCTATACCAAGAGAGCCTACTTACATGTTACTAAATAGGATCATAGAAGTAACATTACGTTGACTTTCTTCCAATATTTAAATTTCATGAAACTTTTTCTCATGTTCTGCCTATGTTTTCTTCCAACAATCCCACCATAGTACAGTACTTCAACACCGCTTTAGGATTTATAAACAAAATGTCTTGTTGTACATTGTAGAAATATCAATAAAACACATTTAGTCTCAGAAGCCAAAGCATTTAAGTATATAAAAAAACTTATAGAAAATATGTTATTTATATATTCTGAAGTTTTACGCAAGATATGAAGCTTTTAATATTAAGAAGAAGTTGTATTCATTATTGGCTGAACCAGTACCTCAGCTGTGACTGTTGTTCAGTTACCAGGGATATGCACATACTCATTACACAAAACAAGTAGCATGTGTAAAATTAGCTGAGATGTGACCACTTTGGTTTGCCTGTCTGGATGTCTGTACGCTCCAGAGGCAAAAGGAAAATGTACTTTCAAAACTATGCTCAGTTAGGTGTCTCTTGATTTGATAGTGTGCACTTTTTATAGTTGAGTTCATTAGTAAAGTCTTCTGGATGAAATGTCAATAGTATAGTATAAGATATTGTGGCAGTGTTTATTCAACACAAGCATTAGCTTTGCTCGTCTGCAACTAAACACACTGCCTTCCTACTTCAGCAGACATTTCCTTATTTGGACAGATTGTCTTTGACACTGAGGGCTTTGTTAAATATGTATTACTCTGATCTGTTTAAGGGGTGTACCATGTATTTAGAATGCAAAGCAAAGGTTACTGAATAACTAAGGTTTATTGTACAAGGATGTGTTCCAGTGATAAGTGCAAACAGACATGTAGAACTCTTTAGTATGTCATCATGGATCATAGCACATAGTGTCATACATGACACATAAGCACAGAGACTGCCTCCTCTCCTTTTCAGAAGGTACTGGTCTGTCTGCTGCTCTTTGAATGTAAAATGAAGAGTTGTGCAGAGGCAGAGCAGCTGTTTATCCTGTCCTTGTGTGGTTGCAGGCCGCTGGGGCTGCCCAGAGCAGAAACCATATATATACACAACCCCAGCCAGGAAGTCCCTGTGACGCTGCTGTCCATGTTTACGTCCAGCAGCCATTTTTACATCCCTTCCTTTCACAGAAGAGTGAGTAGGACATTCTCAACAACAGTTCAGTATGTTCACCTCCTAACTTCTATATCTTTTGCAGGTGATCCCACCCAGAGGGAAGGCTTCTTTTAAACTTATATTCCTCCCATCAGAGGAGGGCAATGTAGAAAACACATTATTTATAAACACATCAGCCCATGGGCTGCTGTCATACCAGGTGAGTCGTCTGCTCTAAAAGACATTTAACATAAGCAGTAAGATTTCAAATGTTCCCTTTTAAACTTCCCTTTCCCTTTTCTAAGCATGTTGAAAGTCAGTAACTAGACCGCAGAGCATATCAAAATATTTTATGTACACTGTAGACTATAAATATGATTAATAATCTCAAAAGAAAGTTATTTACCATACAGTGCCTTTAGTGAAGGGGAGTTGGGAAATTAATTGACTATCATGTTTATTAATGCAAATTAGTTTTGTGCATTAATGTAGAATCATGTTTGATATACAAACCTGAATCTGGCCCATATGAAGTCATGTGAAAGTATTTTGGCCTTCCTAACTGTTTTTAGGTGCCATTAAAAGCAACATGCCACCAGTGATATGCTCCTGTCTAATATTACACAAAGCCATGTGGAAAAGGCTGTTCATTTATAGCTTGCATTGGATGAGACTAATGAGAGGCTGGGAATCATGATCCTTCCACCGCACTGCATACAGTCTAACACTAGGATTTTACTCTAACCCACTAGTTAAAATGAAAAGGAAACAATACTAATTAAACTGACACTAAAACAACTTAAACAAATACACTACATATAAAACATTATTTTGCTTTTTTCCCAGGTATTTGGTGTGGGAGTTCAGTGGGGCTCTTTAAAGTCTGTTCACAGAAAGGACAGCCTGCTTCTATTCCCCCACATTCAGAGCATTAAGCTGACCCAAACTCAGGTACTGTCCTCTCCTGAACTTCTGCATCATATTTATTCTACAGCCAATTTTTCACTAACAAACCACACACACATTTTACTTGACAGACAAAACTGTTTTGTGTCATCTGAGTGCATAGTCTAAGATACAGTCACAGACACAGATGTCAGTTGTGTGAATGTGTCAATTCTCAGTGCCGCCGCAACAGGAAGTGGAGACACAAATGTCACATATGCTGTTACACTTACCTCAAAACACTCTATTAACTAACTATTCTGCATGAATGTATGGCTGACAAGATTTACAATTTGTCTTGCAAACAATATTATTTTCACAGTGAACAGAAAACTGAAAAATGAACTAATAAGAGGCCGCCATGTATTTTCAAACATGCTTGTGAAGGTATAAAGAACAGGATATTTTGTTTTTGCAGAGGGAATTATGTTTCAAATATTCTGCCTTAAATTATTCAAATTGCAATTTCTATGCAAATGGAAATAGATCTTGTTGCTGTTGGGACTACTGTAATCTTCCTTGTTATTTTTAGTATAATATTAAAACGATCATTCAAATGTATTATGATGGTTATAGTTGCTTAACTGGCTTTGAGTGCCTTGAAGGGGTAAAGGCCCTATGTGAAAATGTGATCATTTGCCCTCTTTTTATTTTTGCTTTTGTAGGAAGATGCCTCAAACATCACCATTCTGGGTCTTCTTCTTGAGTGCAGCTTGCCCAAGAACTTGTTCAACAGTCCAGAGGTATTGCATTTTCTCTGTAGACACTAAAATGTATCTAATCTGATGCTATGTTGAACAGTTGTAAAAACAACCACAAAAACAAAAAGATAGAGTTGGATGAGAAATGTACTTAGTATAATTAAAATTAAAACATTTTTTAAATCTATTGTCCAGACAATGATGTTTTCTCTGGTCCATGACCCTCATTTGGAGCAAGGTCTGGTAGTCTTTGTGGTGGTTAGGACATTACAGACTGCACTGGGTCATGGTCTGAACTCCTACTGTTGTCTCTAAAGACCACACTGGACCCTCTTTTCCTGTCTGACTTTGCTTTCTCCTGTGACTCCATAATAGGCAAGACAAATTTATTTGTATCGCACAATTCATAGACAAAGTTTTTCAAAGTGCTTTGCCGAATAACAGGCATGGGAATAAAAAAAAACCCATAAATATCATAATTTCATAAGCAGAGTTCACTTCACTAAAGTTCCTGTGTTCTCTGCTGCAGTCTTTCAGTGAACCCCCTCCCTCTGTACTCCTGTGCGCCAATCAAACCCTCTCATTGTTGGCTCATGTTTAGGTAAATGTCATTCAGAACACACTTTGCATACTCCTGTTTATAGTGAAATGGGGATGTGACGTGAGGCAAGGTAATGTGCACAGATTTGTGCTGTAGGTGTGATCTGTGAGGACGAAATGACCTGCTGTGTGTGCAGAGGGTTTAATAAATCACAATATATTTGTATGCAACTGAATTTGTTTTCTCCCCACATACTCATTTAGTCAGAGTTCCACGTACTGTTTTATAAATGAGACCCCTGAAATGTCGGGCACCGCTGCTCTGGATGTCACTGGTCTCACACGAGGAAGCCACAGTAGCCTTGGCTTTTCAGGGATTAGATTTGCTATCACAGGCCCTGAGTGGAGGTGGCAGCAGGCCATGGCATCTGTCTGCAGGTTGTCAAACGCTGATTCACCCACTCGGCCGGGCTCTGACCTTTTAGATGTGGGCCGCAACTGATCTGCTGCTTTCACTGGGGTGTCACAGTGTTACTGAGGGAAGGGCAGCTCTCATGCTTTACACTCATCTTAAACTCTTAACTGTTACATTCCCTCACTCTTGTATGTCACTTTGGGATTTCACATATTGAATGTTTTGGTTATAGATGGATTACTGTGTTATAATGCTTGCACATACTTGTTGAAAGTTTGAGACTCCCTGTGATCCTTTTTCAGTCCTGATATTGAAATGGGCAATATTTGCTGATTTTGATATCAACCAATCCCAATAAAGACACTTTACTAAAACAAAGAGGAGCAGCAGCATTGTATAAAATTACCAGCCTAACCCGAAGCAGTGCATCTCTAATGAAGTTTGAAAACTTCAGATATTTAAATATTTTTCATATCATATTTTTTGTGCTGAACTGCTTGCGCCTAATAAATATGATTTAGGCTTAACTTAATACTTGTGTGTGTAACAAATACATTGCGGAATATTATTTAATATTAATTTCAAGCCAGTTTTCCTGGAATCCAAAATACTTATTCAATACTTTATGAAGATGTGAGCCTGGTCGCTGGTGAATTTCCCAATTTTCGAGTGGGCATGGTGGTTTAGCCAATCAGGGACATGTATGGTCGAAGCACTAAACTTAATGTGAGGATGCGTAATAATATGTAAATGATGGATGACCAGTAGGCTTTTTTCAGTGATGCATGTGAAATGAATGTGACGGCACAATCACCTTTGGCAGGGTTTCTTAACAGAGGGTGCAGGGACCAGACTGATATCAATCTATATAAAAAAAATAGTGATGTCATTCTGGATTAGCCATGCTATAAGCCAGTAGAAAATTGTGCCAAAATCTAATTTCTCTTGTGCTTGTCCGTGTTTGTTGCCAGGGCTCCTGTCTGCAGAGCGAGGAGCGGCTGACTCTGCAGATTAACCTATCGGCTCGTGGGGACCGCCCGGCTGACCTGGACAAGCTCAAACCTTATGTCATAGAGCACATCCTGGTGCTGCTGGTGGCTCACGGGGCAGGACTGCTCACTGCAGGTGAGCTCCTTACACTCCACACACTGTTTACATGTCTGCTAAATGCTGTAAAACTACAAACTAGTGTTAAGCTCACTAAATACTAATTGGATCTTTCCTGAATAGTTTTAGAGTGGTCTTGATTTATGTTCACTTATATAAGACCACATGGTTATATTAAAGAAATTACTATCATTTTGTGTTGAAATGATTCTGTTGTCCAAAATATTCATCCATCATCATTGTAGTATCATCATTCCTTTTTACTGAAATTAAGTTTGAAATGTTGATTTAGTGACAACCCTAAAACAAACTGCTTTGTTATTTTCTTTGTCTTCTTTGTGTAGCTGAGCCAAAGCTGGGAGTTTATATGTTAAACTCGGGATGCAAAAAGCTTGACGTAAAGGTAAAGATACAGTGGTAAAGTGGTTGGTCCAAATATAATGTGAAACCTTCTGAGACTTGGTGTTTTTTTTCCTAACCAGAATATGCAGGTGCTCACCAAAGTAGAGGCCATCCTGGATGTCCATCAGGCTTTATTGAGGCCTGAAGCAAAAAACTTCACCCAAGTAGCTACAGTGTCCTGCAGAGGTGACATGTGCTTGTATTTCTGTTTAACAAAGAGTAACTACTTTGTGCGTTTAATGCTAACAACTTTGTTCTAATTTAAATGTAGGTTCAATGCCAGGCCATGGGCGGAAGTGTATCAGTCATATCACTTTAGACATTGTGGGAAACCAGAGCCTGGTTGACCTCTCTGGGCTACATATCCCACACAGGTAACCATTACAATTGATTACACTATATCATCTGAGAGTCTCATGACGCAGTTACATGAAATGAGGACAGGCTCCAGTTTCACCATTTCTGCTACATAAATTATAGAAATCTTCAGAATATACTTTATCTCTGTAACATGTGCTCATATTAGATTAAAAAAGTTACTGCAGTGAGGAGTGTAGAATCATTTTGATTGGATAATCTCCTTCAGAATAAAACTACATTCATGCTAAATTTTTGTAATTGTAAATAATATTACACTTGCTAACGGTATCAGACAGGAGGTCACAGGTAATCAGTGAAATCTTTAAGCAAAATCTTGCATACATTTAGGCCACTGTCTTGTTTACTTGGATTTGTTTATTTTACTGGGAATAAAATGTGTTATACCACGTACTAAAAATTTTGTTGGGTAGTTCCTTTCCATACATTCGTACTGGTTTTAAAATTGGTTGCATCATATTTCCTTTGCTATGACACACCTCCTAGGTTATATTGTTCTCACTATTTATTATATTGTGGTTGTGTTGCAGGAAGAGCACAGAGGAGATGTTCCAGCTGAAGCAGACAGACTCAGAGCAGGTTGAGCTGTGGATCTCTAACCCTTTGTCTGTGCCCCTGACAGTGACCAACGCCTCATTGGCACACAGGTTCAACAGTGCACTCAAGGTAACACTCACCTCATCATAGGGTTGTCAAAAGTATCAAAAATCAGATGCTAATTGATACTAAATCGAGTATCGAAAGTAGATGCTCATTTGAGAAGACATCAATGCTAAAAGACTCACATTGGCAGGACAGAAAAGAACGTTTCCTGAGTAGCTTTAGACTGATCTTGAGCCGTATGAGAACAAGTATAAGACCACATAGAGTAGTACACACCCGTGGACCACTATGGACCACACCTGGATGACTGAGAGATTACACAGATGTAAGACTGCATGGTAATGTAAAGGAAAGTACAATGATTTAATGTTGAAAATCACATTCTACTATCTAAAGAAATAGTATTTGTAATTATCACTAACTGCATTTTCACCTATATCAAATGTGCATATTTCCAAAATTTGCTTCAGAAAAATGCAAAACAAATGTGGCTTTATCTCTGTGTCACTAGTATCGAAATCAAGTTTGAAATTTTAGTTTTGTGACAACACATCTCATACAGTTTTTATTTTTTATTTATCTAGACAAGATTTTCCTTTGTTTAAATGATTTTCTTTTTACATCTACTCTCCCAATAGGCTTTCAATTCTACACACACGGACAATTCAAAAACAACAATACAATTTGTCTAGACAAGTCATTCTGACTGAATTATTAGAAGCTGCACATATTTTTGATGTCAGGTGTGCCTTCTTGTCTCTGAGGAGGGGTAGGTCAGATCAAATAAAACCACATCATTAAATTTATTTTGTTTTTTCCTAACAACTCATCTGATCGTTGGCATCTGATAATTCAATGGCCAGTCTTTTATTTTTCTCCGCTGCCCTCTGGTGTCCAGGTGGTGAACTTCAGCCGCCCCGTCACACTTCCTCCAGGATGTTTTCATGTCCTGTCCCTCCAGTTGCTCCACAAAAGCCCTCCCCTAAACCAGGTGGTCGGCCTGAGCCTGAAAACCAGCCTGGGACCCACGCTACACATCCCCCTGTACTTTCACACCAGTTTCTCCAAGGTAACGCACCTCTGCTGCTAAGAACTATCAAATACTGAACACTAAGACATTGCAAGAGCTGTAACCACTTCAATTGTTTTAGGCTAGAATATTCAAAGTGTAAAGCTTTCTGATAGTTGTCTCTTCATGTTTGTGTCCTCTTCAGCAGGGTGGTGTGCTGTTTGGTGTGGAACGAGAGTGCAGCCGGCCCTGTCCGCTCAGATTGTCTGAAACAGGTGAAACATGAATCTTCTGGAAAAAACAAAACTAACAAAAACTTGGGGATTTATATTAATATTTTGAGTGACTGTTCCTCAGGTCGCTCAGAGTGGCAACGCTCTCTCCTCCCAGACTTCTTTCCCTCCTCCTGGGCTATAGACAGTAAACTGGCCTCACAACTGTGCTCCAGATGGCAGAGACACAGAGACAAGCCCCCTTGCAGGTCTTTATAGTTTTGTTGTTCCAGTGTGTTAATGAGTATGATGAGTGAATAGTTATGATGTTGTTGTCTTGTGTATTATTATATTAATCTATAACATGTATGTTTAGGTGGCCCAGACTTCCCGTGGAAACCTCCTCCCCTTTGGACTTTGGTGCTACACCTGTCAATGAAAGCAAGGTAAGCAGTGAGTTCTAGTTATTACTCCAAGACTCATATTTCAGGTATTAGGAAAAAACCCTTAAACAGAAACATCTGAGCAGCAACATCAACTATCACAAAATTTGATAGTTAATATTGCTGTACTTTATTTAATGTCATTAAAATAAAGATGCAATTTGGCAGACTTCACCTTAGAGTCATTTTTGAATGAGTCATCATTTGTCTGTAGGACTAATTTTACACCCAGCAATCTACTTTAAAGAATAGTAGCTGAGCTAGTTTACTGGGTAAATGAATGAAATCTCGTCTTTTTTTATTTCAGGTAAAAACCTTTGTACTGAAGAACCCTTCCTCATCAGTGGTTGCTGTAGAGATTCGAATCCTCTCGCTGTATCCTGCTCCCCTGGAGGCTCTGGGTCTCCTTACTAAATGGTATTATAAGAAAAAAATAAAATAAAAATATTTACCAGCTTCTTTTGACATTAACATTCTCTTTGTTGCACAGGTTTAATATCAGCCCAGTGTCTGTGAATATCAGTACAGCTGAATTCTCTCTGCTGGCCAGTACACCAAAGGTACTTTCCAATCATTTCTGCTTCATATCTCACTCTACTACATATCTGTTTTCTTCTAGTAAACTTTTTGCATGTGTATCTCCAGTCTGTGGACAGCGAACGGGGCCTGAGCAGAGAGGGAGTGCTGCGCCTCCTGCTGCAGCCTTGGGAGTCCCGGGAGGTTGCTGTGGTCTACACGCCCTCTGAGCACAAACCCACTACTACCATTCTCATCATCAGGTACACACACAAAGCATTTGCAACAATATGATTTAATTTGTCTTTCAATAAAGTTCTCTAACTAAACATACCAGTGGCCATGCTCTATTGATTCTTCTATGCCGTCTAATCGCACAATCTTGTGTTTTATTTCAGCCCTCACAATTTTTTTGGAAACACCGGACCTAACTATATAATGACCTAACCGCATTCATGTGTTTCAAGACCTATTATGCAAAATTGACTTCTCAGAGCTTTTAACCATGTTCTAGTTGTTTTCCCATCTCATTTACACTCTCAAAGTTGTATTTAGAGTGATTCATGCATGTTTGATCTTTAGTCACTTATTTTCAAGAGGCCATATTGCCAGTCAGTCCCTAGAGCAGTACGCCCACTGCTCTGTATCAACTTTGTTCTCCGATTTTACTTTCTTAATCAGTGATACACGTAGGATTTGGCAGTGTTGCGTAGTCATTTTTGCACGATTGTTTTTAAATCCACAGGTGCCGTAGATTATAACTTAGTCAGTAAGTAAGCTCAAGTACAATATGTGTTCTTTAAGCAATTCAAGTAAATTTTTTATCTTTTGCATGGGGAAATGTCCTCACAAATTCACAAATCAAGCAGGAATTGCCCTATAATGGAACTATATAATGAAAAGTGTTTTTATTTATTTTTTTCCTACTCTTATTTAATTTACTTCTAGGAACAACCTGACGGTGTTTGACATGGTGACAGTGCGGGGTCATGGAGCCAAAGAGCTCATCCGGGTGGGGAATAAACTGCCAGGCCCCGGGGCCTCTCTGAGATTCAACGTCCCTCAGTCCACACTCATGGAATGTCGAGATGGTACACACTGGGGGGGGGGGTTATTAATTACTAACACATAACATATTTACATCACCATGTGATCCTTTGTTGGTTTGAAAATAGGGCTGGGCAATAATTTAGAGGACCTTTGCTCTAACCTTAACATGGAGCACACATGGGGTCTGGGGAAAGCGAAACTGCAGCGGAGTGGACTCCAGTCCAAATGTATTGGTCAGATAGGCGCTCCAGGAGTTTCCATCTTCAGTGGGGGCAGCCAAACTAGTGTGCAGTGGACTGGGTCCAAACAGATCTGTGCCAAGGACCAAGCATCCAGACCATAGCACGAATACAGTTTGAGAAGTCTGGCCTTGTTCTGATTGACGGTGTCCTCTGCGTGCGGGTTCTGGGTAGAGAAAACAAGACCAGGGCGCAGTAGACTGGGCTGGGTTCACACGGGTTCATCCGATTTTGAGATGAGACCCAATGTCAAAAACAAAATGGAAACGTATGTTAATATATTGTTTTTGGCAAATTTAGCAAAACAATAAAAGGTAACATGGTGATCTAAATATGTAATGCGCTAGCAGTTAACATGCCATAGAAGTAACATACCTCCGAAGTCCCCTGTTAGATCCCAGTTTTGATGTGTGTGGAAGTTTGTGCTTGCTAGTGTCTGATGGAGGTGCGTCTTTCTCAGGCCTTCGGAACAATAAGCCGCTGTTCGCCATTAGGAAGAGCTTCAAAGTGGAGAACGCAGGAGAGCTGCCGCTGACCGTCATGTCCATGAACATAAACGGCTATAAGTGTCAGGGCTTTGGCTTCGAGGTGCTGCAGTGCCACTCCTTCAGTCTCGACCACAACGCCTCCTCCGAGATCACCATCGCGTAAGTCCACTCAGAGAAAGGGACTTATTTTAATTTACGTTTGTAACAAGGTTGAATGAGAATAATTTAAACCTAAAATCACAAATCTTTTTACATTATAAGTTGGAATGGAATCTTGGCCCTTAAATGCAATAATTTCAAGTGCACTGGAGCATTAGCAATTAAGAGATGAGTAAGGATTAAACAATGAGGAGCAGTGAGTTACACTGACACGGGGTCTAGAATATACTATACTATGACGCACAGCAGTCATCTGGAGCACCAGACATTTTCCCAGTAAGCAGAGGCAGTTTTAGGGCTGGTCCATGTCAGACCTGTGTGCTACAGCATGCACAGTCCTGAAGTAACGCTTCAGCGGCCCGCTTTTATTCGGTTTTCCACAGCGGCTCCATACACTTATGGTCCTGGCCCAGTCTATCACCCGGGCTGACCCATGGGAAGGCCGAAAGGGTGACGTGCAATACAGAAGCACCAGTCCCATGCGGGCAGCATGTGCTCAAAGCTGCAGTTGGTAATGGCCTGTTCATTGAAATCACACTAATTAATAATAATAAAGGCATTTTGTCAACACTAGTAATGTTTTCATGCCCATAAAAGCATTTTATACTCTTCAAGCTTCACGTCACTGGACTCTAGCTGGGAGTAATGTATGAATTGTATACTTGATTATAAGTTTTGTTTCTCCCTCAGGTTCACCCCAGACTTCACGTCATCGTGGGTGATCCGGGACCTGACCCTGGTGACATCACGGGGCACGTCTTTCCCCTTCACCCTGAACGTGACGCTGCCCCACCACATGCTGCCCCTGTGTGCTCAGGTGGTGCCCGGGCCCAGCTGGGAGGAGAGTTTCTGGCTGGTGACCCTCATCTTTACCTGGTCAGTACTACTCACTCCTCACATTATAGGGACTGTAACCAGTTTTGTGTAATAATAAAGTAAAGTTTTTTTTAGCTCCAGTACAGATATATTGTAAAAGCAGCTATTTAGGTATTTTAGCTTGGTGCATCAAATTATAGAATAGGGATGATATGAGATCTCGTGAGATCAAATTGCCACGAGTCTGTGTGCACATTGGAAAAACCATCTTGCAAGATTTTATCCTCTGTCTTTACATTTGACATGGGCATGAAAGGGTTACACCTCGCTCAAGCTTTTGAAAGTTGCCTGTTTTTGAGCAGTTGTAGCTCCACATAGACTTCCAGCTCACATATTCTGACAGAGAGCTCATAAAACTCTGTCCCAGTTTTTACTTCGTAGTGATGAGATCAATATTGATGCAGTCAATCAGCTCTGAAGTTGGTAAAAAAGAAAAAAAGATGTGTGCATATAGATTATATTATTTCGCAATCAAATTCACCCGCGGCCAGTGCAGAACGTGTGACATTTTCCACACATAAACATTGTTTGAAAAGATCCACAAAGAGATATTTTGGCCTTCTTCATCCATAACTTATTTTAAAGTAAGAAAGAGCGAAACTCTCCTCCTCTGTCTGTGTCTTTCTCAGCACCATGTGTGTGTATAGTGCAGCAGCAGTGGGGGAGAGGGTTGAGGAGGAGCTGGATCTTTTCAAACAATATTTACAGTGTAATAAATAATAATAAAAATGAAGTGTAATAGACTTTGCATATTGATAATATTGTAATAATCAGTAGTGATGCATGTAGGGTCTAAAAAGTCGTTTTCATCGTATGCTTTTAAGTTCTATAACTTTATCAGCACATAAAAACACATTCATAACACATGACATAAAAAATGAAACCAATTAAATCATCAAAAGTGTGAATTGATCCAATTATTTCAGTGTATATAGTAAAGGATTTCAGAATCTTGTCTTGCCTTATTCTCATAGACCCCACCTCGTGTCTCACCTCATGAAAATTCTTTGTGTGTTTTATCGTTAGCAAACCAGAAAGTTCATAGTTAGTAGTTTTTGCATTACTGTGATGCTTCTGAAAGCGCTCATAAACTCATCAGAGTGAATAAGGACGCTAGGAATAAAATAGGAAATTGGCTTGCAGCTGTCCAGAATTATTTCCCATCTTAAATAGAGTAGTTTATTTACGTTTTAACACGGTCAAAATCAGGTACTGCACAGAATAACTGAACTTTATTTTACAGCTTTTCTCTGTTCGGTGTGTGCTTGATGGCGTTCCATCAGGCTCAGTACATTCTGAATGAGTTTTCCACACCCAGCATCAGGAGCAACCATAACTCAAGTCTACCTCGAGACAATGGAGCGGTCAACAACATCACACCCAATGGAGTCAAGTATGTGCTCTCTGACATGTTTGCCCTCTTCTGTATGTGAAGCTGTTGAATAGTTTAAATTTGTTTTGTTTTTTATAGTTATTGTTTTTTCTGTATATGTACTGCATTTGAAGTATTCAGTTCATTCACCATCAGCAGCTTATTGCATGGTAGTCTTGTCATAATACTAAAATTTCAAACTCTATTTGACACTAAGATGAGGGCTAAATATATTATGTTTTTATATATATGGGGTTTTTTTTTTGTTTGTTTTAAAAAAAAACAAAAAAACAAGTCAATATTTCAAAAAGACAATACAATTTATTTTCTAATACAAAATAAGTAGTTTCATGTTGCCAGGTGGTCTTGTGCTGTTGTTTTGTTCTGGTATATTCAAGATATTTCTAAAAGGACTCAGGAAAGCTCCAAAATGTCCCATTGTCCTATTTTCTGTCCTATCAAAACCAGACACCCATTAGAACTAGTTTCAGTATTGATTAATAATGTGTGAGTATTTATGTGTAACAACATTGGTGCCTCATATTGAACATACCTGATACTAATATAAATCATTTTTGTAAATTCCTTATCAGTCAAGGAGTTGTCCAGGGTAGAAACATTTTCTACAGTGTAAGTGTTTGTTTTTGTGTATGCAGTAAATCCAAGGGAAGTTGTAAGAGCTATGTGGACTCGTGCCACCCATCAGACAAAGGAAAAGGTCGAGGGTCACCTGCTGTGGCCAACACTCCTCCTCAGAGACCTCAGTCCTCAAAGAAGGGCTCCTCCTCAACACCGTCCCAGGCCCAGAAAAAACCCAAAGTATCCCTGTACTACTCCAAGTACAAGTACAGCCCAGCTCCTGCGGCAGCAGTGAGCATGGAGGAGGAGGGCGAGGAGACAGAGGAGCTGCTCCCTGACACGCCCTCCAGCCCTGAGCCTGATAACCTGGAGCCCGCTTTCCTCTCCGAGCTGGAGAGTAAGGCAGAGTACACGGAGCCAAATGGTGCGGAGCCCCCAGCAGTGGTTATGTTTCCCATGGAAATGCCTGCTGGCTTCCCCGACAACGTGACCGTAAGCCCCGGTCCTCGGCCAGGCCTGCTCATGTGCACGCCCACAGTACAGAGCTTTACACAGCCCTACGACAAGATGGAGGCTGCCAAAAGGGAATGCTCCGAGCAAGAGGTAACAGGAACTGCTCTAAAGACACAACACTACTTAAACACCTGATTTTTACTATTAGAAACGGCTCCAAACTCAGTTTTCCTTCAGTGTTTCCACTTGTGACTCAAGTAGAAAGAAATGCTTTTTGCAAAAAATGTGGGCAAATTTGAGCAAGAACCTTTGCTCAGTTAATGATAAAATAGCTCAAAATGCATCTGTGTCTACAGCTCAGAGATGGAAAAGGCCAGAAAAAGAAAGTGCAGAGTGCAGAATTTGGCACTACACCAGGAAATAAGGGAAAGAGGAGCCGCAAAAAGGCCGAAAACGGCCT
Organism: Periophthalmus magnuspinnatus; assembly: GCF_009829125.3. NCBI lineage: Eukaryota > Metazoa > Chordata > Actinopteri > Gobiiformes > Gobiidae > Periophthalmus > Periophthalmus magnuspinnatus. The sequence continues at coordinate 22,478,406 of NC_047126.1, forward strand.
AAGGTAAGGGGTCAATTTTATTACATCAACAGCTATCACGACATTTTTTTATGTATAGTCTTAAAATTTCTCTCTGAATCCTCCTCCATCTGCAGTGCCCCTGATCACAGTGTGGTGGCAGCAGAGAGGGAAAAGGAACCCGAATGGAAAAATGGCAATCACAACAGCGCAGCTCGCAGCAGGAACCGAAACAGCTGCAAATCAGACGCACCAAAGACAGGGCCGTGTGCAGAGAGCGCCCTCCGACTCAATGGTCAGCTTCTCCTTGTTATTACACTTTAAATAGACCATCATTAGTTTCTGTCTTATCTTTATTTGTAAAGTTATCAAAAAGTTGATTAGCCGCATCAAGTATGAAGGTTTTGGCAAACTTGCCGTCTGTGAATGGCTTTCCGTACTATTGCTACAGAACCAGCAAAGCTAGCCGAATTCCTGCCGCCTTGTTGGGTCCATACGCAAAGGTGCTGTTGACTGGCTTGCACTCTGTTTAGTAGCTCTTGGGTATCTGCTGGATATTTTGATGCAAATGTGGCATGGCATGTGTCAAAGTGTCGCTTTATATTTAACTGTTTGAGCAATGAAATTTTATCATTGCATATTAGACACACTGCGGCCCCTGCTCTCTCCACAAAGGCTAATTTCTCTGTCCATTTGTGCTGATATGTACGGTACTCCTCATCTTTTTTTTCTTTTTGCGATCTTCGTCAAAAGAGTTTGCTCTGCATAAATCAGGTAGCTGACTTATTGATTAAATGGGGGGAAGTTTACTTCTTTACTTCACAATGATTTGTGTAGGCTACCACATATAATCCAATAAATATAGAGGTGTGAGACACTCCCATACCCCAGACAGATGTGACTGGCTCCAGCGTGACCTTTAACAGGTGCGGTAAAAACTTAATGTTGGATTAAAATGCATGAGAAATTTTTATATATATATCATTTTTAACACTGTGATTTCTATAATGTTTTACTTTTAAGAAATGTCAGCTAAGATTTATCTGAAAGCCAGATGCATCAAAAGAGCCACATCTGGCTCGCGAGCCATAGGTTCCTGACCCCTGCTTTAGAGTCTGAATGTGAGTCATTTTACTGTTGACAGGAAACAGCCAACGCAAGCTGTGCTGGCTTTGTTAGCTCGTTTTTTGCTTGTAGTGTGCGGTCTCTTTTCTGCAGTCTTTGTGCTTAGAGATTTTACACTTTTTCTTCCACATTTAAAAATCATTGAAGACAAAAAAGTCCTGTACTGTGTGGCTGGCTTAAGTTGTCGGAATGAAGAAGATCATGTTATAAACCACTAACAGCAGAGCTCTGACAGTCTTTGCTGTGTTGCAGGGATGTGTCCCGGTCGCGCTCGCCGTAGAGGCCTGTCTGATCGCCGCACAGGGCCTTGTGAGTCGGGCTCAGACTCGGGCAGCTCCTCCGGCAGCGTGCGGGCCAGCAGGGGGAGCTGGGGCAGCTGGAGCAGTGCCAGCAGCATGGAGGGGGAAAAGGAGCAGAGCGGACGAGCACACACCTGCCCTACCTCAGCCAAGAAAAGTACTCTCTTTTGTCTGTTTTACATCATGTGAACACAACACAACACATAATACAGGGTGATTTTAATTGCATCTTTTAAAGAGCAGCGAACTATTTGGTGATTTTTGAATTAAATTATTTAATTATTAAAATATCTACATTTGATGTTACAGTCGCTGTGTTTACATGCACACCAAAATCTGGTCTTTATCTGATTTCTGGAGTTATCGGATTCAATTGAAATTGACTGTAAACTGTTGCTCTGGATGTAATTTCTTTCAGATTGTTCACACCTGTGCAGATTTTGACAATCACTCTTGTGCAAAAAAGGATTAAGTAATTGGGCGAAGAGAAAGTACAATGAATTGTGAAATAAGTCTTTCAGTCTTTAAAAAATACAGCAGTTGCACTAAATTCCACTACTTAACTGACTCACTCACTCACTAGGGGTTTTTGATGCTCAGATTTGTGAATGTAAATGCACAACAAAAATCTGATCTAATTATTAGGTGATTTGATTATCCTAGTTATGTTTTTAATTTTCTGGTGATGTAAATGTACCACTACATTTTGTTTTTTTCCAGGAGAACCCATGCAATACAGCACTTACCCATCCGACAGAGAGTACCAGAACATCAATACAAAGGCCTTCAGGTACATCAACAGTTGTTCTGAAACTTTGAGAAATGATTATCTTAACTCTAAACACTCCTCCTGAGGTTAATCTTGTTTAGTTGAGTAATGGAATCCTCTTTCCCTTCAGCATGAACACATTGTATGTTAAAGACCTGTGCCAAAGTCCAGAGCCCCCTGGGCCCAGCTTTAACCCCAGTTTTGCTGCAGTGGCTGCAGGAGCGGACAGGAATATGGGTATGTCAACTCTTTCACACAATATACTAGCATGGTTATTTAGTGTTAATAAAGCAGCATTTTACGGAAATTAATCAGATTTTATTCAGTCATTTGTAATGGTCAGTGATCAACTTGACTCTTTTTAATGGCAAGATTTCATGTCAATGATTAAACATCTGTATTTTTAAATTCATATTGAAAGCCTTTTTTTTTTTTTTTTTTTATTTATAAAATAAATATTGCCAAAATGAGATAAAAAAAAAATTTTTTGTCATTACCCATTCATAATTACAATAATGGCCAACATAAAATCCAATAACATCTATATAATGCTAAAAGTGATTAATTAATGGAAAAAAAATTTAATGGCTAAATAGTTATTATATACAGTAATTGAAAGGACAACACATTAAATTAAATGCACAAATCTGCCATTTTCAAAGCATAGACACAAAAATAAAAAACTAAATCATGTTCAAAACATTTCATATTGCCAACATAAATCTTTTGTCAAGTAGGAGTAAAAGTACGATGCTAGAAAAGTACAATTTCTAGGAAAAGTTACCAAAGTAAATGTAACTAAATGTAACACTTAATAATAAAGGTCTGTCATTAAGTGTTACCAGAATATTGAATTGTAACTCTGTAGTAGTTTTTTCACTGTCTTTTTTCTTTTTTCTTTGTGTGTGGTCAGAAGTGTGCGGTCAGTATGTGCCTGAGGAGACATGGTCCGCTCCCTCCATCCCTCTGACTAATGAGTTCCGATACAACACCACAGAGGCCCTGCCCTACCTCCCCCAGGCCGCAGTCCCCAGCACGTACAACGGGTATGCCTTTCACTTACTGTCTCTGTCAGCTAAATGTGTTATAGTCCTGGGACTGAATGTTGTATCGCCATTTTTCAACAGGTTTACATGGAATAGTGCCAACAACCACTGCAGCCCATACACGTACTGCGAGGATAACGACTACATAGGTAAGTGTATCCGCAGAGCAGTTGAAAGGGTATAGCCACTTTTTAGGCAGATTTGGTTGTTTAGAGTTTGTTCTTTACAGTTTTTTGGTGTTTGTTCCCAATCTAATAAACAGCCTGATCACTATTTGTAAATACCGCTATCACTCTATAATGACAGAAAATAAATGAATGATCTTAAAATCTCCTTTGGTTTAACGCGAACCTATCATGCAAAATTGACTTTTTATTCTCATTTACATACTCAAAGTTGTATTAACTGGGATTCAATTTTTATACTCCTGTATTCAAGGCGTCACTTCTGATCCACCCGTTTTCACCTCCACCAGTATATGTCCACTGCTCTGTACTTACTTTATATTCCTATTGTATTTCTTAATCAATGATAGAAGTAGGATTCGGCAGTGCCGCTTATTCATTTGTTATAAATGAAAAAAAATCTTCCACTCGCTAGTGTGATGTGCAGCTGTCCATCAGAGGTGCCGACAGCTGTGCAGCTTTTTGTTATGATGTTGTTAAAGCAACATCACCTCCCATTGGGCACCTCAGTTTTCTAATGCACAACTCAGCGGTCCTGCTTCTTTTATTAAGTTGTTTTAGATTAATATTGTGATTTTAACATATGCAGATTTTAACATAACATGATCCACAGGTGTCAGATTTTAACTATATTGCAGACACAAGTACAAAATGTCTTGTCAATGATGTGTGACGACAATCCTGAGCTCTCTAAGAACTGTATGAAGTTTGTTGTAAACTTGCTTAATCTGTTGAAAGTTTGTCAGTGCTGTGAAGCACCCTCTAGAGTTAAGATTGTATATCTTAATAGGAACCTTTTGAGTTAACATGAGATGCTTGAGCAGAACCTGTGTGTTATAGGTAATGGGACGTTCCCTAGTGCATACCCGGGTCAGGAGTGTCACAGTGGCCAGTCTCCGAGCAGCTGGACAGAGGAGCAGCCCCAGGGCTCTCCTCCTGCCTGGGACACTGCAGCAGCCTGTGTGGGCACCAAGGTGAGGACAGTGCTTTAGTAAGTCCTGTCTGATATGAGACGAAATTCAAGCTCATTGTACAGTTTGATCTTTTTTCTTTAACACTCTGGTCTATCAACAAATACATACACACATGCACATACATCAAGACCACCAAATCTATTCAGGAAAGGTCCAACTTCATCCTACTTATGTCATTTCTGCAGTATTGATTCTTGTTTAAACGAGTGTCTAGGGTTGGTATAGGTTTGTATCGTTTGTTATTGTCCGCATTTTGATACAATCATTGCCAGCTAACAGCTTTTCAACTGTTTTTCTCTCAGTGGCCCTCATTTTATCAGTAGACATGTTGGAGACCCAAATTACCTTTAAAAAAAAGTGCATAAGTTTGTAAATATTCATGCTTCCTGAAGCTTTAAAGCAGGTGTCAATCACGTTTTCACCAAGGGCCACATTAGCAAAATGGCTGCCCTCAAAGGGCCAGTTGTACTACGGTACTTTTTTAACTTGTTAAGTAAATGTTTCTGTATTTATTACTTATTCAAATTACAAATATTGCATATGCATTTGCCTAGATGTAAAAAATATGGATGTGTAACTGCATATCTCCTGATAAAATTACATTTTAAGACCATCATGCCTTTTAATTTACCCTGTCGAGGGCCACATAAAATGACGTGGAGGGTCACAATTGGCACCCGGGCCTTGAGTTTGACACATGTGCTTTAAAGAAACTGTAAACAAAACGGTTTCTGAGGTAAAACAACACCAATGTAAAGAGAGCATCGTTGTATTGACCTGTCTATGATGTGTCCACAGCCGTTCTTCTCTGGAACCCGCAGCCTGTCGCCCATGTCTAGTCTGTTTGGCTCCATCTGGACTCCTCAGAGCGAGCCATACCAGAACCACTTTCACCCGGAGCGCTCAGCACCCATTTCGCCCGTGTCCCCTGTCACCCCGCCCCGCTCGCCGTTCACTAGGGAGCCCCAGGGCCCCTGTGTACCCACCCAGTATCCCGGCTTCAACCCCTTTGGCCCTCACATGAATCTGGACATCTGGAACTCCTCGTCCAACCGCAGCTCCAACTCCCAACTGTCTAACGACTCGGGCTACTGCGGCGACGTCTAGGCCACAGCCACATGTATGCGACATGTTAAACAAAGGAAATCAAGTGAATGTTCTTTTATCGTTATTGGGGAAAATGTGAATATTCCTTCTTTTATGTTCCCATTTTCAAATGTTCAATGTTGTGAAAGGTTAAGCATTTGTTGTATATTTTTCTAGATGTTTTGCAGTTTTGATCATAGAAAAATTAAAAAAAAAAGGTTTTGTACTTGAATTGTCTGTTTATTTTCCCTACAAAGCCCAAATCTGGCCAGTGTGTCCAAATCATAGTTTGTTACGCCAGTTAAAAATGGTTTCAGGTTTCGTTTGTCCAGCATCTGAACTTCCTGCTTCGTCCATTTACCATTCAGCAGAGGTGACGTTGCTTTTATCGTGCGTCCTCTACTTTCGATTGACTAAGTGCTGAGTCCTTTATGCCAGTCCACTGCACATGCATTCTCATAAGCTCCACAGATCTGACATTTAACTTGACCTTGAGGCATTGTACGTGCTCGTCTCTATGGATAAGTGAATTATGTTATACTCTGGAACTTGGTATAACCTTTAAATAAAGACAAGCAGATCACATTTTTAGACAATTACTCCTGGTTCAGTCCAGGTTTAGACCTTCCTTGCAGAGAGGGAGGGTCTAAATGATTCCATGGCACAGTTATCCATTTTAATAAATACATAAATAACAATGAAGGGGTTTTAATCATAATTTTTATGAAACCATATTTTTATTCACAACAAATAAACAACATTGTGATGAGACCATTTACAGTTTCATAAAAGTAAATTACTTACACTAACAAATAACTTACATATGTCAAATAAGCTCCATGCCAAAAAATGGAGCAAGGCATGTTTTTCTTATTATTCTGCACCTTCAGTACAGTACAGTTGGTATCTGTGTATAATACCAGAGTTCAGGGCAACAGTCCATTTTCTCTTTTTAAATTAAATACAAACAATATAATTTGATAGTAAATTTTTCTTTCCTACTAAAATTCATTGTATTGTATAGAAATTATTTAAAGAAGACCTATTGTGCTTATGTCTGCTATATAGTTATAATCTATGACACCCGTGGATCATTGTGTTATAATTTGCACATTTAAATCTAAACTAAAATGACTTAATAAAAGAAACAAGTCTGCTGACTTCCACTTTAGAAAACTGCAGTGCCCAATGGGAGCTGACCGATGGATAACAGTACATCACGCCAGCAAATAGCTTTTTCATTTGTACCAAAATGACAAGAGAAATCCTATACGTATTACTGATTAAGACAATAAAATTTGAGGACAAAGTAAGTACAGAGCAGTGGAGGTATGCAAGCGGTGGTGATAATGGGGGCTGATCAGTAAAATGGCATCTTGAAAATAAGGAATTGAAGATTGCTAAAACATGCACGAATCCCTCCAAATATAACTTTGAGAAGGTATGTGATAAGGGGAAGTACTGTAATATGGTTAAAAGCTCTGAGAAGTTGATTTAGCATAATAGGTCAGCTTTAAATAAGTGGGTGAAATTATAAAGACACAAATCACAGTTCGTCTTTGGCGGTTTCATTGACTGGTGAGTCTGCCTCCTGAAAGTAAACAAAATAAATAAATCTTCACAAAATCTTATCAAGAAACATTTAGTGTAAGCATATTGATTTAAAGAACAAGTATTATCCTTTTGCTTTGGCCTGTAAGTATGTTGTTTTGCAATTTCATGATTTAGAATTTAAAATAATCCCTTTTTTTTTTTTTTTTTTTTTTTTAAATCTGATCAGAATATACCATCTGGTTCAGCTTGCCCTCTACTGGCAACAGAGGGAATTACCACAGAAAAAAACAATTAATAAAAGTAATGAGGAACATGTTAGTTGAAGCATGCAGCAGTAATGAACACGGTTTGACAGCATCCTTGCAAATGTTTAAAACAAGTTTGATATATGGACTTAAAAACTGCATAGGCCTTTTATCTATAACATCACAATCCTGGGAAAACTCAAATGAAGTGTTTGGAGAGGCTCAGAGGCAAAGGACTTCCTACAGAGAATTACTGAAACCATCATGGCTGAAGCTACATACAACTCCAGGTATGTTTTAATGAAAGAACAATATTGTAACATGGTTCAAAACATTCATTTTCTCATAATATGTATTCTATAAATCATACAAACCTTGGTCTCCTCTGCTGCTTTCTCATCACTAACTTCTTCATCGTCATCCTCGTCTTCATCTGATTCCTCTGGCTCCTCAGGCATGACTCCTCCATTGTCAAGGAACTCAGACATCTTCTCCAAAGTCTTATCTCCGTGGTATTGTACCTCCTGAAGAACATTAAATCAGATTAAATCACTCATGAACTTGTAATGTTCATAATAAAGATCTAATAACCATTTCATTAACAGGCCACTGGACTAAATTCTGGGAGTTTAAGCATCCACAACATGTATGCTCAGAGGATGCACTTTCATGATCTAAGCTCTGACTATTGGCCGAATGCCTCCTCCCGCTCTCGACACCCATTTCAAGCTTGCATTTGTTTTGTCCAATGCGGCGTAGGGGCCAAAAATGACGCGTAATATCCTGTCTCATGAATGTGGAATGTAGCTTGAATGTAGGTATATTTATTGTGAGTTAGTCAGTTTTATTGTGAGTTTGTCAGTTAATCAAGATTTATTTGAATCATTCTTTTTATTTTGTGTCTAATTTTAGATTCCTAATACTTTTAGTCAACCAGAAAATATTATTTTAATTTGAACCCATTCAGTAAATGCCTCATTCATCAATAATAGTTAAATGTGTTACTTACTTTTGTGTTGCTAGTCTAGTGTGTGGTTATTAGAGTTGTCGAAAGTATCAAAAATCAGATACTAATCAATGGTAAAACTAATACTGAAACTAGATACTCATTTGAGCAGGTATCGATACTAAAAAAGTAACATTCACAGGAACTTTTGCTAAATAGCTTAAGAATGATTTTGAGCTGTATCAGAACATGTATAAGACACATAGACTAGTACACACCCATGGACCACTATGGAACATGCCTGGACAATGAGTACACAGATATAAGACAACATGGTAATAAGAAAGAACTATGATTGATCTATTGTCTAAGTAACATGTTTTTTTTTTTATTACCACAGTGATATCAGAATCTGTACTGAGTATCGAGTCTATTCCTTAGTATTGAAAACAAGTTTGAAGTGGTTATTATAGTGACTGTAGCCCACCTCTTTGCCTTCTGCTGGGTAGTACACAAGAGTGGGGAAGCCTCCGATGTCCACACCCTCTGCCTCATTGGCTGTGGCGTCCATCTTGGCTATGATGATGTTCGTGTGATTGGCGTATTTCTCTCCCAGCTGATCCCAGATGGGGGCCAGCTCTTTGCAGAAATGACACCATGGGGCATCTAGGGAGAAACACAGTTATATATTATTTATGAATGGTCAGGGTTGGCTGCAATTTGAAACCAATTTAGAAAATGTTGTTGTTATTTTAGTAAATCTTTCCATGTTGTCTCAAATATGAATACCCTGAAGGTGCTTCAAATGTGCACTTTAAAATTTATTGATGTTAATTTATAAAAAAAAAAACAAAACTGTAACTCTAAAAGGAATATGTGACAAAAAACACAGTTTGATTTCATTCAATTATTCAGTTTTGGTTCTGTTGTCTAGTCTAAAAATTAAGTTTAACTATAAGTAAGAAGAATTTCATACTTCAAGAAAAAGTGAGACAACAGAATTTCTATCTTATAGCTTTTTACACTTATACAAACTTTCTTAGTGTTTACAATATATATATATAAATTAATTTTTTAACAAAAAATAATGAAACATAACAATTACCCATTTTTTGGAATGACTTTTTACTTCTACTGGAGTGATACTCAAATACTTGAATACAATTTTGGCTACGCACACACCTAACCCTAAAGGTTATAAACTGCTGTAGATCATAATAAATGGTAAAGTGAATATGACTTACAGAACTCAACAAACACATTTTTGGTGGGGTCCAGGGCTACGGACTTGAAGTTCTTTCCCACTAACACTTTGACATGGCCTTTGTCCCAGTCCTCAGGGATCTCCTCTGACATGTAGAACGGCTGTGCATACCACAGAGACAGAGTGCATGTTTTACTCGATGTCATCATGAAAAGACTGGGTCTAACATAACGTTAAAACATTCTGTCCATGGGCTTCAGTGAGGAAAGATTTGTGCCAATTCAGTCCTGATTATCATTTCAAAATATCAAATCAAAAGACCTCAGAGAGCCACTTATAAACAGAAAGTTGAAACCCAAGAATAAGCCTACAGTGTTTAACATACATGTTCTGAGGATCCACCGCCCGCTTGTCTCCATGGAAACATTGTTGCTTTGCCTGCAATGTTCCACAATATAAATGTATTTATGTCCATGGAGACAAGCAAGTGGCACCACCAGCCCGAGTTACAGGTCAGATCTGTGGAGATGGGTGAGTGGAGACAGTAAGGCATGGCAGATAAAGCAATTGAGGCCACCTATGGAGACCACCAGGTGGCGCATTCCCCACTAGAAAAGTTACATAGTGTGCTTTTAAAATGTGAACTGCGACAGTATGTTTTCCGTAACTCATTCCTCCCTCACATTGTACAGTAGTAGAGACTGTGTTACCTGTGCGGTCCCGTCCAGCACGCCCTGGCACAGCTGTCTCACTGCGTCTGCGCTGAAGGGACTGGGGGACAGGTTGTACTTTTTCCTGCTGATCATGTCAAACATCCGGACAGTGGGGATGTCACGGATCGTCACACCAAAGTACTCCAGAATTTTAGCTTGTGATTCGTCATTCACGTCCAACACAACATAGAGAATCTGAAAGAGAGAAGGCATCAGACGGGTCAGGGAGGCTAAGGACGAGGACTTCATAGCTATAGGACAGAGTACCTTTTTACACATCTCGCAAGGACTCCAGCAGTATATATCAGCTTTTGATATTTGAAAGATATTATGCTTAAAGGGCCCATAGTACTCTGTTTTCTGATCTGTTATAATATTTCCTCATCAAAAACATACCCAGAGTTAAGTTTTGTTTTCACACACAAACCCTGTATATTTAGATGTTTCTCTTAAACAGAAAACACTCTACTGTTCAATCTTGTGATGTCATGTGGTAATACAGGAAATGCTCTTACACTTTCACTAGAATCATAATTTCAGCCCTGGAATTATGTCAACTAAACTAAAAGTAAAAGGTAGGATTAAATACATGTATGTCTATATCTTAAGTCAGATCTGGGGAGATTCCAAGCAATAAATACATACTGTTGAATATTATAGGTAAAGCAATGACATTTCTATGGAGACAAGCAGGTGCAGGTTTCTCGTTAGAAAAGTTACACCATGCACCTATTAGTATTTGAAGTACTAGTATTCATAGCAGTAGGAATACAAGTAGTCACAGTTGCAATAGAGTAGAAGTTGTAGTAATTGTAATATTAGAGTTACCTTGCCCTTGAAGTCCTTGGCCACACTGCGGGTCTCTTCCACCAGAGCCACGTGAGCGTCTATGGTAGAGTTTATAAACATCAAGGTGTGGAGTTTGATGCTAGAACCAAAGATGGCCTGGGATTTCTAAACACAAATAAAGCAAAGATTTTTTTTTTAAAATAATGTGTACAGGGCCCTTCACAACACTAATACTGTGCAGGTTTGGTAAATGGAGGTTACCTATATGAGTTTTGATTTGCATTTCATTCTGTGAAGTTATTTGTTCATATTTTAACATATTGAGATCAAAATTTTAAATAATCACCGGCTTCCTCATATTTATCAGGACCAGTAGTGTTGTAGTTCACTGTGTGGCTTAAATGGTCGTGTGTATTCACCTCTGGAGTGAAGTGGATGATGAGCTCCAAGCTGTTCTCTTGAATGAAGCTGGTCAGGTTCTGTTTGTCCAGTTTGCCCTCCTCGGTCAAAGGAAAGTCCACTCTGCCCTCGTCAAACTGGAAGACACAAATGTTCCACTCAAATACTACATACTAACAAATTAGTACAGCTGTAAATCACTGATGACAACTATTACACTCTACTGCTAAACAGAGTAATAATACTCATAATACTACTAATCACAATAAACTTCTACAGTTTAAACTAAATATCTATATGATAACAACCATCTGTCTGTCACAACCAAATCTAAAAAAAAAAGATAGTTATAAACAAAATAAGCATATCATTTGATTGCTTTAGTTTACTTAAAGACACATCCTCTATCCTGTTATGTCATATTTTAGACTGTGGAAACAAACTGGACAGAGATGACTCCTGCTAAAGCTATTTTTTTCTGGAAATAAAGTCTTGTAAATACAATATATCTGAAAAAAAAAAAAAAAAACACATTCTTTTGCATTTCTGATTACCCAAATTATAAATATTTTATTTGAGGAATGTACTTTTTCCCACTGCAATAAAATCTGTTATTGTAATTACAGTATATAAATCAGGAAATAAAAAAGTTACAAAAAATGACGGTCCGTGTAAATGATGCAGTGTCAAAACTGGGAGCGTGTGCCATGGGAGTATCACAAGGCGCTGTCCTGGGGCCACTTTTGTTCAGTGTATATATTAATTATCTCCTAACCATGAGCGATGATACCCGTGTACAGAAGTCTGCTGATGACACTGTCATCTACACATCAGAACGACCCCTGAACAAGTGGCATCCAATTTATCAGTGGCAATGGACACAATTGTCCATGAAATGCTAAGCTTTATAAACATTATTCAATTTGCAAATTTGCAAATTTGCAAATTTGCAAATTTGCAGCGGTTGTTCAAGAATATTAACAATATGGCACCTCCACCACTCAAAACACTCGCCACATAAACGTCTGAACAGATGATAAGAACAACAATGGCCAGTGTAGCAAAGAAAAACAGCTCTAGGCCAATCAGCTTCCTCTTTCAAAACTATAACAGAATGGAACAAAGAACCAACACAGTTAAAATTATGCAAAGTTTAGTGCCGAGTTAAGAAAATATTTTTTAACAACACAGACAGTCCCAACATTAAGTGCCAACAAATATAGAAAAAAATCAACATTTAAGGGCACAGAGGAAGTAGGGTGGGAAGGGGACAGAGCTATTTATTAATGTCATTATCATTTTTATCACTGTTTGTATATCAGTTACATTGTTTTATGCTCTTTGTGTGTTCTGTGTTTTGTGTGTCTCAGGGACTGCAGCAGGTGGAAATTAGCTCCAAGAGCTATAATCTGGCACAAAGTATCTCTTCAGTGTTTCTTTGTTTAATGCTCTCGTATATGATCACTGTAAAATAAACTAAATAAACTAAAATATGACATAAACAATATCAGGGCCAAAGGAAGATCATTCCCAGATAAGCCAGATGAGGCCCTCCTCCACGAAAACATAAGAATCAGGTTTGTGGAGATGCAAATCCGCTCACAGTAAACATGTATGTTTTTATACATTTTTCAGTGCAATAACAGCATCCAATATAAACATGATTTTATTTTCCTGTTTAATTTGTTTCTTCTCTGTTTGTTCTCAAATGCTACATAAAAAATTGCAGTATTTTAAGTATATTATGTTCATTGTGATAATTTATTAGTCAATCATCCATAACCTCCCCTAATTACATTAATACTGCTATGATGACTTCTGCTGCTAACACTACTGTAGTTCTCTCTCGAATACTGTGTGTACTGTGTATGTAGCTGTGTAGTGTAGAGTTGTCAGTATGTGTGCGTTTACCTTCTTAAAGAGCACCACAGAGTCTGCAGTGACTTCATACTTGTTGAACACCTCAGGGCTGGACGTCTTGGCAAACTCCACATCTGTGCTGAAGTAAAGCTCATCCAGGACTTTGGCAGGTTCACTCTCCATGTCCTGACAGAAACACACACATCCAATTTTAGTTTTGTTTTTAATATTTGCCAATATTTTATTATGCCAATTCAGAATTATATGAAATTGTGTTATTGTTATTGTTTCGTATGGCTTAGACTGCAGATTTTTTTTCTTTTTTACTGAAGCAAATAGTCCTGACTTTTTAGTATAAATATCTGCTCAAATTAGTATCTAGTTCCAATATTAGTTTTATTATGGATTATTGACTGATTTTAGATGCTTTTGACTGCCCTAATTTGAAATACTCTGATAAGGTGTACAGTACATACAGTTTTGTATTAACATAAATTAAAGATGTAACCTGAGCCCCACCTTAAAGAATCCCACTACAGAGATGTTATGGGCTTGGATGAACTGTGCTGCAGAGGAGGGGGAGTCCAGGGTGGGGGTTCCAGGAGATGCCTGACGCTTCATCCATGTGACCATTGCCTCAGCAGACCGCCCTCCTACAACAGACACACAGCACTTATGTAGTCATACAACCAAAATACACATTAAATAGTCATAACTTCATTATTTATTATTTATAGTATAATGTATTAAATTCCCACTTCATCTCCAAACAAACACTAGAATACTCTTATTTGACGGATTACAATTGACTAAAAAGTAAGCAAGCGAAGAAATGACAAAAAACTATATTATTAATCAATATAATTTTGAATATACTGTACACTGAACCAAAAAAAAGCCCAACTAATTAATTTTGTTTATGCTTTGTCTTATACTTTATACTTATACTATACGGTTCTGATACAACTTAAGATCATTATAAAGTTTTTCAATAAAGGATCATCTGTGTCCTTTGAATGTGACTTTTTAGCATCAATACTTAGTTTAGTAAAAGCCAAAAGTAAAATCTGTCAACTATCATTTACTTAGTTTAGTATTGATTTGTATCTGATTTTCAACACTTTTGACAGCCCATTCTCAGAGTAATTGTTCATTATGAATTAAGTCTTTGTCCATGCTTTATTAAGCCTAAATAAGGTGTAGTTATAAAGTGCTACTGATTTAATTCCACAGGGTTAATTCCACATATACTGTTGAACATTTCAGTATGTACCTGTGTAGTCTTTAGGCTTTGTGCGGTCTCCATTGACGAACAGCTTGATGGTGGGGTACCCTCCGACTTCAAACTCCTCTGTCAGCTCCTTCTCCTCAATGGCGTTTACTTTGGCCAAACGCATGTCCTTCTCCTCCTGTTTCAGTCTCCCAGCCACCTCTTCATACACAGGGGCCAGGCGTTGGCAGTGTCCACACCATGGAGCATCTGAAAATGAAAATAATTCATACTAAATTAAATGGATATTGGGGGTGTGATCAACTAAAGAAATCCTTGGTTAACCAAAGACATTTCAAAGCAAAATCTGACCCAAACTGACTACAATATTACACATTACACTATTTTATGATATATGTTATAATGTTGTTTCCTCATCAAAACATACATTTTGTTTTGTTTCATTCACATGTTTAACACACAAACCCTGGATATTTAGGCTGAGTTCAGAAAACACTCTGTTCCACCTTGTGATGTCATGTGGTAATACAGGAAGTGCTCCACTGTGTTTTTAAACTACGCACACCTTCACTAGAATCATTTGGATAATTTCAGCCCTGAAATTGCCAATCTCTACTGAACAAAAAGTAAAAGGTCGCTGTTAATTTGAAAACTACCACTTCATGACATCACAAGGTGGACCAGAGCATTTTGGGCTTTGGAGATCTAGACAGACTAATAATAAAGTGTTACTCAAACATATGTGGATAAAACAAAACATAACTCCAGGTATGTTGTTTATGAGGTAAAAACATTCTAACATGGCTTAAAGTTCACAAGAGTCAATTTTGCGTGATATAGGATGTTTGGTCTGCCTTTTAAATACAAAAAATACCAAATCTCACTAACTTTCCGCTGCTGTTCCATATAAATCATTCTAATCTAAATGAAATGGTTATCTGACACCGATTTTAATCGACTAAGACTCCATCAACCAACCAAACGACTAAAGCCCTACTGCCCTAATATATCAGGCTAAGAGAGAAAAAGTTTGGATACAGTTGGTGGAGGAGGTGGATAAAATGTAAATGTGCCCCTTGTATCTCGGTGACAGTTGCTGCGGTGACCTGTGGGGATAAGGTCAGCTGTGGGAGAGGAAAGTGGGAGAAACACCTGGACCAAGTTTTATCTCACACCATGAGTTTAATGCTCCTTAAAACCAGCGCATTCAGTATTTTTACAAGTACAGTTGTGTTTTAAATTGCATATTTGTTGTAACTGAATATGAGATCAGTAATTATTTGCTTGCTTGGATTACATATGGAAACAAACAAACTTGCAAACTCACGTATATTCAGAAATATAACTGATTTTTTTTTTTTTGGAAGAATAAAGGAGAAAAAAATTGTAATTAGTACAACTGGTGGTTTTCTGAATGTGATGATGTCATACTCCCAGCGGTCATAAAAAATATTAAAAATTTTAATTCACAAATATTGAACCTGATCATTTTTATTAGTGATTACACCCAAGAAATTTTAACAACATTGAATGGGCCTGTTAAATTAGTGTTCATTGTGTCAAATTCAAGTTTTCATTGTTGAAATGAGAAGTTAATTTCAACACATGTTCTCAAACATACAGTATAGAAAAAAAACTGAACCATGTGGAATTTTATACTTACAGAATTCAACCAGCAGATACTTGTTTTCACTCAGCGCTCTCTCAAAGTTGTTAATATGCAGCACCATGACATCACTCTCCTCTTCTATCTCTGTGGTTTTATTTTTCTTGGGTTTTTCCTCCTCTACTTCATCGTCTCCTAGCTCTTTGCTCGTCTCCTCAGTTGTCTCCTTGGGTGCCTCCTTGGGTGTCTCCTCTTCGGCCCGGGTGCAGGAGGCCCAGAGGAGCAGACCCAGCAGAGCGGTGGTCAGCAGCGTGGATGTCCTCATGTCTCACCTAATTACACCTGCAAATACACGTGGACCAAAGTCACTAAACAGCTTTAAGTATCACACATCCAGAGTGTGTGTCGAAATCTCACTGGCCCTCCCCTTTCAGCCAATCACAAGCCGGGTCTGGAGCGGATAAATGAAGATATCAACCAATCACACGCTGCCTTCTTGAGTCATCACACGTAGGTCTTATATTCTCTTCACACTAATTTGCATATTTTTCCCAATTAATCCAGTTACAAATCAGTGTACATGCTGTTTATAAAGAGACATTAAGATGACTTGCCAGCTCACATTTGAATTGAGGGTTTATGGTGCGTTATCATGAGTTGGTTTATCTACAGCGGTGAGAGTGGTGGTATGGCTGTTGGTCTATCTATGTCACATCTTTATTGACTTACAGCAAACACTTTTTCTGTATAAACCACACCTTCCTGCAAATACAAATATGCAGTTATAAGATATGCCATTCGTACACATAAAGGTTCATAATACCTGAGTTGACAGAATAACCAATTGGTAATATAATACTGATACTGGAGATAAAGGGAGATTTTATTTGGCTGGTTCTGCATCATGTAGGGATCTAAGCTGCTGTTGTTAATTAAAGGGCCTGCACCCAATTTAAATGTATTTTTTATCAAGATAAATTAATGATGCAATGTTTGAATGAGCTGGCTCTTTTGAACTGTTCCTTTACATGAATGTTTGGAAACGAACCTCATTTTTTAAAAGAACCAAATCTTTTCTTTTTTTTATTCTGCATTTTTATTGTGATCAATGCTGAACCAACACAAGAATCAACACAAAAGCAGAGTAGGCGACACGAGTGAGAGCTTTGTGCACAAAAACATATCTAACATCATAATGACAGTTATTACCAGTATTATTATTTAGCTCAACGTTTTATTTAGATAATTTCAAAGGGTAAACACACTCTCACTCTCAGTTTGAACCATTTCTAAGCCTATCTGTTATTAGTTTGTCGTTCAAATGAGTTCTCACATTGGCCTCTGTTGTATGTATAAATAGAGCAATTCTTTACAAGAGCTTTTTGAAATCGAGGGATTCAAAACATTCAGATCCCATAAAAGAGCTGAAAGTCCCATCACCAAGATAAAAGATCATACGATACGTACGATAAAAGCTGCTAAACAAGAAAAAACTGTAAAATATAATCTTTTCATTTTACTTTTTTTTTTTTAAGTAATAACTAATACAGGGCTACTAACAGGAGCACCTTTTGTCATCCAGTCAGGTGTACAGTTACTAAGAATCTTGGAAACCAACTGCCTGTCACTATCCCAGACACTTGGGATAGTGACATGGTGCATTTTCAAGGGTGACAAAAATCAAATAGTTGGCAGAGATTGAGAACTGTAAGGTTGTTTATGTGTCATGGTGCAATAAAAAATATGTTCCTGACTCCGGACCGGTATGTCCTGCCCAATAGAGACCATAACCTTAAACAAAGTCAGGTTAATAGAAGCTCATCATGTATAGCAGTAGCCCCAGACATGAGCCCTGAGTGCACCTAAATTTTCTGTAGTATTTCATTAATTTATGTGTCTTTAAATTTAGGATTTACTGATACAGACCAAATGTTTACAATGAGTGAAAAGTTAACTGAAAAGCTTCCATTGTCATCATTATTACGGAGCCAGTTCTAGGCAACATGGTGCCTTAGGTAAAAATTGTGTTTCCCCCCTGTTCATCTCCCTGATGTGCATCTATTTCCCCTACATTTGTTTTAACATTTAGTATTAATCATCCTTTTTTTACTTTAGAACTGTACCTATACCTAACACTGTAAGTGTCAAAGTGTCCTGGAAAACTAAAACCCAAAATCATGTGTTGAATTTTAAAGAGACAGTAGTAGATTTAATAACCTTTTTTTTTTATTTTATCTTTATTTATTTTTTTTTAGATTATAAGGATTTATATGGGACAGCAGTAGAAAGGAAGTTAGTGAGATTTGATATTTTTTGGTATTTATAAGTAAAAAGGCAGATTAAACTCATGATTCACAAGTTTAATCTGTCTTTATATAAATACACTGTTTCCTAGTACTTTTTTATGCATAAATAGTTGTTTTTGCATGAACTCCTGTGCAGGTGTAGTCTTCTGAGTGCAGCGTAGGTGAGATACATAGAGATATACTGTATATTGTAGTGAATTATTTAAAAAAAAATACAGAGAGATCAAACAACCAATCAAAAAACAGCCGTTAATAGCAGTAAATGGGGGGCAGCTTCTAGTTTAGCAGTCATTTGTGTGTTTACGTAGCTGATAAGATGATATGCTAATGATAAACAAGCAGTGTCACGGTGTTTACACTACCAGATCATAAAAGACATTGTCAGACCTTAACTACTTGTTTCTGACTGCACATAAAAATATAATTGTACAACCATCTTTACCAGTTGAGCTTAGTTTTTAGGTTATCCATATAAATAAATAAATAATAAAAAAGATAATTTAAAACAAACAAAAAGACCATATATATCTGTTTTATTTGTCTGTCTATTTTAAGCTGTTAACCTCTAGCAGTTACAGCAGAGTTCAGTGCTGCATGTGTGTGTCGTCATCAGTTAGAGGTTGGGGGGGCTCAGGATGGGAGTCCCAGAATGCCAGCAGGTCGCTGAAGTCCATCTGTGCCCCGTCTAAGTGGTGTGTGTGAAGAGGCAGTTCTTGGTCTTGTTGGGGCTTGTCACTGTCTGGGCTGAGACCTGGTCCGGGCTCGGTCCAGAAGCTCAGGGGCAGGAGTCTCTTGGTCATGGGGCGACCCTGGCTCAGACCCTTTTGGTCGAACAGTTCAGCCAGGGGCCCCAAACTGCTACTACCCTTAGTAACACTCTGTTCATCTTCACAGGGCTTGAACCTACCACTCTCTCTTTCCTCCAGACTCCCTCCTTTGGCTATTTTAAGCAAATCGTCATAGTAACGCAGACGGCCGCTGGCTGTTAAGGAGACAGAGTCATTATAGATGTCACAGGCATCTTGGTCACCGCAGCTGTGACCAAAATATCGCTGGATGTCACGACTGATGAGCTCGGCAAATTGCAGCAGCTGACTGGTCATATCCAGAGTGGTGGGGGCAGGATCTAAGAACATCTCCTCCTCTTCCTCTTCTTCCTGGAGCTCTTCTTCCTCGTCACGCTCACTCTCATCTGGATGCAGATGTGTCTGCTCCTCATCTGGGTCAGTGTGAGGAGAGGGCTGGAACATCAGGGGGAAGTATCCTGATGGTCGGACTAAGAAACTGCGGATCACACCTGTCGCCATGACGATCTCTAAAAAAAGAAGAGAGACAGAAGTCGTACTAGTACGAATATGTGGCCAAAGAAAAAAGGTGATTAGGGGTATATAAAACAATTTCACCCCCAGAAAGATCTCATCTGAGACTTGAAATATCTTCAAAATATGATCCATTACAGCTTTCAATATTATTCCAACTTGCAATATTATACAATGTTTTTTAGGAGAGAATAGCGCAGTAATTTTAAATTACGTTTTCCCACCCTGGTTCCCTGTTCAAATTCTCAATGCACCGTCAAGCTCAGAGGTGGGTATTATACTCAGTTTACTAATAAATGTAATATTTAAACAAACTGATCTTCTCAGGAATCACTACTTTTTACTTCAACTTGAGGTCTATTACAGTAATAATAGATTCACTTGCGTGCTGGATGTAACAATCTAAAGTAACATAAGGAGCCCTGCCTTTAACAGATAGCTGGGAAGGTTCATCGCAAGACCAATAATTATCAATCGAGTAAAAGGTGAAAAGTTACAAAAATACTAGTCTACAGCATGTTACTTTCCTAATCCAAATGCACTACATACACAGACTAACTATAAGATATAAACATCCTAACAATAGACAATAAGAGTTCAAGCATTATAATGAAGGGTACATTACCTGGCCTGTCTGGTCCAGTAGGGGCTGGTTTTTCTGATGGACTGTGTGTGTGGATTTATACTGGGCCCCATCCCGCTGAGTGTATGTCAGCTGACCAGGCTTCCAGGACAAATATGGAAATATTTGTGAGTCTCATTGTCCAAACATATTGTGTTGACTTTATCACTGGGCAACGCGGGAGGGGTGGTCCCGCTAATGGAGATGTACTAAGACACGCTGGAGGGTCTGTGCACATGCACACACACCCAGCACAGGCCCTTCCGCTCAGGTTATCGGGCCTGTTTAAAGAGAAAAGAGCGTGAAATCTAATCATATGCTGTTTTGACTTCTAAAGGGGGGCACTCTGAGAAGCGGAGAGCTTATGTACTCAGAACAAAAGAAAGAACAGCCTCAAATCAACTAATGGACAATTAGGAGAGTTAGTTATTATAGAAATAATGGGACAGACAATAGCAAAGTCTTTGTTAAATATATAACTTACTGTAAAGAAAAACAGTTTTCAAGGCCACTTAACAGAGAAGCAAAACCAGATCCAGATTAAATGTCTCTGGATGTTATTTTAAAGACTACTGAGCCCAAGACCTAAAATTCCTACCTCATTGTCCTTTCATCTACTTGTCCTCTCCTGATTGGACTATTTGTAGTTCTGTGGCACGGGGGCTTTACTCCAAACAATAAAATCTCACCTTTTTAAATGTATTTTTGTGTGCACTTTTAGCACTTATTTGACACACATCTCTTGCCATTTTATTTTTTTTACTTCTGTCACAGTTTTACATTGAACAGAACAGGTTAATCTGAGCATGAGATTTATGGAAGGCATTTACTCAATAGGTAACTCACAACATAATCAGCTGTAGTTTCTTTAGGCAGGACAAATACAGTCTATTGTTATTATATAGTTATTTCATGCTTATCCTCTGGTCAAACCTTTATCTTTAACATATTAGCGGTACCTGTTGTCCCATGGCGCTGACATATGTAGGTGTGTGTGTGTGTTATCTGTGTTAGCTGCTGCTGTCCTCAGTTTCCAGGCTTCTGTGTTGATTCAGGTCTAAAGATCAATAGAAGCAATATGTTAGCTCTCAAGGGGCTAACAATGAATTACACACGCTTTTAGGCACAGGAGCACATGGACACACGCACCAATGTACACAGACAGGTTTACGAGTTTACATCACAAAGTACACATGGTAATGCCTAAGAAAACCTGCACTTTTCTAAACTAGTCTTCCCATGATGCATCTCTGCACTCTGATTTGCCAGGGGTTACTACAGTAAACCAGATTACAGGTGTGCAAAAAATGTATATCACAATATTCATGGAGTTACTTTAAACTTAGTGCATTAATATTGCCTTGAAGAGGTAACTTAAGACATCTCTGCTTTTACTCACTCAAAACATTACTAAGGCTAACTAATATGAGGTGTTTGGGGGAGGGGCTGTTTATAAAAGAGAAAAAAACGCCACAAGGGAGTGAAAAACATCACAAATTTCTGCAGAATCAGCACTAAAATCTGTTAATCTGAGGTGAGGAAAAAGTGATTTTGTTTGTAAACGACAGATTACCAATGAGCTCCTTCGTTTCACACGTGTCTCTGAAATAAACAAATCTGATTGTTTGGTTCTGGTTCGAGACGTGATGGAGGGAGTGGGACCAGACCGGAAAGATATCTCCCTGTATGATACCTTATGTGTTTACTTCTATGGGGTGTTAACTGCTAACAAATAACACATTTAGATTACCATGATACCTTTTATTTTGAAAATGCTATATCCGGCAAAAAACAAACAAACAAAAAACAAAACACATATCACCATGTTTTATAAGTTTCACTTTCATTTTTGATGCTCTGAGTCTCCCCTCCTGAGAGAAGCTCAGACAAAGACAGCTGGGCTATTTTACCACAATTTAAAGTATTTTTAATGAGCTTTTTATAGGTCACATTGTCCTGGGTCTTATTATTTAATACATTATATCTGTATTATTATTATTATTATTATTATTATTATTATTATTATGTATAATTAATAGTTAATCAATTAATTAAAATCCAAGACTAAGACTGGACCAGCACAAAATGGCTGTGGTTCAGCTCTTGCAAAGACAGTCAACCCTAACAAATATAAAACAGTGAGGAGTCAGCATGCACAAAGAACTGAACATGTAATCATGTGAGAAAAAGAAGTGAGGCAAGGATAGATAGAGATGGAGGAGGGACTAGACATATAATAGCCCGACTACAGAAGGCAACACAAACCTTTGTCTGATTCTAAAAAGTGTGGTCCACAAGAGTGACTTTATGGATGCACGACATGGAAGATCACCAAGAAAGAAGAAAATAAACTAAATGGGTTTCAGAGAAGAGAAGCATACTGAAAATCCACTGGCACCAACATATCTAATAATACCATTAAAACACTCACTGGACTGAAGAAAATCTATGATGAGGTTAGGAAAAGGAGAGGTACATGGCAAAGACACGTGTTATGCAGAGAGTGTAGAACAGCATTAGGGAGGGCATCTGAGGGAAAATGAGTGAGAGGAAGACCCCAAACAACACGAAGAAGAAGAGCGATAAAAGAAAAGGAAGAATATTAATACTCACAAGGAGTAAGTGGAATTTCAAGGCACTTGTGGAGACCTGGCCCTCACACAGCGCCACCATGCTGTTATTATTACACTTTGTCCTTTCATTTGACATTTAAGGAACAGGTGTGGGAGTCCGGTGTGCTACTGTAACATATCGCCCTGAGCATGTTTGATGGACTAATAATTAGGCTAATTACACAAAAGCAGACTGCCCAATGAAGGATCCAAGAGCAGCAAATGTGTATGTGAGGTGCAAACGCCACACAGCCAGGCCTTTGCATTGGCAGACTACGCCCTCTTGTGGACAAAATACATTATAGCCAACGCTGTGCTTCTGAAACGTTTTTCACCACAGCAGAAATCTTTTTTTAAATGTTAGTCGAGTACTATAAACCAGGACAGGCCTGAATTAGAACTATTCCAGGTCTAAACTAACTAGTACAAGGCACCACTATAAAACCAGGACTTGGCCTACTTATATGATTTTAATATGAGGCCAAACTATGCCTCATGTGAAAGCTCAGAATCTCTAAGTTAAGAGAGGCTGCAGGTGCTGTAACATTAAAGCAGACAATTAGAGACTTTTTAGGTAAGGCAAGTATATTTGTATGGCACAGTTCATACACAAAGTAATTTAAAGTACTTTATAGAAGTACGCTGAAGGTGAGACGCCCATAACACCCCACAATGATGTTACCTCCAGTAAACAAGAGCATGGCAAGTTCACTCTAAAACTCTATTTGGGGCTGGACTTCATTAACTTAGAGTAGGATAAATCCTTGTGCCTCGAGCCAGTACCATCAAATTGAAAATGGCTTATGGATGGGAGCCAGAAAAGTCTAGGTTGCAATAATAGTGTCCAGGTGAAACCTTCTCTAGATTAAATCTGCAGTAACCCCACAAAGCCAGAAAGAGGCGCTGTTGAAACTTTCTTCATAGCAGCCCTTAGGTTTTGTGAATGTTAACTCCAAAACAGAATAAAAAGTAAAAGAAAAGTAAAGAGGTTTATATGAGGCTATTAGTAGATTATCAAAATGTAACATAGTGACATGAACCACTGCACAGTAAAGGAAGAAACGCCACACTCCATTTAAGCCATTACATTTATTCAGTTGGTTTAATGTGACATTATATTTTACATTATTTATAAAACATATACATACTATAATACAAAACACACTGCAATATTTTCAACATATCCATCTCAGGGTCCCTCTGGCTTCCACCATCCAAGGACATGTGCTGTCTTTATTAATGCAGGCTATTTGTAAATTGGGCTCCCAGTTAAACACGTAAGAGGCATTTTACTTGATGCATCTATCCAAACACAAATGAATAGACATCTCTAGTGGAGCTTTGTGACTGTGTTACTGAGAAGCACAGGAAAAACAAACCACAGCCTCTTACTTGTGTCCTTTGAACTGAACATGCTGCAATTCTTGGTTACAATCCCATGATATGATGTTAAAAACTGTGCTGTACTTAGTTCTTAAATATTAGTTCTGCTTTAAGTGGACAATCGAATATGAACAGTGTAATCATTATGTATACATGACTGTCTCCACTACTCAGGCTGTACCCCTCAAAAGTCCCATATAAACCTATAAGAGATTGTCTAGTGTAGATGCACTGAGCTCTGAACAAACCTTTAAAGAGAAGAGCACACCACTTGCTTGTTTCCATAGATATGTAATTGCTTTGCCTGGAATGTTTCACAGTTTGGCATTAAACTTTTCTATCTCCATAAATAAGTCAGGTCTTTGGAGATGACTCTGCTCATAGTAAGGCAATAAAACCACCTATTAGCCTATTATATTAATGCAAGATAGTTACATTTAAAGGTCCTGTATTACGCTAAATCGACTCTTGTGAGCTATAAGCCACATTATAATGCCGTTACCTCCTCAAAAACATACCTGGAGTTATGTTTTCTTTCATTGACACATGTTTGAGTAACCCTTTATTATGGTATTAATCTGTTTACATCTCCAAAGCTCAAAATGCTCTGCTCCACCTTGTTAATCATGTAGTGTTAGTTTCCAAGTTAACAGCTACCTTTTGTTTAGCTGTAGTTTACCAAACACCTTTAGTGAAGGCTCCAGGGAGAGTCAGTAAAAAAACAACATTTGGAGATGACATTACAATGTAAGAAAGATAATAAATTAAGAACTAAGCTGATGCTCATGAGATGGAAGAGGGGGCTATTTACTGTGTACTGTCTAGAAGAGTTTTCTGTTGATTAATTTACTTGCTTGTTTCACTGTTGATTTTCTAATTTTCTGTTGGTTAAATCAATTATCATATTCAGCCCCAAGAGGCAACTGCTGCTGTGATTTTGGGCTTTACAAAAATAAACTGAAATTGAAATTGAATTGATAAAAGCTGTTAAATATATATCTGTGTCCACAAAATACAGTTTGATCGTGAAATAAGTGGTTATTCAGAGATTAAAATACATGAACAAATATTGTAGCTGCAAGAATTCAAATCCTAAATAGTCCTACACACAGAATATCAGGATAAAAGCTTGATGGTGCGTTCAAAGCCTGCTTAATTGGCCATGTTGGTTTTTTTTTTAAGTCATAACATCAAGAGGTTTTGATGCATGTTTTCTTTTCATCATTAACTTTTGAATAAATAGGAAGTGTCTTGCCTCTAAATCTGAGGAGTGTCACAAACAGCTGTAGCTTTAAAAACACTGTTCTCTACTCTGAAGTAATAGCTCTCATCATGACTTTTGATTAAATCAGAAAACTTTGTGGTGCAGTCTTTGTTTTTCAGATCCCCAGTGAAATTCATTCATTTAGTTCAAAAGACTTCCTGGGGTTTCCACTGACTGAAAGCACATTGTCTGAATTTGTATTATAGTATGCACATGATCATGTTTAACCCAAATGCCAGTGACAGGGCTGTGTCTCTGTCTTCATTTTCATCCAAAGGTTTATAAGTGCATGGGATTCATTAACAGGGGTTTCATTTTTTTTCAAAATCTCAATTATTAAAAACACATATGAATTCAATTAATTGCCCGGCCTTAGAATATGTTTTAGGTTTGGGTACCACATGAACATTGCTCACTCAAATCAATTACACACTAAAGATCAGTTATGAAATATTGATGCAACTTTTTCATGATTATTATACAGAGATGTGTAGAGTTGCCAAAAAACTTATGTAAAAGTAAAGTTACTTTTAAGTAATGTTACTCAAGTAAAAGTACAAGGTAGTGGCCCAAGAAATTACTCAAGCAAGAGTAAAAAGGTACTTGGGGAAACTTATACTCAGGTAAATGTAATTGTAAGCTTAACTGTCTGGATGTAGTATATTTATTACATATTACACATATATATTTACATAAGTAACTTTAGCTAAAAGAATAAAACATAAAATAATGCACAAAATCTGGTATTTTCAAAGGATAGACACAAAAACGAGAAAACCCCAACCATATCTGAAGTAGTGTTGCAGGCAAAACAAGTTAATCATTCGAAATTGTCAACATAAAGTTTTTTATGACTTACAGTGAGAATAGTTACCAAAATGTTTACTCAAGTAAGAGTACTGTTACTTCAAACTAAACATTACTGAAGCAGGAGTAAATGTAGTGTTTGAAAATTACTCTAAGAAGTACAATTTCTTCAAAACGTTACTTAAGTAAATGTAACTGAGTAAATGTAACTGAGTACGACCCACCTGTTTTTAATTTTTATACATTTTATAACTTGTATAAAATTATCATAATATTTAACGTTAATCTGTACCTAAGTTTCTGTGTTAACTCAGGTCCCTCGCTCTCCTCTGTCCAGTGTGGCTGATCTGAATGGTGTGAGGACATACCATGCATTCCACTAAGAACAGGTCGGACCGGGTTAGGATGTCACTTCAACTTGCTTCCTACTTCCTAGTCCCTCATCTTCTGTCTTCCTTGTTTGTCCCAGGTCAGTCCTCGTGTAATCTCTCTTTTCCTCTCTTCTTTCACTCCTTCTCCAGGACAGAAGCTCACGATCGGGGGTCATAATCAGAGCCGGGATGAGCTCTGCGCGGGTTGGTTCTGGAGTACCATAGAGCGCTGGATTGGCAGGTATGTGTACAGTGATACAAAAGGTTTTAGGTGACATGTGACAGTGGACAGCGTGTGAAGCGTGTGCGCATGGTTTACTGTAGTACTGTAGTTAGTTATTTTTATTTTTGTTTTTTTATGTTTCATAGTATAGCTGCTTTTTATGTATCATTAGATCAAACATTAAACACAACCTATTTTTAAGTATTGAACCTTATTGTCTTGTTACATGTAAAATCTATTTGAATATCTCAAAACATCTTACACAATTATGAGAGTTACGATCAATACATTTACTTCAATTGTCATCCCTGATGTCAGTAGTTATAGGAGGATATGTAACATTTATATTTAAAACAACTGTCTAAACCCCAGCTCCTGCAGTCAATCATGAATCAGTGCTAATACAGCCTCTGCAGCTCAGTGACTGAATTCTGGAGGTTCTGAGCTTCACATGAGACATACTGTACTGAGAATGTACTGAGAATGAGAAAAACTTGTGTGTGTCCTCTATGTGCAGTCTATAGGCACAGGAAACAGGAAGAATAATTGCAATTTGATCATTCTTATCAAATTTCAAAGTGACACAACTGATATTATGTAAAACTTGTGAAAATGATATTGTAATATGCTAAATTAGAAGTTCCTCCTCACTGTTGGTGCTGTTCCTCAAACTGAAATACAACATTGTCCCCAAATAAAGAGAAGCCACTGATAAACAAACAAGTGTTTCCTGTAGCCAGTTTCACCGAGGGTCATGGCATGTGCAGTAAATGAGGGTTATTGTGGTTTAGTTTAGTTAGTTTAAACATATTTCTTAACATTTCTTCAGTGCATCTATTCATTCCACAGCCACATATACAGACAGTTGGTGGTGAGTTACTTTTGCAGGTGTGGTAGCTATAATGTCCTTACTGTTTAAGTGTGTACCTGAGGACACAACAGCAGTGTAAACTAAGTAAACAGGATTCAAATCACCAAACTTTGTAACCCAACCCTTGCTCTTCACACTCTACATGAATCACACTGCTGTTATGACACAATGTTTTAAACCAGTCAACAACAGTCACTAATTATTACTAGTATTACTTTTTTTTTTTAAATGGCCATTCAGATTTAATGTGCCCTCAGTATTTTTTTTACATTAATTTGCTCATTTTGGCACTATTATTATATTGCATTTTTGATCTGCTTTATAAATGAATACTCTCACTATCAACAGCTCTTTCAGTATTGAAGCTATTATATTTATCTGTAGCATTATCCTGTTAGGCCTTTAATGCACATTATGCCTTTGACAAATAGACAGTGTTTATTTGTTGTACATAAAATTACCTAACCACTCTTATTCAGATAAATAAATAAAAAAAACAAAACAAAACATTGTGCTATTATTTCCAGTAAGATAATGCCGACATTTATTTTTCCATTAGTCTTTTGTCAGTCAGCACATCAGATAGTGGCTGTTTCAGTGGTATGTGCGACTAACAGGCAGGTGCTCCTATTGTGTAACAGCTCCTATGTAAAACAGCTGAGGGAGGGGCACATTTCCCTGACTAATGTTGAACAAGTTTGTAAAAAAGAGTGACATAAAGTGTTCTATTTGTGGACCTGTAGTGTCGTCTGTGCACTGTAAGACAATGATGGAAGTTAGTGACAGAAATAGCATGTACACCTTGTACAAACTGTTGGGCAGTGTTTTTTTTTTATTTTATTTTTTTTTAGCACGGACTGTGTTTTAAAATGAGGTAACAGTTGTTATTCTGTGCAGCTACATCCTGATAATCATAATAATATCAATATTCTTTTGTATTTGTGCAAAGTAAAGAGTAGAATGATTTGTGCAATGTATCATTCAGAACTATCAAATTTTCCAAAATAATAATATTTTTCATTGAAATCTGGTGCTTTTGTTCATGTGTTTGCAGCTTCTTGTATGAGTGCCTGAGCTAATGGACCTTCCTTCGTATGACGAGGCAGAGCAGCACCCTCGGGCGCAGGGGCCAGGAGTGCTCCACATCCCTCCTCCTCCTACCTATGATGCTTCTGTGACCTTGCCCTCCACCCCACCCCCCTCTTATGGAGAAGCAGGTGTGACGTCATCTCACTGTGCACACATCATCAAGTTAAAGTTATTCTAGATGATTCAGAAATCCAATCAACCTGCTTTTATTCTTACTTACCTATATGTTTTGGCTCACAAGTTGGTGTAGTAATTTTAAGTTGAGAAGGATATGCAAAAAATAAAAAAATAAATAATTAATAAAGTGTATAAACACATGTCCAGTCAAGATGCAAATTAAATTATAACAAGTTTTGAAATACGTTTTCAGGTATTACATTTGCTTTATGTAAAAAATATATATTTGTGACTGTTTTGTGTTCTACAGTTGAGTTCGTGCCTGATCACTTTCCTGTGCTGACTGTGCCTGTGAGCCCTCGGCACAACACAGGGGTTTTCATCCACCCTGCCACAGAAGGTACCTCCTCTCCTCATCTTCTTCCCTCTCTTCTTCCTCTTACTTCTCTTCCTCCTTTTCTTCCCCTCACACATGAGCCTGGATCTGCTCTAACCTGTGCTGTGCTCCCCAGTGCCTGTGGTGGTGACCCAGTCCATCAGTGTGACTCAGAGCAGCCCTGTGGTCATATACCAGCCTCAGCCCGTGCCCCTGGTGGTGCCCTCCCAACTGACTGACAGCCCTGCCCACATACAGTGCCCTCACTGTGGGCGCACGGGTACCACTCTGGTGTCACATGTGCCCAGTGCGACCGCCTGGTGCTCATGCGCTCTGCTGGCGTTTATGGGGTGAGAACAAAACCAATTACATTGTTACGATTAGGACTGAGAATGTTCACGCCACATTCATGTGTAAATGGACAAATGACTGTGGTATTTTTCACTAAATTAAAGTAAAACTTTCCTTTCATTTCATTTCAGTTTCACTAATTGGTAATATAACATTAACATTAGTACACATTCCTTGTATTTTTTTGTGTTCTTGATATTTAAAATCCTTGATATTGAATTATTTTTGTCTGCCTTTATATTATAGCTTTATAAATTTCAGCTTTAATGTACAGCCCTTTGTTTAAAACTAGCTGGCAATGTGAATTTACAATATTATCATTGGGCTCTCCACTGCCTGTTTCCAAAACAATACTGCTCACTTATGAGGCATCTGTTGCACTGGCACATTAAATAGATGAGACAAAGACACAGCTGATGTTTGTGTGTTGCAGGTTGATCTGTGGCTTCTGCCTGATTCCACTGTTGGTTCGAAGCTGTCAGGACACACATCACTCCTGTCCACACTGCCACAGAGTGGTGCATGTTTACAAAAGTTGACCAACCCTATGAGCAAAGACAGGGTCAAACTCATACTGGACAGAATGTCATGGGCTGCTCCATAAAGGACTCTTCAAAGCAATGAAGGACATGCATTTTATTATTATTATTATTATATTAAAATATAATCATTTCCCACTTGAGCCTGTGTCACCCATGTCCCATTTTGACATTATCGTTAAATAACTTAAGGAATCTTATCTATCATGCTAATCCTGCTACTTGTAAACTGGATATTATACCTGCCTGTTTCATGAAGGAAATCTGTGACACTGTGGGCCCCGACATTGTATCCATTATGAACTGTTCATTCTCTTCTGATTGTTTCTCCTTTGGTTTTAAGATGCCATTGTTCAACCAGTCCTCAAGAAGCCGTCACTTTATCCCTCAGACCTGAACAATTTAAGGTCTATTTCCAATTTGTCCTTCTTGGGCAAAATTTTTGAGAACATTGCTGCCAGTCAATTGACTCAGCACATGAACAATAGTCATATTTTTGAAATGTTCCAATCTAGACTTCGTTCCAACCACGGAAACAGCCCTTATCAGTTAGAAATGATCTTCTTGTATCAGCTGACCAAGGTTTATGTTCAGTTTGAGTTTTGCTTGATTTATGTTCCACATTTGATACAGTTGATTATCTTGGTTCTCATCCTCGCTTAAGTCTTGTTCTTTCTCTGTTGTCCTGGGACAGTTCTCATCCCCTCCTCTATGGTGTTCCTCGAGGTTTCATTCTTGGCCCCATTTATTTCAATATATATGCCTCCCCTTGGCAAAATCATTCAAAAGCACAAAATCTATTACCATTTGAATGGACATAATACACAACTGTATCTTTCTCTGGGCAAGAATAACCACAGTTAGTACAACCCCTCAGCTGCCTCTCTGACATAAAAGATTGGACGTCCACTAACTTTCTGCTTTAAATGAGTCCGAAACAGAAATAATTGTATTTGGCCCAACTCACGTAACCCAACATTTTAATAAAACTCTTGGTATCTTGGCCCCTCTTGTAAAGCCATCAGCCCACGACTTAAGTGTTGACCTTAATTCACATATAACAAAGACTGTCCAATCACAATTTTAGCAAATTTTATTACTGTATGGCCAAAATTTAAAAAAATGTATTCCTTATGCAGACCTAGAGAGAGTCATTCAAGCATTGGGTCTTAGCCACTTGGATTACTGTAACACCCTCTATGCAGGTTTGAGTCAGAAATCCATCGCCCTTCTCCAGCTGGTGCAAAACTCGGCTGCACGTCTGCTAAACAATACAAAAAAAGCATCAGCACATAATTCCAATCCTTGCTGCATTGCACTGGCTCCCAGTAAATCTTAGAATTTACTTCAAAATACTGCTGATCACTTCTAAAGCCACGGCCTTGCTCCTACCTACATTGATGAGCAATTGTCACCATATGTCCCTGCCCCCTGCACTCCTCAGAGTAGATGCTCCTCGCTGTGCCTCCCTCCTGACTTCTGACCAAAGGGGACAGGACCTTTTCAGACAAAGCTCTGTAGCACACTGCCAGAGGAGATTAGACTATTGAACACTGTAGGTGCTTTTAAATCTAATTAAAAAACCCACTTTTATAGCATGGCTTACTTGTAATGTATTTTTAAAATATGTTTTCATTTTTATGTGTTATTGCTGCTAGATGTTTAATTACTGTTTTATTGTTTCTGTGTATGAGATATTTACATGTTGTGAAGCACTTTGTAACTAGTTTTTGAAAAAAAGCTATACAAATAAAGTTGTGTTATTATTATTATTATTATTATTATTATTAGCAGTAGTAGTAGTAGTAGTAGTAGTAGTAGTAGTAGTAGTAGTAGTAGTAGTAGTAGTAGTAGTAGTAGTAGTGGTAGTAGTAGTAGTAGTAGTAGTAGTAGTAGTAGTATTTCATTACCCCTGGATGGATTTACACAGTTGTATAGTTGCACATATCATTTATATTTAGCCTAAAGAATGCTTTTTGCTTCAGAACTGACCTCTTGGATGAGTGGCCAAACATTTTGTCCAGTTGATAGAATTGAATTTTGTAATGAAACCTGCCTGGATGACTGAGGGATTACACAGACATGCACCTCAGAACAAAAAGATTTTGAAGTGTTACTATTATTATTGTGTGTCTTATAAAATATATAGTTTTCTCTCTATCATGTTGATAATTGAATAATTGAATAAATGTTTTACAGCTAGTATATATATATATATATATATATATATATATATATATATATATATATATATATATATATGCACAGGCACTCAACAACAGGTGCGTATTCTGGCTCCTTTTTCTTACTTTTGTACAAATAGCTTTTTACAGAATTATTGAGCATAAACAGCTGTATAGTAAATTACTGGGTCTTAAATACATGTAAACACTACTAGCTGTACACAAACATGATTCCTTTCCTTTTATGTGCTATTGTCCTTTTTTATGGCCTGCATGATACTGTTTTGAATAATGGTCAAAGTTCATTAGATATTAGTGACATAAATGATTTGACAGCAGCCAATCGCAGGTATACAGCAGAGCAGATAGAGAAGTTAATCAGCTACAAACCTGGGCCGAGCTCAGATAACAAGCACTCACACTTCCTATCTGTATTCTTTTTCAGTCATCTACACTGGTCATCACTGTCCGCTGTGAGCACCCCAGGAAGACATGAGGGACAAGAGCCTGATCATTCTGGGGGTCGTGACCTTTTGTGTGTGCGTGTCTACTGCAGTGGAGGAGGATATTCTACAGCTCAACAACGGCAACTTCAATAAGGCTTTGAGGGAGCACAGTGAGCTGCTGGTGCACTTCTGTGAGTTACAATAGGATAGATTTACTTCAGATGGTAATGGTGGGAATTCTATGTAATTCTATCAGCTGGTTTTAGGGTGAAGACGTTGCACCACTCATCCAAGCGGCGTCAGTTCTGGTCAGCTTACTGGTGGGACACTGCCTTATATCTGTCTGACTAACACACATTTGTTTATGGTTCCTGTTTGTTAGCTAGGTCTATTGAACTACACTAAATGTGAACTGTCCCTCATATTTTGTATATTTTTTGGTGGTTTCACACCTATTAGCATACTGGCTATTGTTTTCACTGTTTAGATTTTGGTCTGAGGATTGATAAACAAAGAAGACAACCAATCTGTATATACATGTGTTTCCTCTAGACGTCCCCATGACTGCAGATGTCCATAAAGTGTCTGAGGCCTTTCAGGAAGCAGCTGCAGAACTTCAGGGGTCAGAGGTCAGGTTTGCCATGGTGGATATAGTAAACGAGAAAGACTTGGCTAAAAAGCTGAACGCCACAGAGCCCCCCTTCATAAGACTGTACCTGTCTGGAGACAAGCACAATCCTGTACCATGCCCTGGTAAGTTACATACACCAACAAACTACTGTGTGGGACATCAGCAATGGCACTGGCCCTATCCTGCAATAGCTCTGTAACGTGATGTGGACTCCAAACTAGGGATCTCAAGATAACCAGTAATTATAATTGTGATTATTTAGATCATCAGTATAGTTGTAACAAGCTAAAAAAAAAGTTTTTTTTCACTCCTGCGATTGGATTGGAGAAGCATAGTGGTTGTAGAGTTATTTTTTCTATGCAAAGATTATGTTGTTCTGTCTGTTAGTTTAAGAACTTCAATAATGTGTCTGTTCTTCAAACATGAGTAAAATAATATTAGTTTTTCCTGATTGTAGTTCCTAAGACGTCCTCCTCCATCCTGACCTGGCTAAAGAGGAGGGCGGGCTCTCCTACTGACATCATCACAGACAACATCCAATCAGATGACCTGCTGGTGGTTGGGTTCTTTAAAGTAATAACCATTTGAATTTCATGATCTTCACACTGAATTGATTAATCCTTGTGTGTAGCTAAATGACCAGCTAGCTCTTGTCCTTCCTCTACTCCACTTTAGACCCATGTTGGTTGCAATATTTCCATTAGCCAGACTCATTCCTGTAGATGAATCAACTACATATCTTGCCATATGCCTCTATGACGGCCCCTATGGTTCTGTCTTAGTTATAACTAATTGAGAGGTGTGACATGGATGTGCTGGAGCGTAGCACATCCAGACAGCTGCAAAAGTGACCTGGCCAGTCAGTACCACACACATTAACAAAACTTTACAAAGTCGAGTGGGTCTGAAACTGTATCCTGTTTCCCTGATTCCAGAGGATCCAGAGGCCAATCAGAGAGACACACACTCCGGTCATGTCAAAACTAGCATGGCTGCTTATGAGTAAAAAAGGAAAAAATAACAAAGACAACTTAAAATATGGGGCGGATTTCTGCAGAATCAACAATCGAAGCACCAAACTCTTATTCGCCTCCAGTAAAAGAAGTTATACATTTCCTTCTGAATTTAGAGAGGCCTTTTGTATTTGAGAAATGTCTAATTGTATTTCTTCATAGGAGCTGAATGATGCTTACATCCAGGTGTTTTATGAGGCAGCAATAGACCTCCCTGAACTGACCTTCGCCCTGACCCAGAATAAGGATGTCGTCAGTAAATATGACCTTGTGGATGATGTCATTTTGGTGCTTAAAAAGGTACAAAACAGAGAGCAGCTGATAGTGATGTAAGAGAGATCATATTCATAATACTACAATTGTCCCTATTTATAGTATCAAATAATAAATGTTTAAAATAACATTATGTTGTTGTATTTAGTGTTGCATTAATGGACAGACATCATCGATAATAATCTTACCCATGCTTACCACTTGCCAGGCCTTTTTAAACATTTTCACTTGAATTTTAAATAATGTTGTACTAATAACAAAGTATTTAAGTCATAGGGACTAGATTTTTTGTCCCCATAAGAGAGGCAGGTCACAATGTTCTAAATATCTGCCCATACTCTCTCTCACTCACTAAATGATGGGCATTAGTGTTAATGAAAATTTTGTTTACCAATACTAATCATAATAGTACAATAATGATGTAGCATTAGATAATTATTTTGTGAGTTGATTATACCATAGTGATTTCACTGGCCAGATATGTCATGTTGATGCAGTAATATTACATTGTGTGTGTGTTGCAGTCCAGGCTGATGCAGGCTTACAGAATGAGGCCGGAGACGACTAAAGAGGAGCTCATTTTGTTTATTACCGTCTTCCAGATGGACCCAGTCACTGAATATTCAGGAGAGGTAAATAAATGTTGCTTAAATAGACTGCAAACTAGCATAGTTTTTCAAGTGAATGTATTTATTTAAGGAGGTTGTTGGTGGCTTCCCTTACTATGTCAGGTATGTCAATTTTTACCTTCCTTTTGACCTTTTTCGATATTAAATGTCTTATATTACAGAAAAGGAATTCTTGTGAGCTCTAAGCCATGTTATAATGCATCAAAAACACTCCCGAAGTTGTGCTTTGTTTCATTCACACATGTTTGAGTAATCTTTTATTATTAGTCTGTCTACATCTCCAAAGCCAAAAAGCTTGTGATGTCATGAAGCGGTAGTTTTCAAGTTAACTTCTCCTTTTACCTTTAGTTCAGTAGAGATTGGCAATTCTAGGGCTGAAATTATCCAAATGATTCTAGTGAAGGTATGTGGAGTATAAAACACAATGTGGCACTTCTTGTACATGGAAGAAAATAGCATAATGTAGACCCTTTAATAATTGAGAATTAAGATGGGAGGCATGCTGTCATGGTTTATATAATACCATCATTGTTAAAAATATGTGAATTATGTTTGATATTTAAAAAGTGGTTTAGATAACCTCTTTTATTTTGTGTTTACTATTTCGATATTAAGGCAAAAAAATAAAAAAATAAATAAAATAAGTATTTTGTTTCAGACTGCTTCACAGATCTTGAGCTCTCCCATTCCAAACCATGCACTTTTATTCATCAGTAAAACATCTCCAGATTATGAAAAGATATATATCGCCTTCAACCGCTCTGCTGCTGCCTTCAGGTTAAAAGTAAGTTCTGACAATTCTTCTACTGATGCAATTATTCTCAGGGATGGGTAGAGGAGCCAACAATTGTAATATTGATAATGAGTAAGAAAGAGTAATGTCAAAATAATAATAAATTACTCAAGTAAGAGTAAAAAATGTATTTAGGAAAAATACCATTCAAGCAAGAGTAACAAGATTGTCAGGCTGTGACATCTGAATTTGAAGGACAAAACATTAAATAAGGCACAAAATCTGGTATTTTCATAGATTAACACAGATGAAAAAAACAAAATTATATCTATCATATCATACTCTGAAAAGTACAGTTACTCAAGTAGATGTGAGTACTTCCCGCTTCTGACAGCTCTTCTACTGTGGTAATAAATATGAATAGTGAACTAGTGTTTTGGTAATTCTTTATTTACATGCCAGATTTTGTTTGTCCTGGTGAATGTGGATGAGTCCCGGAACGGCCGCCTCCTGGAATACTTCAGAGTGCGAGACTTCGAGGCTCCTCTGATCAGAATAGTGAACCTGACTGATCATGTGACCTACCAGCTGCCCTCGCTCACTCTGGATGTGGACACCATCGGCGGCTTCTGTCAGGACTATCTAAATCGCATTGCTAAGGTACCTTCTACTAATGTTTTCACACGGGATTGATACCAAGGATGACAGTAAAAAACACTCTGTCTTTAAATGATAGAATGAGATTTTCAACATTAAATAATAGTACTTTCTTCTATATTACCACATGATCCAATCTGTGTAATCCCTCAGTCGTCCAGGCATGTTCCATAGTGGTCCATGGGTGTCTATGTCTATGCATTTGTGTGGCCTTATATTTTTTCAGACACAGCTCAAGATCATTCTAAAAATATTCAGGAAATGTTCATTGCGGGCCTGTGAATGTGACTTTTTTAGTATTGATACCTGCTCAAATGAGTGTCTAGTATTAGTATCGATTAGTATCTCTTTTCAACTCTATTTTCTACATACTTTATGAGGATTACTACCTGTTCCCCTTTTGGTTTATTGAATAGTAAGATTGAGCAATATGGTAAAAATTCTAAGCAGAGTATATTATGTTATGTGAATTTTCATTTACATGTTTTCATTGCTGAAAGATGAGCGTGTTAAATTATAAAATCAACATGTTTGACTCTTTTTTTTTGTAATAGGAAGTAACTACAAATAAGTGAGCAGAGATAGGGGATAGGCACATTTTTTAAGCCTCAAACCTCAAATGTAAGACACTACAGGAGTACTGAATCTATGTAAATATAACCCTGTTGTAATGTGTTTAAATGCTCATTAAAGTTGATTTTACATCATAAGTCCCATAGAAGGTACAATCTGTAAGTCTCGTTATATCTAGTTAAACATTGATATTAGTGATAGCAACCGAAAAATTCAGAACTAAAGAAGCTGCTTGGATGAGCAGCGAAACATTTTCACTCTAAAACTTTTGTCCAGTTGATAGAATTTAATTTTTCGGTTGCTATGGATCATATCTGGACAAGTGAGCAAATGCACAGACATTGTAAGTGATGCTTTTTAAACATTCAGAGAGGCTGCACTAACGTTTCAAACATATTTTCCATATTTTTGTGTCCACAGCCAAAGCTGCAGAGTGAGCCTGTTCCAGAGGGGTGGGAACAGGAGCCGGTGAAACAGCTGGTGGGGTCCACTCTAGAGAAAGTGGCTTTTCACCCAAACAAGACCGTCTTTGTCCTCTTTTGTATGTAGTGCAAGAGCGTCATACATGTCCTGATTTCTTACATTGAACACATTTTAAAATGTAATAACCAAAGATGGTACACGGGGGTTTGTATAAATATACTTAGATAACTTACATTTTTTATATGCTATTTCAGGCAATAACTCTACTCAACATCTAACTTTAAAATGATTTGTCCAGACCTGCCATACAGCCCACAGTCCCGCGCTGTGTTCCCGCTGTGGGAGGAGTTGGCAGAGGCGTTTGAGGACCAGGAGGATGTGGTAATCGCTCGTATGGATGCCTCTGCCAATGACATCAACATGTCTATGCACCGCCAGTACCCCTCGTTCTGCCTCTTTCCTGCTCTGTACGCTGAAAGGGTCAGTCACTTTGTGTATCAAAGTATAATATAATATTGCAACTTACATGACTGTGGAATATTAATTAATATGGATATGATACACAAATCTAAAAAATAAATAAATACATATTTGTAAAAAAAATATAAATAATTTAGCAAGTAATCTAAATCTAAATAACATAGCTATTTTTTTTATTGACACCCAACAAAACACGACTATGTTGGATCACGAATCCACAGGACAGGAGCACAGGAGTGTCAAACACATTTTATATCAGCCATATCAGCAAAATGGCTGCCGTCAAAGGGCCAGAAGTAAAATAAATGTAACTACTTTTTAAACTTGTTAATTAACTGCTTCTGTATTTATTACTTATTCAAGTTACAAATATTGCATATACGTTTGCAAAGATGTAAAAATATGGCTGTGTAACTGTGTATCTCCTGATAAAATGATATTTTAAGACCATCATACCTTTTAATTTATCCTGTCGAGGGCCACATAAAATGATGTGGAGGGCCACATTTGGCCCTCTGGCCTTGAGTTTGACACATGTGGTGTAGCACATACAACATCAAGTCAATGGGGTGTGGCACAGAGCAGAGCTGGAGGAGCCGTCCACTGTCCAGTGGTGATGACCTCTGCTCTTATCTGTCCGTGTGTCTTCAGGACTTGTGGGACTGGTGTGTTTGCTAACAGTCTGTACTATACAGTTCCCCATTTGAATGGCACTAAGCAGTGGATTATGGGAGATTCACACCTACCCTAGACTACAGACTAGGGCAATTACTGAACCTATCTTTAAATCTCTCTGAAGAAAGCCGTTGTCATCGCTCAGTTTGGCAAAATCCACACCTGCCTCACTATAAGAAAATCTAAATATTAGAATTTGTAAAAGTCCATTGATTAAAGTACTGTGAGAATTTTCCAAACAAATACTTAGAATCACAATGGGTCTTGTTTTTGTTCTTCTTCCAGGTGGTAGTTTACACTGGTAAGCACCAACTGAAGCACCTGGTAAAGTTTGTACATAAAGAAATGGAGAAAGCCAAAAAAGACAGAGTTAAGGTAAATACAATTAACTCACCAGAATCTGTTATTACCCATTTTGGTGTTTTATCATTGTTGTTTATCTTATGTTGTATGTTCTATGACTGCAGGAAGATGAAGACAGAAGGAAATACATGGATTCCTTGAGAGAAGAAGAAGCCAAAAAAGCCAACCAAAGTAAAGACGAGCTTTAACAAAGCTTAAATGTGGCAACAGCACAAGACATAAAATGCCCTTAACCACCCCATTTGGAGAAATCTGCCTTTTTACATTATTAAAATGTTTTAAGAAGTTAAGCAGAAGTTTGTGTATTTTTTAATTCATGTTTATTTTGTCCCTATTTATGATTCACAAACGTGGGTAGTATTTATATTAGCCCATTTGAGTAACACTATAGCCAACCGAGCAGGTAATACATGATTTTACATGAGGAGGCCACTTAATACTTTGAAGTAAGCAAACAGTTGTACTCTTTCTTGAATAAACATTTTGGTTGTTATCTCCTATGTAAGTGATAAGTGATTTTATGATTTATTTTGACATGAGATCATTTCAGTCTTTCAATTTATAGTCTTTTTTTTTTTTTTTTTAGGAATAAGTTACCGAAATGTGCTTATTTGCTATTCTTATGTTTCAAGAATATATGTTATACCAGATAGGCCTTGGTCAATAAAGTTGTTTCACTAAAATGACCGGATTTCTACTTAAGTGTTTATATTTAATGATTTTAATTATTTTGTTGTGGCTCTATATTTCAAGGCTACTTATTTTTAATTGTTCTGTTATTTGTATTAATTTCATGGCTCCTCAGTCCACCTCTGTCTAAAAGTAAAGAGTTTGTCCTAAAGTCATTTAACAGTGAGAGTCACGTCTGTGCGTTGGTCTGTAGCAACAGAGCCGAGGGGCCCATATAAACATCTGTTTACACTTGAACGTGAGTGGGATACCTGTACAAAACTGTGATATTCATGTGTCTTTAAGGCTGAAACACCTCATCTCAGCTGTTTCAGTGTCAGGAACAGTTTCTAAGACTTTGTTAACAGTTTTGAAGGTTTGGCAAATGCTTAAACTTCAATCAGCTCTGATCCATGGTTCACCCTGCCCGCCTGGACGAGGACAACGTGGACCTTTTCCCTGGAGGTTAAATTAAATCATTTAAATATTGATGAATATGGAAAAAATTTGCTAAACGCTACATGATATTAAAAGTTTTGTCCAACTATTTTATAAATGTTTAGGCCAAGTGGTTTTGTTGCCAAGTTTGTGAAATGATTCATCTGAGTTATGAGTTATGACGATCGACAATTTATTCTTGAGGTCTGATTAGCTGGTAAAAACGTACCAATTTTCTTGGGAAAAGTTATCGAAGCATTTACTGGAAATCTGCAGTATCTTTGTTTGTGGGTGTCAAAATGTATCTGCACTTCAGAGCAATTTTCGCAGAAAAGATGGTGCCCGTCAGAAAAGATGACGCCCATTCTAAATTAGCATCTTCACAGAAATGTACATTTTATTTAGAAAGAGATCATGTGATGAGGTTTTCATTGAATTGTGTTTGAGTTTTTGCACTGGATGGGGTTACTGCACGCTGACAGTTATAGTGAGGACTTGTGCAGGAGAAGGCAAATAGACTAGACTGTGTAGAATCTGCTAACACAAACTGTGAGCCTTTATTTAGAGCTAAAAACCCTGTTAATGTAATAAGGCTAATCAAATACAAGACCTTCAGGCGGTGAGCCGAGGAAAAAGTAATTATGTAGAATGACTTTTGTGTAAATGTTCAACTGAATCCATGTACTAGCTACAATAGGCAAGAATATCTTTGTATCAGCAAATTGTTAATGTTGTAAAATGTCAAATATTGCAGTGGCTCTGGACCCATGGGACACTCCAGAGGATCCTCCTCTCGCTGACTTCTCAGACGAGGATGAGGTGCGGTATAGGTAGGTGGTTGGTTCCGTTTCGGGTTCACTGATGAAAATCAAGAGGTGGAAGACGTGCTGACAGCGTGGGAAGCAGGTCTCTTTGAGGAGGACAGCAATGATGACATGGACGTTGAGGGTGAAGAGGACATGGACATGACCAGAGTGAACCACCTTCTGGAGAGGCTTTTGGTGTTTTTTGCTGGCATCCCTTCGGAGAACTTTTGGGCCCCCTGGTACCAGAGCACCGCTAATGCTGTGGATGTGGATGGAGAAGAGGATGATCATGATTCAGTGGACTTTTGGACCTTTTCGGTCCAGAGAGCTCCTCCTGTTCAAAGTGTGGCTGTGGAGAGAGAAGAGGACAATCAGTGTGTCCCTTCAGTGGAGTTTTGGGCTGCGACTCCTTCTGCTCAAGCTGTGGAAGTTCCTCAGTGGCAAGCAGAAAGCCCATCTCCAGCACCCAGACTCGACTGTGAAGCCCCCCTCATGCCCTCCTCTCCCACTGCTCCTCAGTCTCCAACTGTGAGTCCTGCTCTGGACTTTCTGCCTTTTGGTGGATCCAAGCGTGACACGGATGAAGAGCCCAGCTCCAAAAGGTCGTGCCTCTCCTCCTCTGGGGACAGCCCTTCTGCTGGGACGTCCAGGAGCATCACGCGTTACTTCCACTACCCCCACCTCTAAGACTCTGTGCTTGGAAACGCCATAACGGCCGCATCTGCCACCTACAGCACTGCTGATTTAATGTCGTGTACATAGTTTTTACACTTTTTAGGAGTGTTGTTTGTTAAAAAAAAAAAAAAAAAAGGGAAATCAAGGAATAGGGCATAGGATTTGAAAACGTTGACAAAAAATAAATAAATTGAATTGTAATTGAACGTAAGTCACATTTTGTTTGTTTTCTGTGGACTTTATACTTTTATTTTGTTATAAATTGAATTAGTCTACTGACTTAGAACTGGTGGGACACTCCCTGTGTGTTTTCTTTGTTGTGTTTTAATTGTACATTTCATATTTATGTAATAAAATATTGTACTTGCTTCTTTGCAAGTACAATATTGTTAAAAAAGTCTGTGTTTTATGAAGTAAATAATATTATAAAGGAATTAGGAGAAGGCTCTTCAGAATGTACAAAGAGGCTGATGGTTGTTCACTTAAGATGAGCCTTAGGTGACCTTCCTCCATGTGTATGTGTTATCATATGGGTGTCCAGAAATATGTTCTAAACTCTAGAACATATTTCTAGAGTATATATATATATATGAGTATATATATATATATATATATATATATATATATATATATATATATATATATATATATATATATATATATATATATATATATATATATATATATATATATATATATATATATATATATGAGTATATATATATATATATATATATATATATATATATATATATGAGTATATATATATATATATATATATATATATATATATATATATATATATATATATATATATATATATATATATATATATATATATATATATATATATATATACTCATATATATATCCTCTAGCCACTAGAGGATCGAGTCAGCACAGATCCATCCTGATCCATCCTGTCTTGTTTAGTAAAGACCAATACAAAAAACAAATTAATTAATTAATTTAAAAAAAGAGAAAGAGAAAGTTTTTCCACTAAAATAATTTCACTTTTCAGAGTTGTAGGAGTCTGTTCTATGGGGAGCTGTCCATGGTATCATCCACACACTTCAGTGAACCACCACCAGAGGGAGCCCTGATCCTGACATTTGAGTGTGGCTCCACAGTGAGAAGGTTTTGTGACTGCAGAAATAATATGGAATGATGTATAACTGGAGTTATAACACTTGCAGGATCCATATGGAGGACTATAGGACTGTAGTTTCACCTTGCTTCTTCTCCAGCTCCAGTCACAGAAGAACATACATCCACACACCTCTGGAAGTCATCATCTTTTTTATTTGAAATCCTTACCTCAGAATTAGAATATAAAGTGACACCAAAGTTTACACAAAGTGTGTGACAAAGAGGTGAATGAGTACTGGTCCAAAAACAGATTTGATCCAACCCAAACGAAAAGGCCTTCAGTCAGTGTAATCTGCTGCCCCTCAGTCTATAGTCTAATCACAAATTGACTTTACTTAGGAAGGAAACCTGATGAAGATCTCCAGAAGAACAACCAAGACCTCCAACATGGATGAGCAAAAAGAACCAACTCTTTACAAGAATTTACAACAAGATTTTGACCATGGACCATGTTTTCTTGTATCTGTGTAGGCGCTGAGGAGCACTCTGGACCTGTGGATCTAACAGAGGAAACCAACTGTCTCCAGAGGACCCATGAACCAGTGATGGAGAGGTGAAGAAACCTCATCAGAAGTCTGCTCTGAAGATAAAAAAGAGGTTGACTTTTTTTTTCTCTTTGTCGTATTTATTATTTAGAACTATTGAAAAGCAGGAGAACACATTAAGTTTTAAGTTAACCCTGTTATAGTCTGGTCTCTCAATAAGATTATTAGCTGGTGTGATGAAGGACATGATCCATTTCTGCCGGGTGTCTGATTGACAGTATCACATTGGTTACAATGTCTATTGTTAGGTTGACAGCACTAAGTGTTTTTGTTGTTTTCAGTGTGTCGTGCAGAACTCATGGGGGCAAGTCTCATGTGTGTAACAAGAGCGTGAGTAGTGGATTAAAAACGGAACACATAAATATCAAAATGCTTGTGGAGTGTTGGAAGTGGTTTGCAGTAGTAGCATATTTAAGAGTTGATTAGATGTTTGATATTATGAAATGCTAAGTGCCAGGAGCCCATTATTATTAAAGAGCTATTATTGTTTGGGGCTGACGCATTTGTTTAGCTGCATTTATGAAGTATGTTATAATTTAGAATTTTTTTTCCTTTCTTTGTATGTTTCAGAACCACACACACCCAGACACCCACACAACCACAGTTCAATATAGTTAATAAAAGTCAAAATAAAGACAGATGATGGAAATGCAAAGGCGCCTTAATAACAGACTGATGTGCCCATCCCCATACGCAGTGCCAGTCCCTGGTCTTCCAGTGCTCCACCTACAGACCCACCTCCCCTTCTCCCTGCGACTGACGAGTTCATAGATAAACCTTTGCCACCACCACCATCACAGACACTGGTGTCTGAACTTACTGAGCTGCGCAGGGACCTGAGGACAACACCACAAGAGCAGTCAAGCTACCAAGCAGATTCACACCCTCCTCCACCTGGTGTGCAGACACCAAAGTACTGTATCCCTCATACTCAACCCAGACGTGAGTCACTGCACACTCGACCCCTGACACCCCCACAGCAT
Source organism: Periophthalmus magnuspinnatus (assembly GCF_009829125.3). Taxonomy (NCBI): domain Eukaryota; kingdom Metazoa; phylum Chordata; class Actinopteri; order Gobiiformes; family Gobiidae; genus Periophthalmus; species Periophthalmus magnuspinnatus. Next base: position 22,522,989 of record NC_047126.1, read on the forward strand.
GAGGTGGTGTATCACGGCCCATAGGCTGACCCCAAAAAGTTTGCTAAGCTTAAAGTGACTCTAGATAATCTTCTGCCTGAAGATGTCTCCGAGCACTTTAAGTATCAGATCCTGCTGGACCACATAAAGCATGAAAACACTTTACTCATTGCTGATTCATATAACAACTCACTGCAGCCATACACTGACCCTATTTCAGGAAAATAGCTGACTTGATGGAGTCCTCTAACATTACTCATTTTGACATCGTTGGCTTCAAGAGGTCTGCAAAAAGAGTGAGAGGACTGGCGCGGTGAGATGCCGTGGGGGGCGCGTATGACTCCGCGTATGACACTGTAGTACTGTACGCGCTGTACGCAGCGCGCGCACAGCAAAGAGCAGGAGAGAGCGAACAGATCGTGACACAGGACAGTGAACAAGAAACACTTAGTAAAGAGACACTATGGAAAACATTTTAACAGGGATGAAAAGAAAGGCGGATATAGACGGAGGTAAAGTCACACGAAAAATAAGATGAGGAAGTCTGATGAAGAGTATTTAGCACTTGGCTTCACCGTGACTCCGGTGGGACACGAGGACAGACCGGTGTCTGCTGTGGCAGCGGACAGTATGAAGCCAAATAAGTTAAGGCGCCACCTCATTACACCTCAGTCACGCTGATAAGACGCTGGAGTTTTTTCAGCGTAAACGTGCCAAATATTGCCAACAATCATCCGCTTTGTGAATGTCACTTAAAGCAGCAAGCACTGAGCATCATATAAGGTGGTGTACCAAATTGCTAAATTACTTGTTTTAATTTGATAGTTATATAATTTTAATGTATTATTTTGATATTTATTTAATTTTAATTTAGTCATTGATGTTTATTTAATTTTATTTTTTATTTGATATTTAATTAAATTTCATTATATCATTTCATTTATTTATTTTTTTATTTTTTTTTTGGGGGGGGGGGGCGCGCGAAATTTTTTCTTCTTTATAGAGGGGGCATGATAGAAAATAATTGAGAAGCACTGGTTTAAGCCATCAAACGAAGCACAAGACAAATTCTTGTGACTTATTTGCATGTGACAGGTCCTGACCAATCACAAAGAGCCAGCGCCAAAACGAACCAAAACAAACTTGGCGGCGCAGACAAACATACCGGAGCCCGTTTTAGCCCCAGGACAGAGCCCTGGGGGATCCCAGTGGATAGAGGGAAGGTGTTGGATGCAAGAAAACTGTCATGTTGTACTATGTTTTATTATACATTTAGTTGTAGATTTACTCTTTTTAGATTAACTGGGGGAGGGGGGCTGGATACTTGACCATTAGCACAAGCTAATCTTGCAGCTCTTGTTTTTACAGGCTTTAACTGGATGTGCTGGTGGTTTACTGTTTTGTGTCTGTGAAAGATGTGGCATCTCTCAGGTAAAACCTCTACCTGTCTGTTTGTTTTATTGTGAAACTTTGAAATTTGTGCTGACTTACAAATGTCTTTTTGTATCTTAATACAGGCAAACCTGGACAACATTGTTAAGTTTAAAGTTTCAATTCACTCTTCTGGAAAACCTGTGGCAGAGGGTGAGGACTGTTGTTGAACGACATGAGCCATTGTACAACATTGAGCATCTCTGGACTGAGGAACTTGAAGCATTTGACGACTTCCTAGATCCTTTTGTCGCCTTGTCCACAGCCAACATGCAAGAACAAACTATCAGAGAACTTTTTGATCCAGTTGTTGTGCCAGAAGAGGTAGTCATATAACAAAGACTGTGTCGAGTTAAACGTGGTGGTTCAGAATCAGAATCGGAAGACTTTTCATCTGTGAACACAGTTCACAAACTAGGAACTTACTGCGGTGATAAAGTGCAACATAAAAACACACTGAATAAATACAAATACAAATAAGGGCATGCACAAAGTTCAAGGGTATTTGAAGTTAGGAGAAGGCCAGGACAGATTTTCATAAAAGTGTCCTTATGATTACTAATGGACTTAGTAGAAGGAGCAAACTTGTACATTTTTCTGCTTCTCATCTCATACAGCAAACCTTGCAGGAGATAATGCACGTCATGCTTGAGGGTGTCGTGTTCTATGAGCTTAAATGTGTTGAAGCACCTTATTTTGTCTGGAGATATTGAATTAGACTCTATAAATTCAGGTAAACAAAGTTTCTCTTATTCCCCTGTAGATCTAAGGCACAAGCCCCATCATTGTTCACACTTTATCCTCATGTGATAACAAACGTGACCAGTTTTCTGGGCAGATGCTGATTTTTTTTTTTTTTTAAATATTTCTCTTTATTGTGAAACTGTGTGATTTTACCTCATACCACTCTGATGTTCAAGACCAAGATGTACGCTCCAGGAAAATATGATCTCACCGATGTATTATTGTATGAAAATGTTTAAAGAGGTCTGCGATAAAGAGACTTAAGCTATTTGTATCTACTTTTTAAGTGTGTTTGTATAAATATTTGATTAATCCAGGTGTGTGTAGACGTCTATTGGTCTGTTGACTACTTTGTAATTACAGATAAACAACCACTCAGGTAAAAAAAAGTCCCTTGGCATTAATACTAATAGTATAAGCAATTATAGGGCTGTTGTGATCTTTTTGAGATGTTCACAGGTTAAATGACTTGATGATAAAATACCTTAAAACAACTACATTAGTTTCAAGTTTCAAAACATTTAAAACCTCCAGCATGTGTGCATAACCTCAACAGTGTGGCTTGATTTAATATAAAATGTGCTTATAGTAAGTTGTAATATCTAAATAAGATGGATCGTGATGGAATATTTTGAAACAAATTAAAAAATCTCATTGAGTACAAGTAAAAAAAATCTAAAAATTGATCTTCTAAGATTAACCTGCTTAATTTAAGTTAGTTGAACTATGCTAAATGATCCTTTTTGTGTAATTAGGTGTCGTCATGTTCACATCAGAGGTCAGTGGTGTTGCACAAACGTGAGCAGTGCCATGTGTTTTTAAACGGTGCAATATTAGGCCTGTTGCCTTATGAATTAACAGTATGAAACTAAATATTTTGTCTTTTGAATGGTGAAAATGTCACATAAAACAAGGCGTTAAAACCCATGAGTCCAGTCAGTGTTTCCTGTTGGGGCTGTGTTTGACAAAAGCAGCAGCGAGTTATGTTCATCTGTGCATTGTTAATATTATTGTTAATTACTTTTTATATTATAATTGTTAATAATTTTTTCATGTAGGACACATGTCACATTGCCTCAAATTATTATTTTGTTCTGTAAAGCATTTTTATTTTTATAAAGTGCTGTATAAATAAAGTTGACTTTTGTTTTTTACCCCTCAAACGAGCTCATTGTTAGATTATGTATCTGGGTTAATCATAAATAACACTGTTTAGTGCAACTTTCAAAAGCATTTAAAGTATTTAGACATTTAGTCTGCAGAGAGCATAATATTAGCAAAATAAGATACGGAACTGGAGCCTTTATCCTTATGAATGACCAGTCAAATACACATATTTTAATACAACAATTCATCCTGAAGCCAGGACTGTTGAGTTATTCTTGCCTTGAATCCAGGACACACACTTCTTCAATACTTTACAAAGATGTGAACCTCCCTGACTTCAGATGGGTGTGATTGACAGGTGGATGAGCCAATCAGAGACACTTATGGTCCAACAATAACAACAGATATGGCTGTTTACAAGGAAAGACTACTGCAGAATCAAAGAATGAAGCACTAAACTCTGTGATTTGACATTGTGATTTATTCTGAAATATATTTGTTGTATGTGAAGGTTTACAGGGTTTGGATTTATCAGCACATTAGAACAGAAACACAGAATCAGCGTGGAATTCCGTCTCCATGGCGACGGCACGATGGCATCGGTGTGCTGTGATGTCATCGATGTGATGCCACAGAATTGTAGTAGGGGAGAACTTTCCCGCACATTTGTCATTATTGACTTGGTCACCGTACAGTGAGCCACATTGCATTTCTCTCCTCGACTTTTCGCAAACAAACAGATTTAAGCATCCAATTGTTTAAATCGACTCATTTCTCTGAGTTCAACTGGTGAGTACGTGTTTGAAGCGCTGGTTTACACTCACACAAAACCCTCACAAAACACAAAACACAAAAGCATGTTTCTGCAAAGTTCAGTTTAAGTCCTGTTTAACTGTTTCTGGTCATATTTTGTATTTAATTTACAACTATGAACAGTATATTTTAACACATTTTGGCACATAAATATGGATCATATTATGTAAAACTAATGTAAGATGATTGTTTGGAGCTTGTGGAGACGAGAATATGAAGTTTTTATGGAGTTAGATTGGGAAAAGGAGCAGTCAATAAATAATCCGCTTTGTTTTTACAGTTTTCATAAATCTCAGCTATGGAGAACTGGAACATCGATCCAGAAGATGTCCTGAGCGGCTGGGAGGGCCTAGACGAGTTTGCAGACCCTGAATTCGTCCGGGGGCTCTTCTCTGTGCCTCCCCCTCCTCCTGCTGCACCTGTGGGACCTACCACACCCCCACCACCTCAGGACGATCTAATCCAGAGCGAGTTGGACTTCATGGACGTCCTCAGCACCATTGACATTGATGCGATGGCTGATTTGTGTCCTGAGGCTTTTGAAGAGAACGCACTATTTGACGCTCTAGATGATTTGGAGAACAGCTCAGAGACAATCGAACCTGGGGCACAAAAGACCTCTGAGTGCTCCAGTCCGAAGAGGAGGAGACTGTCTGACAATCAGACAACTGACCCTTCGGACGCGCCAAGGTCTATGGTAAGTTAACATTCATAATCCAATGACACACTGCACTTTTCCGTTCATATTTACCTATAAAAACAAATAAATACAATGAATTGTCTTTTTGTCATATCTCAATGAAAGTGATCTAATTGTTTGTTTGTTTTTTCAGCCAAACAATAGCCCTGGCCTCCACACACAGACGCCCTCGGGGACACTGTAAGTACTAAAGACACTTGTTTCCACACTACTTTTGTCCCATAGCAGCCTGTACTAATGAATGTCTTTCTATTCTTATCTGCAGCCAAGGACAAGAGTCACGTGCAGGACTGTCCTCCTCTGGTACCTCTGCTATGACAAGGTAAAGAACAGGACCATCTCTGTAGAAATATACATACGATCCTTCGTCCCATGAAAGAACATGCACCTTACTTTTGTTCTCTTGAGAAGTTTTTGCACAGGTCAATATTTCCATTGCCCTGTAGATCCTACTAACAGAGTCTTGTGTTTGTAGCAGGAGGACGCAGGATGCTGACACGGAGAGCAGACCATATATCAAGAAGCCTCCAAATGCATTCATGCTGTACAGGGCGGAGCAGAGGCCCATCGTGGTGCAGGAGCTCGGCATCACCAACTGCGCCAAAGTAAACATGGTGTTGGGACAGAGGGTAAGTAGAACACGCCAAACAAACGGAGGAGCATTCAAGATACGGCTCACAAATGATGAAGAGCAGAAGGTAGAATCCCTGTTGTAACATGTGTTTTGTTGCAGTGGAAGATGCTGTCTGATGAGGAGCAGGCGCCATATTTTGACAGAGCTCGCAAAGAGAGAATAGCTCATGAGGCCAAGTATCCCGGATGGTCTCCAATGGACAACATTGTAAGTGCAACACACGTCTCACACACGTCTCACACACGTCTCACACACGTCTCACACACGTCTCACACACGTCTCACACACGTCTCACACACACTCATCTGGATCATTTCAGTGATTAAAATGTATTTTTACTAAAACCTTTATGTCATTTCAGGGTAAAAAGGCCCGAAAAAGAAACAACATCGGCCGTCCAGTCACAGACCCACAGGGAGCTGCTCCTCCAGCTGCGCCTCCTCAGCCTGTGATGAGGACCAATATCACTCACCCAGTGATCACCCAGGCCCACAGCAACCAGGCCCCCAGCAACCAGGTCCTGTACAACCAGGCCCCCAGCAACCAGGTCCTGTACAACCAGGCCGCCAACAACCAGGTCCTGTACAACCTGGCCCCCAACAACCAGGTCCTGTACAACCAGGCCGCCAACAACCAGGTCCTGTACAACCTGGCCCCCAACAACCAGGTCCTGTACAACCTGGCCCCCAACAACCAGGTCCTGTACAACCTGGCCCCCAACATTCAGGCTCACAACAACCAGGCCCACAGCAACCAGGTCCTGTACAACCTGGCCCCCAACACCCAGGCTCACAACAACCAGGCCCACAGCAACCAGGTCCTGTACAACCTGGCCCCCAACACCCAGGTCCTGTCCAACCTGGCCCCCAACACCCAGGCTCACAACAACCAGGCCCACAGCAACCAGGCCAAAAGCAACTGGGCCAAAAGCAACTGGGCCAACAGCAACCAGGCCAAAAGCAACCAGGCCAACAGCAACCAGGTCCTGTCCGACCTGGCCCCCATCAACCAGATCCTGTCCAACCTGGCCCCCAACAACCAGATCCTGTCCAACTAGGCCAACAGCAACCAGGCCCACAGCAACCAGGCCAAAAGCAACCGGGCCAAAAGCAAACGGGCCCACATAACCAGGCCAACAGCAACCAGGCCAAAAGCAACCAGGCCAACAGCAACCAGGTTCTGTCCGACCTGGCCCCCAACACCCAGGTCCTGTCCAACCTGGCCCCCAACACCCAGGTTGTCCAACCTGGTCCCCAAAACCCAGGCTCACAACAACCAGGCCCACAGCAACCAGGCCAACAGCAACCAGGCCAAAAGCAACTGGGCCAAAAGCAACTGGGCCAACAGCAACCAGGTCAAAAGCAACCAGGCCAACATCAACCAGATCCTGTCCAACCTCGCCCCCAACAACCAGGTCCTGTCCAACTAGGCCAACAGCAACCAGGCCCACAGCAACCAGGCCAAAAGCAACCGGGCCAAAAGCAACAAGGCCAACAGCAACCAGGCCCACATAACCTGGCCAACAGCAACCAGGCCAAAAGCAACCAGGCCAAAAGCAACTGGGCCAAAAGCAACTGGGCCAACAGCAACCAGGCCAAAAGCAACCAGGCCAACAGCAACCAGGTCCTGTCCGACCTGGCCCCCATCAACCAGATCCTGTCCAACCTGGCCCCCAACAACCAGGTCCTGTCCAACTAGGCCAACAGCAACCAGGCCCACAGCAACCAGGCCAAAAGCAACCGGGCCAAAAGCAAACGGGCCCACATAACCAGGCCAACAGCAACCAGGCCAAAAGCAACCAGGCCAACAGCAACCAGGTTCTGTCCGACCTGGCCCCCAACACCCAGGTCCTGTCCAACCTGGCCCCCAACACCCAGGTTGTCCAACCTGGTCCCCAACACCCAGGCTCACAACAACCAGGCCCACAGCAACCAGGCCAACAGCAACCAGGCCAAAAGCAACTGGGCCAAAAGCAACTGGGCCAACAGCAACCAGGCCAAAAGCAACCAGGCCAACAGCAACCAGGTCCTGTCCGACCTGGTCCCCATCAACCAGATCCTGTCCAACCTGGCCCCCAACACCCAGGTTGTCCAACCTGGTCCCCAACACCCAGGCTCACAACAACCAGGCCCACAGCAACCAGGCCAACAGCAACCAGGCCAAAAGCAACTGGGCCAAAAGCAACTGGGCCAACAGCAACCAGGCCAAAAGCAACCAGGCCAACAGCAACCAGGTCCTGTCCGACCTGGCCCCCATCAACCAGATCCTGTCCAACCTGGCCCCCAACAACCAGGTCCTGTCCAACTAGGCCAACAGCAACCAGGCCCATAGCAACCAGGCCAAAAGCAACCGGGCCAACAGCAACCAGGCCCACATAACCAGGCCAACAGCAACCAGGCCAAAAGCAACCAGGCCAAAAGCAACCAGGCCAAAAGCAACCAGGCCAACAGCAACCAGGTCCTGTCCGACCTGGCCCCCAACAACCAGGTCCTGTCCAACTAGGCCAACAGCAACCAGGCCCACAGCAACCAGGCCAAAAGCAACCGGGCCAAAAGCAAACGGGCCCACATAACCAGGCCAACAGCAACCAGGCCAAAAGCAACCAGGCCAACAGCAACCAGGTTCTGTCCGACCTGGCCCCCAACACCCAGGTCCTGTCCAACCTGGCCCCCAACACCCAGGTTGTCCAACCTGGTCCCCAACACCCAGGCTCACAACAACCAGGCCCACAGCAACCAGGCCAACAGCAACCAGGCCAAAAGCAACTGGGCCAAAAGCAACTGGGCCAACAGCAACCAGGCCAAAAGCAACCAGGCCAACAGCAACCAGGTCCTGTCCGACCTGGTCCCCAACAACCAGGTCCTGTCCAACTAGGCCAACAGCAACCAGGCCCACAGCAACCAGGCCAAAAGCAACCAGGTCCATTCTGTGTAGACCTTTAGACTGCTTTTTATGCTGTCACCACAATAAACATTTAAATCCAAATTATTATTTTTTATAATTTATTTTGCTAATATTTTGTAATATTCAATCATTCTATTCAATCATCATCAATTATTGTTTTAATATTACTTAATGGAAAAAAGCCAATATTTAAAAAAAATATATATATATATTTTTATATTTTTCTACTTTTATTTAATAAAGAATTTTCTATTGAAAATACGTGTCAGCTTTTTCTTTAATATGTGTGTGGTATTAATTATGAATTGTATATCCGGGTAAAAGTAACTAACCAAGTTATTTATTTAAGCCCTTATTGTTGAAGCAGTTTATAAATAAGTGGCGGGTTCTGGTGCACCCAAATGAAAATCTTGAGTGCACCCGTGTGCCCAGCTCAGATCATGAGTATGTAGAGTGTAAACAGTTCATCCTGTGGGGCCCTGTCACACGCTCTGTTCCTTTGTATTCCTTTTTGCCCAGATTTTTGGTTGTGTTTTTTAAAAAAGTTTAATAAATGAAAATGTGGCAGCATTCGATGTCTCCATAGGATTACATGACATATCACATTTGTCACATGATTAATCCAACATGGCAGACGTCTGTGAGACATGGACATTTAAATCATCTATAACCCTCGGGCGCTGACTAGAAATCTTTAACTTTACACCATGTGGCGTTTGTCACAGTCACATTTAGACTTTGTCACATGTGTTTTTCATGGTCACTTCATACATGCTGTTTTTACACAGTGATTAGAGCCTCTCAGGGTGTTTATCTCATGTCTTAAGATACGTCCAAACTTGGCATTTGTTTAGTAAAAGTCTTCATTTATTACTGCAGAACTATCCTTCATGTGGCCCGGGAGGATGAGCTTCAGGGGACAAAGGACACGAAATCAGCCTCATTTTGACACTGAGTCATGTAAACATGAGTAGCATAGCCTCAGAGTCATGTCTCACCACACAAACGCACAGTGGATAGATCCTCTACTGTAGTTCCTCGTTTTACATATCACATAATTTCATGATAATTTCACATAATTTCATGAAACCATCATTTGATTTTGAGATAGTATTATGACCACCACCCTGGTCTGCCAATCCAGAGGTACTGTCTCCGACCGCCACACGATGTTGTAGAGACGTGTCAGTCAAGAAAGCCCCACAACATCCAGAGACTTGAGGTACTAGGGATGGATCTCATCCACCCCTGGAGCCTTGCCACTGAGGCGCTTGCCAACCACCTCGGTGATTTCAGCCAGGGTGATGGACAAGTCCGCCTCTGGGTCTCCAGTCTCTGCTCCCTCCTCGGAAGACGTGACAGTGGGATTGAGGAGATCCTAAAAGTATTCCTTTGACCGCCTGACAATATCCCAGTCGAGGTTAGCAGCTCTTCAACTGTAAACAGTGTGCTTCACCAACCTCCTGAGGCGCCGGACAGTTTGCCAGAATCTCTTTGAGGCTGTCCGATAGTCCTCCTCCATGGCCTCCCCAAACATCTCCCAACCTTGAGTTGTTTCCTCTGTGACTGCATGAGCCACAACACGCTTGGCCCGGTAGTCATCAGCTGCCTCAGGAGTCCCATGAGCCTTGATAGGACTCCTCCTTCAGCCTGACGGCATCCCTTACTTCCAGTGTCCACCACCGGGTTCACTGGACAAGCACCACAGACCTTACGACCACAGCTATGAGTAGCCGCATCGATCGGGATCAGGGAGAAACTCTGCTGGAGGTGTGAGTTGAAGACTCTTCTGACAGAGGGCTCCACGAGACATTCCCAGCAGACCCTCATGATACGCTTGGGCCTGCCAGGTCTGTCCGGCTTCCTCCTCTGCCAGCAGATCCAACTCACGACCCGGTGGTGATTGGTTGACAACAAGTCGATCACCGACCTCCGACTTAGGCTGTCCTGGTGCCACGTGCACTAATGGACATCTTTGTGCTCGAACATGATGTTCATTAGGAACAAAATGACTATCACAGAAGTCCAATAACAGAACACCGCTCGGGTTGAGATCAGGGAGAACAACAGAGTCCAATATCTAGCCGGTAACGCTCAACCTCCCACACAAGCTCAGGCTCCTTCCCCCCCATTGAGGTGACATTCCATGTCCTCAGAGCCAGTCTCCATGTCAGAAGATCCAGTCATCAAGACCCCCACCTTCGACTGCCGCCCAGATCTCCATGCACCGACCCCTTACGGATCCTCCTGCGTGAGGACTGTACAGATTCTAAAATTACAAATTCTGCAAAAAAGAATAAACTTACGTTTGGGCTGTCCATGACACATGCTCGCTGTCACATTTTCACCACTTTTAATTACTGCACTCTCGATTTCTGTGCACCATTTGTGTTGTCTATTGTCTAAGCCCCTCAACTTAAAGATAGTCACATGACGCCATAAGAGGCCTTTTCCAAATTGCCAGTATGATGTCCCTCATGTCCTCCTACGTTTGGCTCATTTACCCAGGATGCACCTGTAGATCCAGGGTTGCCTCGGAGTGCTGCAAATAGCCCACAATACACTGCAGTTTTCATTTTTTACTTTATTTAAGAAGTAAAATGTATCTTAATTAAATAGTCATTACACGATTATAAAAATATGATATTACACTAAATATTTCTTAGTTTAAGCCAGTGGTTCTCAAATAGTGGGGCGCGCCCCCCTGGGGATGCCGTGGGGGGCGCGTATGACTCCGCGTATGACACTGTAGTACTGTACGCGCTGTACGCAGCGCGCGCACAGCAAAGAGCAGGAGAGAGCGAACAGATCGTGACACAGGACAGTGAACAAGAAACACTTAGTAAAGAGACACTATGGAAAACATTTTAACAGGGATGAAAAGAAAGGCGGATATAGACGGAGGTAAAGTCACACGAAAAATAAGATGAGGAAGTCTGATGAAGAGTATTTAGCACTTGGCTTCACCGTGACTCCGGTGGGACACGAGGACAGACCGGTGTCTGCTGTGGCAGCGGACAGTATGAAGCCAAATAAGTTAAGGCGCCACCTCATTACACCTCAGTCACGCTGATAAGACGCTGGAGTTTTTTCAGCGTAAACGTGCCAAATATTGCCAACAATCATCCGCTTTGTGAATGTCACTTAAAGCAGCAAGCACTGAGCATCATATAAGGTGGTGTACCAAATTGCTAAATTACTTGTTTTAATTTGATAGTTATATAATTTTAATGTATTATTTTGATATTTATTTAATTTTAATTTAGTCATTGATGTTTATTTAATTTTATTTTTTATTTGATATTTAATTAAATTTCATTATATCATTTCATTTATTTATTTTTTTATTTTTTTTTGGGGGGGGGGGGGCGCGCGAAATTTTTTCTTCTTTATAGAGGGGGCATGATAGAAAATAATTGAGAAGCACTGGTTTAAGCCATCAAACGAAGCACAAGACAAATTCTTGTGACTTATTTGCATGTGACAGGTCCTGACCAATCACAAAGAGCCAGCGCCAAAACGAACCAAAACAAACTTGGCGGCGCAGACAAACATACCGGAGCCCGTTTTAGCCCCAGGACAGAGCCCTGGGGGATCCCAGTGGATAGAGGGAAGGTGTTGGATGCAAGAAAACTGTCATGTTGTACTATGTTTTATTATACATTTAGTTGTAGATTTACTCTTTTTAGATTAACTGGGGGAGGGGGGCTGGATACTTGACCATTAGCACAAGCTAATCTTGCAGCTCTTGTTTTTACAGGCTTTAACTGGATGTGCTGGTGGTTTACTGTTTTGTGTCTGTGAAAGATGTGGCATCTCTCAGGTAAAACCTCTACCTGTCTGTTTGTTTTATTGTGAAACTTTGAAATTTGTGCTGACTTACAAATGTCTTTTTGTATCTTAATACAGGCAAACCTGGACAACATTGTTAAGTTTAAAGTTTCAATTCACTCTTCTGGAAAACCTGTGGCAGAGGGTGAGGACTGTTGTTGAACGACATGAGCCATTGTACAACATTGAGCATCTCTGGACTGAGGAACTTGAAGCATTTGACGACTTCCTAGATCCTTTTGTCGCCTTGTCCACAGCCAACATGCAAGAACAAACTATCAGAGAACTTTTTGATCCAGTTGTTGTGCCAGAAGAGGTAGTCATATAACAAAGACTGTGTCGAGTTAAACGTGGTGGTTCAGAATCAGAATCGGAAGACTTTTATTGCCATCGTCTGTGAACACAGTTCACAAACTAGGAACTTACTGCAGTGATAAAGTGCAACATAAAAACACACTGAATAAATACAAATACAAATAAGGGCATGCACAAAGTTCAAGGGTATTTGAAGTTAGGAGAAGGCCAGGACAGATTTTCATAAAAGTGTCCTTATGATTACTAATGGACTTAGTAGAAGGAGCAAACTTGTACATTTTTCTGCTTCTCATCTCATACAGCAAACCTTGCAGGAGATAATGCACGTCATGCTTGAGGGTGTCGTGTTCTATGAGCTTAAATGTGTTGAAGCACCTTATTTTGTCTGGAGATATTGAATTAGACTCTATAAATTCAGGTAAACAAAGTTTCTCTTATTCCCCTGTAGATCTAAGGCACAAGCCCCATCATTGTTCACACTTTATCCTCATGTGATAACAAACGTGACCAGTTTTCTGGGCAGATGCTGATTTTTATTTTTTTTATATTTCTCTTTATTATGAAACTGTGTGATTTTACCTCATACCACTCTGATGTTCAAGACCAAGATGTACGCTCCAGGAAAATATGATCTCACCGATGTATCATTGTATGAAAATGTTTAAAGAGGTCTGCGATAAAGAGACTTAAGCTATTTGTATCTACTTTTTAAGTGTGTTTGTATAAATATTTGATTAATCCAGGTGTGTGTAGACGTCTATTGGTCTGTTGACTACTTTGTATTTACAGATAAACAACCACTCAGGTAAAAAAAAGTCCCTTGGCATTAATACTAATAGTATAAGCAATTATAGGGCTGTTGTGATCTTTTTGAGATGTTCACAGGTTAAATGACTTGATGATAAAATACCTTAAAACAACTACATTAGAGGACTTCCGCTTCCGCCTAATGGAGTGAGCAGAACGCCTGTGGCAGCTCCGCTTTATTTTCATCGATATTAACCCCCCCCCCCCCGGACCAGACGAAGCTTCAATAACACTACAACATGTTAACTATGTTGACGGGGATATGACTACTAAAAAAGGCACTCGCAAATATACGCAGAAGACTATTCAGACAACGTCGGCTCCCTCAGCTAGCATATCGGCGGAGGTTAGCAATATGGCGGACACTGCACAGGTGGCGGAGCAAAGGGTGGAGGATTCCTCCCTCACGGTACGAATCTTGCAAAGCGAACTGAAAACTCTCCGTGAGGGTATATCGGCTGACTTGATAATACAAGTGGAGAATATGAAAAAGGAACTTCAGAAAGAAATTGCCCAACTCCGCCGTGAATCCAAAGCCGAGACAGCAGCGCTTAGAGCCGAACTGTCCCAACAAATACAGACGCTGAGCGACACACACACAGAGACCCGAAATACTCAGCGCGAGATGGAAAAATCACTCAATGACAACAGTGATAAGATGACTGCAATGGAGAAATCATGCGAAACACTTTCGAAAGAGTACAAAAAAGTGTGGGAGAAATGCCTGGACCTTGAGAACCGGAGCCGCAGACAAAATCTACGGTTTGTGGGAGTCACGGAGGGCGCTGAGGGTGGTGATGTCAGCCGCTTTCTGGCGCATCTCTTGCAGCAGGTCCTGGGAGCAGATAACTTTGAATCTCCTCCACTCATTGACCGCGCACACAGGACCGGTACCCCGCAGAACAGGCGGGATGGCCGTCCCCGTGCGCTACTCGCCCGTATGCACTACTACGCTGATAAAGAAAAAATACTACGACTCTCCAGAGAGAAAGGTGGACTTTCATATAACGGCGCCCCATTGTACATCTTTCCAGACATCTCCCCAGAAGTGAGTCGACTCCGAGCATCATTCAACCAAGTTAAGGCCAAATTACGCGCGGTAGGAGTTCCGTACAGCTTATACTATCCAGCGAGGCTGACGATAAAGGTGAAGGGATCTACACACGTATTTACCGAGCCACGGGAAGCGGAGAAGTTTATTCAAAGCATTGCATCTGCAGCCGACAGCGTTGAAGACATCTGAAAGAAGTGGACCATGCTGAGGACCGGGAGCTGAGCATAACGGGGACAAAAAAAAAAAAAAAAACAACAAAAAAAACCGACTGCTGTTTAAGAGATAAGGCCTGACACCTTTATTTTATTTGTCTTTGCAAAAGTTTCTTTTACCACAACTGTTCTGCACCATTTTAATTGTTCTTAAAAGGTACGAATATTTACGTATTTACGTATTTGTTTTTATTTTATTTTATTTACTATTTTTTAAGCTATTTACATGCTGACAGGCCAAATTTATTTATTTTTATTTATCTTTACCCATTTATTCTAGTACCATAATGTTTACTTAAATGGATAGTCCTCAATTGTAGCGAGTACCGTTATACATATTCTTGAATTAGCCCCCTGAATACTCCAGTGGTGGGCTTGGTCTGGGAAGGGGGGGAGGGATGTAGAAAACATCCAGAAAATTTATATTTTATTTCTCTCCCAAAAAGCGGAGTTTAGCAAGAAGTCAAGACTTAGTTTCCTCTAAGACCTCTATTTTGTTTTTGTCTTTTTTCTGTTCCTGCACCGGATGCAGTTTGTATGTCTTTCATTTGGGGAAAGGCAGAGAGGGTTATGCGGGTTCTGTTTTGTTTTATTTTTTTTTTATTTTTTTTTATTTTATTTATTTTTATTTTTATTTTTTTCCTCTCCTTTTTATTCCCCGGGGGCGGGGGAGCAGGATTTCAGGATAATTTTTGATGATCACTAACTATGGCAAGAAATACAGTAAGGTTTATCTCTTGGAACTGTAAAGGTCTAAATGGAGCGGTGAAGCGGGGCAATATTTTTTCCCATCTTGAAAAACTTGATACAGATATTGGGTTTCTTCAGGAGACACATCTCAAAGATAAAGACCATAACAGATTACGTAGGAAATGGATAGGGCAGATCTATCACTCCCATTTTAATGCCAAAAGCAGGGGAACCGCTATAATTATTAAAAAGTCAATACCATTTATTGAAGATAAAATAATATCAGACAGTAGAGGCAGATATGTTATTGTGACAGGGAGGCTTTATAATAACCCAATTACGCTGATAAGCATATATGCTCCTAATGTTGATGATTACAAATTTATGATGTCTTTCTTTTCAGCAATACCTAATATGAACACACACAAGCTTATCATTGGTGGGGACTTCAACCTGGTACTTGATCCACAGCTGGATAGGTCCTCGAAGAGAGCAGCAATCCTGTCAAAAACAGCAAAAGCTATTCATACCTTTATGGATACCTACAAGGTAGTAGATCCCTGGAGATCATTGTTTCCTGATAAAAGTGAATACTCTTTTTTTTCACCAGTTCATCACTCCTTTTCGAGGATTGATTTCTTCCTAATTGATCAGGGCCTACTGTCTAAAGTTCAACGCTGTGAATATAAAACAATAATTTTGTCAGACCATAGTCCAGTATTATTACAAATTGCAATTGGGCAAAATACAAATAGAATGTGGAGATTTAACAACTCTCTGTTATTAGATCAGTTAAGCAAGAAAGAAATTGAGAAACACCTTCATCTCTTTCGAGCCACCAACGACGCCCCAGATATAACAAGATGCACTTTATGGGAGACTCAAAAAGCCTACTTACGCGGTCAGCTAATTTCGTTGAGCAGTTTTAATAACAAAAAGAGAAGAGAAAAAGAATCCACTATTATCTGCAAAATCAAAGAAATAGATCGCCTATATGAGACCTCCCCCTCATCTGACCTGTATAATAAAAGGCAATGTCTCCAGACTGAACTTAATTTACTGTATACCTCTGAAACAACCAAGCTTTTAACACAGTTAAGACATAAATACTATGAACATGGTGAGAGGGTGGGTAGACTCCTAGCATCCCAAATTAAAGAACAACAGGCGTCAAGATCAATTATCGAAGTCAGGACTGGTTTGAGACAGATCACAACTGATCCTAAAGAGATTAATGACATGTTTAAACAATACTATAGCAAACTGTATACGTCTGAATCAAAGGGGGACTCTAAACTAGTTAATAACTTCTTTGAAAATCTCAGTATTCCTCAAGTTAGTGACGACCACAGAGCCATGCTGGAAAAATCGATAACATTAGGAGAGATAAAAGAAGCAATACTTAAAATGCAAAACTCGAAGGCCCCTGGTCCTGATGGATATACTGTTGAGTTCTATAAAACATTTAAAGACCAGATCTCCCCAATGCTGTTGGAAGTGTTTAACGAGGCTCTGACCAGAGGTTTGCTGCCTCCATCATTCTATGAAGCCAGTATATCACTCATACACAAATCTGGCAAAGACCCTTTAGAACCCAGTTCATATAGACCAATAAGTTTGTTAAACGTCGATTATAAAATCTTAGCCAAGATCCTGGCTACACGCCTGGAGAATATACTTCCGACTGTCATATCTCAGGATCAGACGGGCTTCATAAAAGACAGACATCTGTTTTTTAATATTAGGAGATTACTAAATATAATTTACACCCAAGAAAACAAAAATGATCAGGAATTGCTGCTCTCTTTGGACGCGGAGAAGGCTTTTGATAGGGTCGAATGGGACTACCTTTTCTCTGCCCTGTCGAAGTTTGGGTTTGGCCCTACTTTTGTATCTTTGGTCAAGTTGCTGTATGTACACCCGAAAGCATCCATACGAACTAATGACATTTATTCATCCTACTTTCCTTTAGGCCGATCAACAAGACAAGGTTGCCCACTGTCCCCTCTGTTATTTGCTTTAGCAATTGAACCCCTGGCCATAGCATTAAAAACAAATGTGGGATATTCTGGCATCATCAGAGGAGAAATGGAACATAAAGTATCTTTGTATGCCGACGATCTGTTGTTATATGTATCGAATTCCGAACGCTCCCTACCAATTATAATGTCAGTACTGAAGGACTTTGGGATAGTATCGGGATATAAAATAAATATTTCTAAAAGTACCCTTTTTTTAATCAAGAATGTATCTAAACAGCCCTGCCCCCCTCTTAATGCATATCCCTTTACAGTTTCAGATAAATTTAAATACTTGGGAATTAATGTGACACAAGAGTTCTCTGGTCTCTTTAAACAAAATTTTGTAGCGCTGTATGAACAAACGAAACAGAACTTGGACAAATGGATGAGTCTTCCAGTCTCTTTGGCAGGGAGGATTAATATTGTAAGGATGAATATTTTACCAAAATTTTTATTCTTATTCCAATGCATACCTTACTTCATTACCAAATCATTTTTTTCCAAATTAGATAGTTTGATCTCGCAATTTATTTGGAATAAAAAGACCCCCCGGATTAAGAAAGCATTTTTACAAAGACCCAGGGAACTTGGGGGGATGGGATTGCCCCGCTTCAGATTTTACTACTGGTCCTGTAATATACGATCTATGTCCTTTTGGTGTAATGCTGGGGAGGCTGACTGGGTTGAAATTGAAGAAAACAGCGCTCGCCCAACTTCACTGCGAGCACTTATTTATGCTTCTTTAAAAGCGACTATTCCCAAATTTAAGAATCTTATCGTTTCCCACTCAGTTAAAATCTTGCATCAAATTAGAAAACACTTTAAATGGAAAGAGATTTCCACAATGGCACCAATAACATATAATCATGAGTTTATTCCAGCACTTTCGGAAATCTCTTTCAATCAATGGACAACCATGGGAATAAATTCTTTGCGAGATTTATTTATCCAAAAAACATTTGCCAACTTTGATCAACTCTGTGGAAAATATAAGATAGAAAAGAGAGACTTTTTCAAATATTTGCAGATTCGCAGTTTTGTAAAATCAGCATTCCCATCCTTCCCCTGTCAGCCTCCTGAGTATGAACTTAATACTGTACTTTTGAAAGATCCTCTGAAAAAAGGCTCAATCTCCAGAATTTGTAACGGATTGTTGGACTTGGAAGATATGCCTACGCTAGATCATCTCAAGGACGCTTGGGAACAGGACATTGGAGTGGGCATAACTGACAATCAGTGGACTAAAGCCCAGGACAACGTCCACTCTTCTTCGATTTGTGCCCGTCATGGTCTACTACAATTTAAAGTTTTACATAGACTACATCTGTCAAAGGTGCGACTTTCCAAAATGTTTCCTGGAGTGGACACAACTTGTGAGCGCTGTGGGCAGGGCCAAGCCTCACTGGCTCATACTTTTTGGAGTTGTCCAGAAATGTCCCTCTATTGGACAAAAATATTCCGCATGATGTCTGACGTTTGCCAACTTCAATTAGATCCTGACCCTGTGCTGGCATTGTTTGGTGTACCCTCAGCTGGTGCAAACCTCCGGAATGAACAAAAAACATTTGTCAAATTTGTGACATTATTGGCTAGGAGACTTATTCTGTTGAACTGGAAACAAAAAAACCCTCCAGCCTATACTAATCTGTTGTATGATATATTGAAACATGTCCAGCTAGAAAAAATTAAATTTGAACTTAGAGGGAAAGTGGACACTTTCCACCTGACATGGGATGGGTTTCTGGAGTACTGTGATAGACAGGATAGACAGGTGAATATGCAGGTATAGAATATGCTACCTGAACCCCGCCCCCTCCCCTGTTTTTATTTTATTATTTTATTATTTTTATTAATTATTTTACTTATTTAATTTTACATTTGTTGTCTCTTTTTATGTATTTACTTTGTACATTGCTTTTGTTTTACATTTGTTTTAAAGAAAAACTCAAATAAAAAGAACTGAAAAAAAAAAAAAAACAACTACATTAGTTTCAAGTTTCAAAACATTTAAAACCTCCAGCATGTGTGCATAACCTCAACAGTGTGGCTTGATTTAATATAAAATGTGCTTATAGTAAGTTGTAATATCTAAATAAGATGGATCGCGATGGAATATTTTGAAACAAATTTAAAAATCTCATTGAGTACAAGTAAAAAAAAATCTAAAAATTGATCTTCTAAGATTAACCTGCTTAATTTAAGTTAGTTGAACTATGCTAAATGATCCTTTTTGTGTAATTAGGTGTCGTCATGTTCACATCAGAGGTCAGTGGTGTTGCACAAACGTGAGCAGTGCCATGTGTTTTTAAACGGTGCAATATTAGGCCTGTTGCCTTATGAATTAACAGTATGAAACTAAATATTTTGTCTTTTGAATGGTGAAAATGTCACATAAAACAAGGCGTTAAAACCCATGAGTCCAGTCAGTGTTTCCTGTTGGGGCTGTGTTTGACAAAAGCAGCAGCGAGTTATGTTCATCTGTG
This sequence comes from Periophthalmus magnuspinnatus, assembly GCF_009829125.3. Lineage (NCBI taxonomy): Eukaryota > Metazoa > Chordata > Actinopteri > Gobiiformes > Gobiidae > Periophthalmus > Periophthalmus magnuspinnatus. Next base: position 22,542,714 of record NC_047126.1, read on the forward strand.
CATTGTTAATATTATTGTTAATTACTTTTTATATTATAATTGTTAATAATTTTTTCATGTAGGACACATGTCACATTGCCTCAAATTATTATTTTGTTCTGTAAAGCATTTTTATTTTTATAAAGTGCTGTATAAATAAAGTTGACTTTTGTTTTTTACCCCTCAAACGAGCTCATTGTTAGATTATGTATCTGGGTTAATCATAAATAACACTGTTTAGTGCAACTTTCAAAAGCATTTAAAGTATTTAGACATTTAGTCTGCAGAGAGCATAATATTAGCAAAATAAGATACGGAACTGGAGCCTTTATCCTTATGAATGACCAGTCAAATACACATATTTTAATACAACAATTCATCCTGAAGCCAGGACTGTTGAGTTATTCTTGCCTTGAATCCAGGACACACACTTCTTCAATACTTTACAAAGATGTGAACCTCCCTGACTTCAGATGGGTGTGATTGACAGGTGGATGAGCCAATCAGAGACACTTATGGTCCAACAATAACAACAGATATGGCTGTTTACAAGGAAAGACTACTGCAGAATCAAAGAATGAAGCACTAAACTGTGATTTGACATTGTGATTTATTCTGAAATATATTTGTTGTATGTGAAGGTTTACAGGGTTTGGATTTATCAGCACATTAAAACAGAAACACGGAATCAGCGTGGAATTCCGTCTCCATGGCGACGGCATCGGTGTGCTGTGATGTCATCGATGTGATGCCACAGAATTGTAGTAGGGGAGAACTTTCCCGCACATTTGTCATTATTGACTTGGTCACCGTACAGTGAGCCACATTGCATTTCTCTCCTCGACTTTTCGCAAACAAACAGATTTAAGCATCCAATTGTTTAAATCGACTCATTTCTCTGAGTTCAACTGGTGAGTACGTGTTTGAAGCGCTGGTTTACACTCACACAAAACCCTCACAAAACACAAAACACAAAAGCATGTTTCTGCAAAGTTCAGTTTAAGTCCTGTTTAACTGTTTCTGGTCATATTTTGTATTTAATTTACAACTATGAACAGTATATTTTAACACATTTTGGCACATAAATATGGATCATATTATGTAAAACTAATGTAAGATGATTGTTTGGAGCTTGTGGAGACGAGAATATGAAGTTTTTATGGAGTTAGATTGGGAAAAGGAGCAGTCAATAAATAATCCGCTTTGTTTTTACAGTTTTCATAAATCTCAGCTATGGAGAACTGGAACATCTATCCAGAAGATGTCCTGAGCGGCTGGGAGGGCCTAGACGAGTTTGCAGACCCTGAATTCGTCCGGGGGCTCTTCTCTGTGCCTCCCCCTCCTCCTGCTGCACCTGTGGGACCTACCACACCCCCACCACCTCAGGACGATCTAATCCAGAGCGAGTTGGACTTCATGGACGTCCTCAGCACCATTGACATTGATGCGATGGCTGATTTGTGTCCTGAGGCTTTTGAAGAGAACGCACTATTTGACGCTCTAGATGATTTGGAGAACAGCTCAGAGACAATCGAACCTGGGGCACAAAAGACCTCTGAGTGCTCCAGTCCGAAGAGGAGGAGACTGTCTGACAATCAGACAACTGACCCTTCGGACGCGCCAAGGTCTATGGTAAGTTAACATTCATAATCCAACGATACACTGCACTTTTCCGTTCATATTTACCTATAAAAACAAATAAATACAATGAATTGTCTTTTTGTCATATCTCAATGAAAGTGATCTAATTGTTTGTTTGTTTTTTCAGCCAAACAATAGCCCTGGCCTCCACACACAGACGCCCTCGGGGACACTGTAAGTACTAAAGACACTTGTTTCCACACTACTTTTGTCCCATAGCAGCCTGTACTAATGAATGTCTTTCTATTCTTATCTGCAGCCAAGGACAAGAGTCACGTGCAGGACCGTCCTCCTCTGGTACCTCTGCTATGACAAGGTAAAGAACAGGACCATCTCTGTAGAAATATACATACGATCCTTCGTCCCATGAAAGAACATGCACCTTACAACTTTGTTCTCTTGAGAAGTTTTTGCACAGGTCAATATTTCCATTGCCCTGTAGATCCTACTAACAGAGTCTTGTGTTTGTAGCAGGAGGACGCAGGATGCTGACACGGAGAGCAGACCATATATCAAGAAGCCTCCAAATGCATTCATGCTGTACAGGGCGGAGCAGAGGCCCATCGTGGTGCAGGAGCTCGGCATCACCAACTGTGCCAAAGTAAACATGGTGCTGGGACAGAGGGTAAGTAGAACACGCCAAACAAACGGAGGAGCATTCAAGATACGGCTCACAAATGATGAAGAGCAGAAGGTAGAATCCCTGTTGTAACATGTGTTTTGTTGCAGTGGAAGATGCTGTCTGATGAGGAGCAGGCGCCATATTTTGACAGAGCTCGCAAAGAGAGAATAGCTCATGAGGCCAAGTATCCCGGATGGTCTCCAATGGACAACATTGTAAGTGCAACACACGTCTCACACACGTCTCACACACGTCTCACACACGTCTCACACACACTCATCTGGATCATTTCAGTGATTAAAATGTATTTTTACTAAAACCTTTATGTCATTTCAGGGTAAAAAGGCCCGAAAAAGAAACAACATCGGCCGTCCAGTCACAGACCCACAGGGAGCTGCTCCTCCAGCTGCGCCTCCTCAGCCTGTGATGAGGACCAATATCACTCACCCAGTGATCACCCAGGCCCACAGCAACCAGGCCCACAGCAACCAGGTCCTGTACAACCAGGCCCCCAGCAACCAGGTCCTGTACAGCCAGGCCGCCAACAACCAGGTCCTGTACAACCTGGCCCCCAACAACCAGGTCCTGTACAACCTGGCCCCCAACATTCAGGCTCACAACAACCAGGCCCACAGCAACCAGGTCCTGTACAACCTGGCCCCCAACACCCAGGCTCACAACAACCAGGCCCACAGCAACCAGGTCCTGTACAACCTGGCCCCCAACACCCAGGTCCTGTCCAACCTGGCCCCCAACACACAGGCTCACAACAACCAGGCCCACAGCAACCAGGCCAAAAGCAACTGGGCCAAAAGCAACTGGGCCAACAGCAACCAGGCCAAAAGCAACCAGGCCAACAGCAACCAGGTCCTGTCCGGCCTGGCCCCCATCAACCAGATCCTGTCCAACCTGGCCCCCAACAACCAGGTCCTGTCCTACTAGGCCAACAGCAACCAGGCCCACAGCAACCAGGCCAAAAGCAACCGGGCCAAAAGCAAACGGGCCCACATAACCAGGCCAACAGCAACCAGGCCAAAAGCAACCAGGCCAAAAGCAACCAGGCCAAACGCAACCAGGTTCTGTCCGACCTGGCCCCCAACACCCAGGTCCTGTCCAACCTGGCCCCCAACACCCAGGTTGTCCAACCTGGTCCCCAACACCCAAGCTCACAACAACCAGGCCCACAGCAACCAGGCCAACAGCAACCAGGCCAAAAGCAACTGGGCCAACAGCAACCAGGTCAAAAGCAACCAGGCCAACATCAACCAGATCCTGTCCAACCTGGCCCCCAACAACCAGGTCCTGTCCAGCTAGGCCAACAGCAACCAGGCCCACAGCAACCAGGCCAAAAGCAACCGGGCCAAAAGCAACCAGGCCAACAGCAACCAGGCCCACATAACCTGGCCAACAGCAACCAGGCCAAAAGCAACCAGGCCAAAAGCAACTGGGCCAAAAGCAACTGGGCCAACAGCAACCAGGCCAAAAGCAACCAGGCCAACAGCAACCAGGTCCTGTCTGACCTGGCCCCCATCAACCAGATCCTGTCCAACCTGGCCCCCAACAACCAGGTCCTGTCCAACTAGGCCAACAGCAACCAGGCCCACAGCAACCAGGCCAAAAGCAAACGGGCCCACATAACCAGGCCAACAGCAACCAGGCCAAAAGCAACCAGGCCAACAGCAACCAGGTTCTGTCCGACCTGGCCCCCAACACCCAGGTCCTGTCCAACCTGGCCCCCAACACCCAGGTTGTCCAACCTGGTCCCCAACACCCAGGCTCACAACAACCAGGCCCACAGCAACCAGGCCAACAGCAACCAGGCCAAAAGCAACTGGGCCAAAAGCAACTGGGCCAACAGCAACCAGGCCAAAAGCAACCAGGCCAACAGCAACCAGGTCCTGTCCGACCTGGTCCCCATCAACCAGATCCTGTCCAACCTGGCCCCCAACACCCAGGTTGTCCAACCTGGTCCCCAACACCCAGGCTCACAACAACCAGGCCCACAGCAACCAGGCCAACAGCAACCAGGCCAAAAGCAACTGGGCCAAAAGCAACTGGGCCAACAGCAACCAGGCCAAAAGCAACCAGGCCAACAGCAACCAGATCCTGTCCAACCTGGCCCCCAACAACCAGGTCCTGTCCAACTAGGCCAACAGCAACCAGGCCCACAGCAACCAGGCCAAAAGCAACCGGGCCAACAGCAACCAGGCCCACATAACCAGGCCAACAGCAACCAGGCCAAAAGCAACCAGGCCAAAAGCAACCAGGCCAAAAGCAACCAGGCCAAAAGCAACCAGGCCAAAAGCAACCAGGCCAACAGCAACCAGGTCCTGTCCGACCTGGCCCCCAACAACCAGGTCCTGTCCAACTAGGCCAACAGCAACCAGGCCCACAGCAACCAGGCCAAAAGCAACCAGGTCCATTCTGTGTAGACCTTTAGACTGCTTTTTATGCTGTCACCACAATAAACATTTAAATCTAAATTATTATTTTTTATAATTTATTTTGCTTATATTTTGTAATATTCAATCATTCTATTCAATCATCATCAATTATTGTTTTAATATTACTTAATGGAAAAAAGCCAATATTTAAAATATATATATATATATATATATATATATATATATATATATATATTTACATTTTTCTACTTTTATTTAATAAAGAATTTTCTATTGAAAATACGTGTCAGCTTTTTCTTTAATATGTGTGTGGTATTAATTATGAATTGTATATCCGGGTAAAAGTAACTAACCAAGTTATTTATTTAAGCCCTTATTGTTGAAGCAGTTTATAAATAAGTGGCGGGTTCTGGTGCACCCAAATGAAAATCTTGAGTGCACCCGTGTACCCAGCTCAGATCATGAGTATGTAGAGTGTAAACAGTTCATCCTGTGGGGCCCTGTCACATGCTCTGTTCCTTTGTATTCCTTTTTGCCCAGATTTTTGGTTGTGTTTTTTAAAAAAGTTTAATAAATGAAAATGTGGCAGCATTCGATGTCTCCATAGGATTACATGACATATCACATTTGTCACATGATTAATCCAACATGGCAGACGTCTGTGAGACATGGACATTTAAATCGTCTATAACCCTCGGGCGCTGACTAGAAATCTTTAACTTTACACCATGTGGCGTTTGTCACAGTCACATTTAGACTTTGTCACATGTGTTTTTCATGGTCACTTCATACATGCTGTTTTTACACAGTGATTAGAGCCTCTCAGGGTGTTTATCTCATGTCTTAAGATACGTCCAAACTTGGCATTTGTTTAGTAAAAGTCTTCATTTATTACTGCAGAACTATCCTTCATGTGGCCCGGGAGGATGAGCTTCAGGGGACAAAGGACACGAAATCAGCCTCATTTTGACACTGAGTCATGTAAACATGAGTAGCATAGCCTCAGAGTCATGTCTCACCACACAAACGCACAGTGGATAGATCCTCTACTGTAGTTCCTCGTTTTACATATCACATAATTTCATGATAATTTCACATAATTTCATGAAACCATCATTTGATTTTGAGATAGTATTATGACCACCACCCTGGTCTGCCAATCCAGAGGTACTGTCTCCGACCGCCACACGATGTTGTAGAGACGTGTCAGTCAAGAAAGCCCCACAACATCCAGAGACTTGAGGTATTAGGGATGGATCTCATCCACCCCTGGAGCCTTGCCACTGAGGCGCTTGCCAACCACCTCGGTGATTTCAGCCAGGGTGATGGACAAGTCCGCCTCTGGGTGTCCAGTCTCTGCTCCCTCCTCGGAAGACGTGACAGTGGGATTGAGGAGATCCTAAAAGTATTCCTTTGACCGCCTGACAATATCCCAGTCGAGGTTAGCAGCTCTTCAACTGTAAACAGTGTGCTTCACCAACCTCCTGAGGCGCCGGACAGTTTGCCAGAATCTCTTTGAGGCTGTCCGATAGTCCTCCTCCATGGCCTCCCCAAACATCTCCCAACCTTGAGTTGTTTCCTATGTGACCGCATGAGCCACAACACGCTTGGCCCGGTAGTCATCAGCTGCCTCAGGAGTCCCATGAGCCTTGATAGGACTCCTCCTTCAGCCTGACGGCATCCCTTACTTCCAGTGTCCACCACCGGGTTCACTGGACAAGCACCACAGACCTTACGACCACAGCTATGAGTAGCCGCATCGATCGGGATCAGGGAGAAACTCTGCTGGAGGTGTGAGTTGAAGACTCTTCTGACAGAGGGCTCCACGAGACATTCTCAGCAGACCCTCATGATACGCTTGGGCCTGCCAGGTCTGTCCGGCTTCCTCCTCCGCCAGCAGATCCAACTCACGACCCGGTGGTGATTGGTTGACAACAAGTCGATCACCGACCTCCGACTTAGGCTGTCCTGGTGCCACGTGCACTAATGGACATCTTTGTGCTCGAACATGATGTTCATTAGGAACAAAATGACTATCACAGAAGTCCAATAACAGAACACCGCTCGGGTTGAGATCAGGGAGAACAACAGAGTCCAAGAAAGCAAAGAAGAGAGTCCAGCCCCTCTCAAGAAGTTGGGTTCCAGGGCCCAAGCTGTGCGTGGAGGTGAGGCCGACTATATCTAGCCGGTAACGCTCAACCTCCCACACAAGCTCAGGCTCCTTCCCCCCCATTGAGGTGACATTCCATGTCCTCAGAGCCAGTCTCCATGTCAGAAGATCCAGTCATCAAGACCCCCACCTTCGACTGCCGCCCAGATCTCCATGCACCGACCCCTTACGGATCCTCCTGCGTGAGGACTGTACAGATTCTAAAATTACAAATTCTGCAAAAAAGAATAAACTTACGTTTGGGCTGTCCATGACACATGCTCGCTGTCACATTTTCACCACTTTTAATTACTGCACTCTCGATTTCTGTGCACTATTTGTGTTGTCTATTGTCTAAGCCCCTCAACTTAAAGATAGTCACATGACGCCATAAGAGGCCTTTTCCAAATTGCCAGTATGATGTTCCTCATGTCCTCCTACGTTTGGCTCATTTACCCAGGATGCACCTGTAGATCCAGGGTTGCCTCGGAGTGCTGCAAATAGCCCACAATACACTGCAGTTTTCATTTTTTACTTTATTTAAGAAGTAAAATGTATCTTAATGAAATAGTCATTACACGATTATAAAAATATGATATTACACTAAATATTTCTTAGTTTAAGCCAGTGGTTCTCAAATAGTGGGGCGCGCCCCCCTGGGGATGCCGTGGGGGGCGCGTATGACTCCGCGTATGACACTGTAGTACTGTACGCCCTGTACGCAGCGCGCGCACAGCAAAGAGCAGGAGAGAGCGAACAGATCGTGACACAGGACAGTGACCAAGAAACACTTAGTAAAGAGACACTATGGAAAACATTTTAACAGGGATGAAAAGAAAGGCGGATATAGACGGAGGTAAAGTCACACGAAAAATAAGATGAGGAAGTCTGAGTATTTAGCACTTGGCTTCACCGTGACTCCGGTGGGACACGAGGACAGACCGGTGTCTGCTGTGGCAGCGGACAGTATGAAGCCAAATAAGGCGCCACCTCATTACACCTCAGTCACGCTGATAAGACGCTGGAGTTTTTTCAGCGTAAACGTGCCAAATATTGCCAACAATCATCCGCTTTGTGAATGTCACTTAAAGCAGCAAGCACTGAGCATCATATAAGGTGGTGTACCAAATTGCTAAATTACTTGTTTTAATTTGATAGTTATTTAATTTTAATTTAGTCATTGATGTTTATTTAATTTTATTTTTTATTTGATATTTAATTAAATTTCATTATATCATTTCATTTATTTATTTTTTTAATTTTAAATTTTTTCTTCTTTATAGAGGGGGCATGATAGAAAATAATTGAGAAGCACTGGTTTAAGCCATCAAACGAAGCACAAGACAAATTCTTGTGACTTATTTGCATGTGACAGGTCCTGACCAATCACAAAGAGCCAGCGCCAAAACGAACCAAAACAAACTTGGTGGCGCAGACAAACATACTGGAGCCCGTTTAGCCCCAGGACAGAGCCCTGGGGGATCCCAGTGGATAGAGGGAAGGTGTTGGATGCAAGAAAACTGTCATGTTGTACTATGTTTTATTATACATTTAGTTGTAGATTTACTCTTTTTAGATTAACTGGGGGAGGGGGGCTGGATACTTGACCATTAGCACAAGCTAATCTTGCAGCTCTTGTTTTTACAGGCTTTAACTGGACGTGCTGGTGGTTTACTGTTTTGTGTCTGTGAAAGATGTGGCATCTCTCAGGTAAAACCTCTACCTGTCTGTTTGTTTTATTGTGAAACTTTGAAATTTGTGCTGACTTACAAATGTCTTTTTGTATCTTAATACAGGCAAACCTGGACAACATTGTTAAGTTTAAAGTTTCAATTCACTCTTCTGGAAAACCTGTGGCAGAGGGTGAGGACTGTTGTTGAACGACATGAGCCATTGTACAACATTGAGCATCTCTGGACTGAGGAACTTGAAGCATTTGACGACTTCCTATATCCTTTTGTCGCCTTGTCCACAGCCAACATGCAAGAACAAACTATCAGAGAACTTTTTGATCCAGTTGTTGTGCCAGAAGAGGTAGTCATATAACAAAGACTGTGTCGAGTTAAACGTGGTGGTTCAGAATCAGAATCGGAAGACTTTTATTGCCATCGTCTGTGAACACAGTTCACAAACTAGGAACTTACTGCAGTGATAAAGTGCAACATAAAAACACACTGAATAAATACAAATACAAATAAGGGCATGCACAAAGTTCAAGGGTATTTGAAGTTAGGAGAAGGCCAGGACAGATTTTCATAAAAGTGTCCTTATGATTACTAATGGACTTAGTAGAAGGAGCAAACTTGTACATTTTTCTGCTTCTCATCTCATACAGCAAACCTTGCAGGAGATAATGCACGTCATGCTTGAGGGTGTCGTGTTCTATGAGCTTAAATGTGTTGAAGCACCTTATTTTGTCTGGAGATATTGAATTAGACTCTATAAATTCAGGTAAACAAAGTTTCTCTTATTCCCCTGTAGATCTAAGGCACAAGCCCCATCATTGTTCACACTTTATCCTCAAGTGATAACAAACGTGACCAGTTTTCTGGGCAGATGCAGATTTAAAAAAAAATATTTCTCTTTATTGTGAAACTGTGTGATTTTACCTCATACCACTCTGATGTTCAAGACCAAGATGTACGCTCCAGGAAAATATGATCTCACCGATGTATCATTGTATGAAAATGTTTAAAGAGGTCTGCGATAAAGAGACTTAAGCTATTTGTATTTACTTTTTAAGTGTGTTTGTATAAATATTTGATTAATCCAGGTGTGTGTAGACGTCTATTGGTCTGTTGACTACTTTGTATTTACAGATAAACAACCACTCAGGTAAAAAAAAGTCCCTTGGCATTAATACTAATAGTATAAGCAATTATAGGGCTGTTGTGATCTTTTTGAGATGTTCACAGGTTAAATGACTTGATGATAAAATACCTTAAAACAACTACATTAGTTTCAAGTTTCAAAACATTTAAAACCTCCAGCATGTGTGCATAACCTCAACAGTGTGGCTTGATTTAAAGTAAAATGTGCTTATAGTAAGTTGTAATATCTAAATAAGATGGATCGCGATGGAATATTTTGAAACAAATTTAAAAATCTCATTAAGTACAAGTAAAAAAAAATCTAAAAATTGATCTTCTAAGATTAACCTGCTTAATTTAAGTTAGTTGAACTATGCTAAATGATCCTTTTTGTGTAATTAGGTGTCGTCATGTTCACATCAGAGGTCAGTGGTGTTGCACAAACGTGAGCAGTGCCATGTGTTTTTAAACGGTGCAATATTAGGCCTGTTGCCTTATGAATTAACAGTATGAAACTAAATATTTTGTCTTTTGAATGGTGAAAATGTCACATAAAACAAGGCGTTAAAACCCATGAGTCCAGTCAGTGTTTCCTGTTGGGGCTGTGTTTGACAAAAGCAGCAGCGAGTTATGTTCATCTGTGCATTGTTAATATTATTGTTAATTACTTTTTATATTATAATTGTTAATTATTTTTTCATGTAGGACACATGTCACATTGCCTCAAATTATTATTTTGTTCTGTAAAGCATTTTTATTTTTATCTGTGAAAAGTGCTGTATAAATAAAGTTGACTTTTGTTTTTTACCCCTCAAACGAGCTCATTGTTAGATTATGTATCTGGGTTAATCATAAATAACACTGTTTAGTGCAACTTTCAAAAGCATTTAAAGTATTTAGACATTTAGTCTGCAGAGAGCATAATATTAGCAAAATAAGATACGGAACTGGAGCCTTTACTCTTATGAATGACCAGTCAAATACACATATTTTAATACAACAATTCATCCTGAAGCCAGGACTGTTGAGTTATTCTTGCCTTGAATCCAGGACACACACTTCTTCAATACTTTACAAAGATGTGAACCTCCCTGACTTCAGATGGGTGTGATTGACAGGTGGATGAGCCAATCAGAGACACTTATGGTCCAACAATAACAACAGATATGGCTGTTTACAAGGAAAGACTACAGCAGAATCAAAGAATGAAGCACTAAACTCTGTGATTTGACATTGTGATTTATTCTGAAATATATTTGTTGTATGTGAAGGTTTACAGGGTTTGGATTTATCAGCACATTAGAACAGAAACACGGAATCAGCGTGGAATTCCGTCTCCATGGCGACGGCACGATGGCATCGGTGTGCTGTGATGTCATCGATGTGATGCCACAGAATTGTAGTAGGTGAGAACTTTCCCGCACATTTGTCATTATTGACTTGGTCACCGTACAGTGAGCCACATTGCATTTCTCTCCTCGACTTTTCGCAAACAAACAGATTTAAGCATCCAATTGTTTAAATCGACTCATTTCTCTGAGTTCAACTGGTGAGTACGTGTTTGAAGCGCTGGTTTACACTCACACAAAACCCTCACAAAACACAAAACACAAAAGCATGTTTCTGCAGAGTTCAGTTTAAGTCCTGTTTAACTGTTTCTGGTCATATTTTGTATTTAATTTACAACTATGAACAGTATATTTTAACACATTTTGGCACATAAATATGGATCATATTATGTAAAACTAATGTAAGCTGATTGTTTGGAGCTTGTGGAGACGAGAATATGAAGTTTTTATGGAGTTAGATTGGGAAAAGGAGCAGTCAATAAATAATCCGCTTTGTTTTTACAGTTTTCATAAATCTCAGCTATGGAGAACTGGAACATCTATCCAGAAGATGTCCTGAGCGGCTGGGAGGGCCTAGACGAGTTTGCAGACCTTGAATTCGTCCGGGGGCTCTTCTCTGTGCCTCCCCCTCCTCCTGCTGCACCTGTGGGACCTACCACACCCCCACCACCTCAGGACGATCTACTCCAGAGCGAGTTGGACTTCATGGACGTCCTCAGCACCATTGACATTGATACGATGGCTGATTTGTGTCCTGAGGCTTTTGAAGAGAACGCACTATTTGACGCTCTAGATGATTTGGAGAACAGCTCAGAGACAATCGAACCTGGGGCACAAAAGACCTCTGAGTGCTCCAGTCCGAAGAGGAGGAGACTGTCTGACAATCAGACAACTGACCCTTCGGACGCGCCAAGGTCTATGGTAAGTTAACATTCATAATCCAACGATACACTGCACTTTTCCGTTCATATTTACCTATAAAAACAAATAAATACAATGAATTGTCTTTTTGTCATATCTCAATGAAAGTGATCTAATTGTTTGTTTGTTTTTTCAGCCAAACAATAGCCCTGGCCTCCACACACAGACGCCCTCGGGGACACTGTAAGTACTAAAGACACTTGTTTCCACACTACTTTTGTCCCATAGCAGCCTGTACTAATGAATGTCTTTCTATTCTTATCTGCAGCCAAGGACAAGAGTCACGTGCAGGACCGTCCTCCTCTGGTACCTCTGCTATGACAAGGTAAAGAACAGGACCATCTCTGTAGAAATATACATACGATCCTTCGTCCCATGAAAGAACATGCACCTTACTTTTGTTCTCTTGAGAAGTTTTTGCACAGGTCAATATTTCCATTGCCCTGTAGATCCTACTAACAGAGTCTTGTGTTTGTAGCAGGAGGACGCAGGATGCTGACACGGAGAGCAGACCATATATCAAGAAGCCTCCAAATGCATTCATGCTGTACAGGGCGGAGCAGAGGCCCATCGTGGTGCAGGAGCTCGGCATCACCAACTGTGCCAAAGTAAACATGGTGCTGGGACAGAGGGTAAGTAGAACACGCCAAACAAACGGAGGAGCATTCAAGATACGGCTCACAAATGATGAAGAGCAGAAGGTAGAATCCCTGTTGTAACATGTGTTTTGTTGCAGTGGAAGATGCTGTCTGATGAGGAGCAGGCGCCATATTTTGACAGAGCTCGCAAAGAGAGAATAGCTCATGAGGCCAAGTATCCCGGATGGTCTCCAATGGACAACATTGTAAGTGCAACACACGTCTCACACACGTCTCACACACGTCTCACACACGCCTCACACACGCCTCACACACGTCTCACGCACGTCTCACACACGTCTCACACACGTCTCACACGCCTCACACACGTCTCACACACGTCTCACACACGTCTCACACACGCTCATCTGGATCATTTCAGTGATTAAAATGTATTTTTACTAAAACCTTTATGTCATTTCAGGGTAAAAAGGCCCGAAAAAGAAACAACATCGGCCGTCCAGTCACAGACCCACAGGGAGCTGCTCCTCCAGCTGCGCCTCCTCAGCCTGTGATGAGGACCAATATCACTCACCCAGTGATCACCCAGGCCCACAGCAACCAGGCCCCCAGCAACCAGGTCCTGTACAACCTGGCCCCCAACAACCAGGTCCTGTACAACCAGGCCGCCAACAACCAGGTCCTGTACAACCTGGCCCCCAACAACCAGGTCCTGTACAACCTGGCCCCCAACAACCAGGTCCTGTACAACCTGGCCCCCAACATTCAGGCTCACAACAACCAGGCCCACAGCAACCAGGTCCTGTACAACCTGGCCCCCAACATTCAGGCTCACAACAACCAGGCCCACAGCAACCAGGTCCTGTACAACCTGGCCCCCAACACCCAGGCTCACAACAACCAGGCCCACAGCAACCAGGTCCTGTACAACCTGGCCCCCAACACCCAGGTCCTGTCCAACCTGGCCCCCAACACCCAGGCTCACAACAACCAGGCCCACAGCAACCAGGCCAAAAGCAACTGGGCCAAAAGCAACTGGGCCAACAGCAACCAGGCCAACAGCAACCAGGTCCTGTCCGACCTGGCCCCCATCAACCAGATCCTGTCCAACCTGGCCCCCAACAACCAGGTCCTGTCCAACTAGGCCAACAGCAACCAGGCCAAAAGCAACCGGGCCAAAAGCAAACGGGCCCACATAACCAGGCCAACAGCAACCAGGCCAAAAGCAACCAGGCCAACAGCAACCAGGTTCTGTCCGACCTGGCCCCCAACACCCAGGTCCTGTCCAACCTGGCCCCCAACACCCAGGTTGTCCAACCTGGTCCCCAACACCCAGGCTCACAACAACCAGGCCCACAGCAACCAGGCCAACAGCAACCAGGCCAAAAGCAACTGGGCCAAAAGCAACTGGGCCAACAGCAACCAGGTCAAAAGCAACCAGGCCAACATCAACCAGATCCTGTCCAACCTGGCCCCCAACAACCAGGTCCTGTCCAACTAGGCCAACAGCAACCAGGCCCACAGCAACCAGGCCAAAAGCAACCGGGCCAAAAGCAACCAGGCCAACAGCAACCAGGCCCACATAACCTGGCCAACAGCAACCAGGCCAAAAGCAACCAGGCCAAAAGCAACTGGGCCAAAAGCAACTGGGCCAACAGCAACCAGGCCAAAAGCAACCAGGCCAACAGCAACCAGGTCCTGTCCGACCTGGCCCCCATCAACCAGATCCTGTCCAACCTGGCCCCCAACAACCAGGTCCTGTCCAACTAGGCCAACAGCAACCAGGCCCACAGCAACCAGGCCAAAAGCAACCGGGCCAAAAGCAAACGGGCCCACATAACCAGGCCAACAGCAACCAGGCCAAAAGCAACCAGGCCAACAGCAACCAGGTTCTGTCCGACCTGGCCCCCAACACCCAGGTCCTGTCCAACCTGGCCCCCAACACCCAGGTTGTCCAACCTGGTCCCCAACACCCAGGCTCACAACAACCAGGCCCACAGCAACCAGGCCAACAGCAACCAGGCCAAAAGCAACTGGGCCAAAAGCAACTGGGCCAACAGCAACCAGGTCAAAAGCAACCAGGCCAACAGCAACCAGGTCAAAAGCAACCAGGCCAACATCAACCAGATCCTGTCCAACCTGGCCCCCAACAACCAGGTCCTGTCCAACCAGGCCAACAGCAACCAGGCCAACAGCAACCAGGCCAAAAGCAACTGGGCCAAAAGCAACTGGGCCAACAGCAACCAGGCCAAAAGCAACCAGGCCAACAGCAACCAGGTCCTGTCCGACCTGGCCCCCAACAACCAGGTCCTGTCAAACTAGGCCAACAGCAACCAGGCCCACAGCAACCAGGCCAAAAGCAACCGGGCCAACAGCAACCAGGCCCACATAACCAGGCCAACAGCAACCAGGCCAAAAGCAACCAGGCCAAAAGCAACCAGGCCAAAAGCAACCAGGCCAAAAGCAACCAGGCCAACAGCAACCAGGTCCTGTCCGACCTGGCCCCCAACAACCAGGTCATGTCCAACTAGGCCAACAGCAACCAGGCCCACAGCAACCAGGCCAAAAGCAACCAGGTCCATTCTGTGTAGACCTTTAGACTGTTTTTTATGCTGTCACCACAATAAACATTTAAATCCAAATTATTATTTTTTATAATTAATTTTGCTAATATTTTGTAATATTCAATCATTCTATTCAATCATCATCAATTATTGTTTTAATATTACTTAATGGAAAAAAGCCAATATTTAAAAAAAATATATATATATATTTTTACATTTTTCTACTTTTATTTAATAAAGAATTTTCTATTGAAAATACGTGTCAGCTTTTTCTTTAATATGTGTGTGGTATTAATTATGAATTGTATATCCGGGTAAAAGTAACTAACCAAGTTATTTATTTAAGCCCTTATTGTTGAAGCAGTTTATAAATAAGTGGCGGGTTCTGGTGCACCCAAATGAAAATCTTGAGTGCACCCGTGTACCCAGCTCAGATCATGAGTATGTAGAGTGTAAACAGTTCATCCTGTGGGGCCCTGTCACACGCTCTGTTCCTTTGTATTCCTTTTTGCCCAGATTTTTGGTTGTGTTTTTTAAAAAAGTTTAATAAATGAAAATGTGGCAGCATTCGATGTCTCCATAGGATTACATGACATATCACATTTGTCACATGATTAATCCAACATGGCAGACGTCTGTGAGACATGGACATTTAAATCGTCTATAACCCTCGGGCGCTGACTAGAAATCTTTAACTTTACACCATGTGGCGTTTGTCACAGTCACATTTAGACTTTGTCACATGTGTTTTTCATGGTCACTTCATACATGCTGTTTTTACACAGTGATTAGAGCCTCTCAGGGTGTTTATCTCATGTCTTAAGATACGTCCAAACTTGGCATTTGTTTAGTAAAAGTCTTCATTTATTACTGCAGAACTATCCTTCATGTGGCCCGGGAGGATGAGCTTCAGGGGACAAAGGACACGAAATCAGCCTCATTTTGACACTGAGTCATGTAAACATGAGTAGCATAGCCTCAGAGTCATGTCTCACCACACAAACGCACAGTGGATAGATCCTCTACTGTAGTTCCTCGTTTTACATATCACATAATTTCATGATAATTTCACATAATTTCATGAAACCATCATTTGATTTTGAGATAGTATTATGACCACCACCCTGGTCTGCCAATCCAGAGGTACTGTCTCCGACCGCCACACGATGTTGTAGAGACGTGTCAGTCAAGAAAGCCCCACAACATCCAGAGACTTGAGGTACTAGGGATGGATCTCATCCACCCCTGGAGCCTTGCCACTGAGGCGCTTGCCAACCACCTCGGTGATTTCAGCCAGGGTGATGGACAAGTCCGCCTCTGGGTCTCCAGTCTCTGCTCCCTCCTCGGAAGACGTGACAGTGGGATTGAGGAGATCCTAAAAGTATTCCTTTGACCGCCTGACAATATCCCAGTCGAGGTTAGCAGCTCTTCAACTGTAAACAGTGTGCTTCACCAACCTCCTGAGGCGCCGGACAGTTTGCCAGAATCTCTTTGAGGCTGTCCGATAGTCCTCCTCCATGGCCTCCCCAAACATCTCCCAACCTTGAGTTGTTTCCTCTGTGACCGCATGAGCCACAACACGCTTGGCCCGGTAGTCATCAGCTGCCTCAGGAGTCCCATGAGCCTTGATAGGACTCCTCCTTCAGCCTGACGGCATCCCTTACTTCCAGTGTCCACCACCGGGTTCACTGGACAAGCACCACAGACCTTACGACCACAGCTATGAGTAGCCGCATCGATCGGGATCAGGGAGAAACTCTGCTGGAGGTGTGAGTTGAAGACTCTTCTGACAGAGGGCTCCACGAGACATTCTCAGCAGACCCTCATGATACGCTTGGGCCTGCCAGGTCTGTCCGGCTTCCTCCTCCGCCAGCAGATCCAACTCACGACCCGGTGGTGATTGGTTGACAACAAGTCGATCACCGACCTCCGACTTAGGCTGTCCTGGTGCCACGTGCACTAATGGACATCTTTGTGCTCGAACATGATGTTCATTAGGAACAAAATGACTATCACAGAAGTCCAATAACAGAACACCGCTCGGGTTGAGATCAGGGAGAACAACAGAGTCCAAGAAAGCAAAGAAGAGAGTCCAGCCCCTCTCAAGAAGTTGGGTTCCAGGGCCCAAGCTGTGCGTGGAGGTGAGGCCGACTATATCTAGCCGGTAACGCTCAACCTCCCACACAAGCTCAGGCTCCTTCCCCCCCATTGAGGTGACATTCCATGTCCTCAGAGCCAGTCTCCATGTCAGAAGATCCAGTCATCAAGACCCCCACCTTCGACTGCCGCCCAGATCTCCATGCACCGACCCCTTACGGATCCTCCTGCGTGAGGACTGTACAGATTCTAAAATTACAAATTCTGCAAAAAAGAATAAACTTACGTTTGGGCTGTCCATGACACATGCTCGCTGTCACATTTTCACCACTTTTAATTACTGCACTCTCGATTTCTGTGCACCATTTGTGTTGTCTATTGTCTAAGCCCCTCAACTTAAAGATAGTCACATGACGCCATAAGAGGCCTTTTCCAAATTGCCAGTATGATGTTCCTCATGTCCTCCTACGTTTGGCTCATTTACCCAGGATGCACCTGTAGATCCAGGGTTGCCTCGGAGTGCTGCAAATAGCCCACAATACACTGCAGTTTTCATTTTTTACTTTATTTAAGAAGTAAAATGTATCTTAATGAAATAGTCATTACACGATTATAAAAATATGATATTACACTAAATATTTCTTAGTTTAAGCCAGTGGTTCTCAAATAGCGGGGGGTATGACTCCGCGTATGACACTGTAGTACTGTACGCGCTGTACGCAGCGCGCGCACAGCAAAGAGCAGGAGAGAGCGAACAGATCGTGACACAGGACAGTGAACAAGAAACACTTAGTAAAGAGACACTATGGAAAACATTTTAACAGGGATGAAAAGAAAGGCGGATATAGACGGAGGTAAAGTCACACGAAAAATAAGATGAGGAAGTCTGATGAAGAGTATTTAGCACTTGGCTTCACCGTGACTCCGGTGGGACACGAGGACAGACCGGTGTCTGCTGTGGCAGCGGACAGTATGAAGCCAAATAAGTTAAGGCGCCACCTCATTACACCTCAGTCACGCTGATAAGACGCTGGAGTTTTTTCAGCGTAAACGTGCCAAATATTGCCAACAATCATCCGCTTTGTGAATGTCACTTAAAGCAGCAAGCACTGAGCATCATATAAGGTGGTGTACCAAATTGCTAAATTACTTGTTTTAATTTGATAGTTATATAATTTTAATGTATTATTTTGATATTTATTTAATTTTAATTTAGTCATTTGATGTTTATTTAATTTTATTTTTTATTTGATATTTAATTAAATTTCATTATATCATTTAATTTCATTTATTTTTATTTTTTCTTCTTTACAGGGGGGGCATGATAGAAAATAATTGAGAAGCACTGATTTAGACAGATGTTCTGGGTATAACAAAGTCCTGTTAAAGATTAGCAGGGTGCTACTGCAGGATGCTTAGAGACATATGCAGTACTTGACGATGGGTCAGAACCGACCATCGTCCTTTCTGCTGCAGTCCAGACAAGATGTCAGGGTCATGCATGGTGTGTCATTTCCCCTGGAGATCAGCCCAAAAAAATATTCATCATTAAAGGTGCATTTACTGCTGAGCCACTGAGTTTGGCTCAATATACATACTCAGTGGAGGCACTCCAGAGAAAGGGCTGGTGGTTTCAAATTAAGACAGTGGGCCAGTAATGCTCCTACCCAAAGAAGTCAGGTCTGAAAACAGTGAGCTGTGGTTGCAGGATTCCAGCGCCGACCTACAAGAACTTGCTCTCGGGCTGCGATGGCTCTGTAACTCTGACACCCTTAGGTACAAGTACAACCAGTTGGTCCCTCATAACATATGCAGAGCCTGGTTTATCTGTGTGACCCTCTGAGCTTCATTGTTCCCTTTACAACATGGGCCAAGATCCTAGTGCAGCGCTTGTGGGAGAAACAACTGGAGTGGGATGACCCATCCCTACCTGAGGACGAGCTACAACCCTGGTTGAAGTGGGAAGCAGAGTTGCAGCTCCTCTTCCAAGTCACACTGCCACACTGTTATGTCAGTCCCACCATAGACCCCACAGACTATCACAGGGACATTCGTGTATTAGCAGATGCATCAGAGAAGGCCTATGGCTCGGTGGACTATAAATCTCATTACTTGATCAAGAGTTTCCTCTTAAATACAGCATTCTATGCCTAGGCTAGAGCTCTGATCAGCGCTGACAGCTGCCCAGCTGCTCAGCTGGCTGCATTCCTGTAACGTGAGCTGACTGTGCCTAACAACAGTGTTATCATTTGGACAGACTCCGCCACTGCGCTCACCTGGTTACAGTCAGGCTCATGTCGATTTAAAGTGGTTGTGGGAACACGGGCGGCTGAGATCCCGGAGCTGTATTGCACTGTCTTGTCATGGACGAGGTTAAGACTGTTAAAGAAACCCTTCTTCTTCACTGGCTTGGATTGTTTCAGGCCCTTCACAGTTAAGGTGGGCTGCTGCTTAGAGAAAAGATGGGGTACAATATTTAAGTGCTTAACAACACGAGCTGTGCACTCCTCTCCAGTTTGGATGGCGATTCTTTTCTCATGGCACTCCAGAGATTCACTCCAAGAATCTGATCTATCTGATGACTTTAGAGGGGAGCAAGAGCCTTAGAAGTTCTACGGCCTGCACTTTGGGACCATTTGGCCATGGACTAGATATAGTTCAAGTTTAAACCACAGCCTCAGTCTATTCCAGAAGAATTCCTAAGGACTGTCCTAACAGAGGATCAAGGGATCTTAATTTCCTTAATTGCTGTTTGGTTATGTTTCTTCAGATGTGGCAGATCCCAACCCCGTAACCCCCAATCTTCTCCTCGTGGGGCAGCATGAGCTGTCCCTGCCGCCGGCTGTTAATGAGGATGCTGAGTCTGTCTTTGCTGGAGGCACAGTCAAGTGTTAGCAAACCAGTTCTGGACTCACTTCATCAGGCGCTACCTCCTAACCCTTCAGACACGCTCTAAATGGTACAAGGACCCAGCACAGCTGTAACTTAGGACCACAGTCATGGTGATGGACACCCTAGCTATCAAGAGCCCTGTGGCTTTTCAGTGTGGTCACAAAGGTTCTTCCTGGACATGATGGATGTGTGTGAGCTACTGAGGTCCAGGTCAAGGACAAGACTTACATGAGACCTGTTGCACGCCTGGTGGCACTGCCCGTCATTCTCAACACTGACTCTGACACAACCAGTCCTTCTTAGGTGTCAAATTAGCTGGACACAAGAATCTGGCCTACATCCAGTCCATGAAGAGGTCAGGCGAGGTGGGCTTTGTTCTTTGGGAGGTTCAAGTTCACTATCACTTACAACCCAAGTTCCAAAAATATAAAACCTGATGCTCTGTCTTGCCAGTTTGACCTGTTTGCGCAGTCAGATCCTGAGACCATTCTTCCTGGTAATTGTGTTCTTGAAGTCTCCCTGTTGGCAGGTAAAAGCCAATGGGAAGAAGGCGCAGGAGATCACGCCTAATCCAGGAGATGGACTACCCAACAAACTCTATTCCATCCGCTATATGTAGTGAGGTCTTGTAATGGTCCCATAATTCCTTTTTTGCCTGCCATCCTGGAATAAAGCTCACTTGTTTAGTCTCTGGTGTCATTTTAGTGGCCAACTATGCTTGCTGATTCTCTGAGTTTTGTGTCTGCCTGCAAAATATGTTCTCAGAGTAACATGCCTTTTGGTCACCTTGCCAAACATTTCTGGTCACATATTGCAGTAGATTTTGTGACAGGCCTTCCCCTCTCGAATGGCCAATCTGTCATCTTGACCACTGTAGACAGATTTACAAAAGCTGCTCACTTTGTGGCCCCTCTAAATTTCCCTCAGACATCATGGTGCAACATATTTTCCGTCTTCATGGTATCCCTGTTGTTTCCGATCAGGGCCCCCAATTCATCTCCCAGGTCTGGAAGTCATTTTGTCAGTCTCTGAGTACCACTGTGAGCCTATTGTCTGGTTTCTATCCACTGACAAACGGTCAGATTGAAAGGACCAATCAAGACCTGGAGTCTGCTCCCTGCTGTGAGGCCAGTTGGAACCCTCATCCTGGAGTTCACACTTAATTTTGGGTAGAGTACGCACATAGCTCTTTGATTTCCTCTATTGGTCTCTACCATTTTCTATGCTCCATTGGATATCAACTTTCGCTCCTGTCCACCGATGAGGTTGAAGTTGCTGTGCCATTGGCCCAAGTCCATATGAGGAGGTGGCGTAAGATCTGGAGACCAGGAAGGCCCTATTACAGACTTCATCCCAAAATAAGTCCCCAGCTGAACGCTACCGCCCAAGTCACAATGTCTGGTTATCTTCCAAACATATCCCTTTGAAGTCTGATTAAAAATGTCACCTTGTTTCATTGGACTGTTTGAAGTTCAAAAGGTTATTAATCGTGTTTCTGTTTGCCTTAAACTTTCACAAGCTCTCGTGTTCATCCAACCTTTCACATGTCCCAAATTAAACCTGTATACTCTAATAATTTGCTAAGCACCTGAGATGCAGCCACTATCCTGAGTCCCAGCCATCACATCTATCCATGTCATCAATAAATATCTTTGTCTTATACAATTGTTGTGGTGGAGGTCCAACATCACCTTAATATAGGCCAGTCAAGCAACAATTAATTTCAGAAGCATTCAAAACCACTAAGCATGCATTTCATTCACAGGTAAGAGTAGAAAACTAAGTTCACAAATACTGTCAAAAAATTAAAATGTGATTTAAAGAAGCCAAACAAAATGACACCAAAATGACACTGTGAGATTAAACAAGTCTGTCCAATAAACTGCGCAATGTCACCATTTCATATAAGACACTAGTCAGACAATAACAGGACAAACTATTCTTTGAAAATAAAGTAAACAGATCATTTGCATTTTTTGACAATAGGCTGTACAACAGCAAATAACTGAAAATGTGGCGCAGCTGAGATTGGACAAACTTTAGTGCAGTTTTAACTGAGGTGACTTCAATGTGCCACATTATTATTAACATTATAAACTCACTTTTTCATTGTGGAGCTCCGTCTCCCTGCGTGCCGCTGAGCTGCAGGTCCACTCCAGTGTCTCCAAACACTTTTAAAGGCACCATAGCTTTAAGTGCCCAGCTGTACAACAACAGTACAATTTGCAGCGTTTCTCAGCAGCTGTGAGCCACTGGTACCGTTCATAGTTGCTCATCTGGAAATGACGGACAAACACTTTTCCTTGCTGGGACAGGTTAGCTAGCACAGGGCCGACCTCTTCTCATAATATCCAGCTTTTCGTGAAAGACCCATCTTGAATATGGCGTGGAAAGTATATCTGCAACCAAATCAATCTCTTCTCCTCCTTCGACCATTATGAGTTAGATGATCATCTTGAAAACCTAAACAACAAAGTATAGCATAAAAAATGGGACATCATGTCCAGAGTTTATGTAAGAACACACAGAGAGATTAAGTTTATGAAATCTTACATACAAGTTTCTTTTATTATAGAAAAGGTGACATGCTCAACTGTGTTTTATGGAATATGGCTCCCTACATTGGCTCTACTTTATGAATTGTTGGGATAGCAAAATAAGTCCCATTGAATGTATTCTGTTAATCTGAGTAAGTCTAGTTTAACATCTACAAGTCTCATCTATAAGTGGTACTTTTTAGACATTCAGAGACTCAGCATAAAGGATTAAATTCCATATTTTTGTGCCGCTTGTATCAACACTTCAACATGTCTATGCAGCCCCAGTACTCCTTACTCTGCCTGTTCCCTGCTCTGTACACTGGAGTGTGGGTAAATACATGTATGAAATTATTTCTTCATTTTGAAACTGAACAAGTAGAGGATGTAGAAAGCTCATCTGAAGACTGTACCGAAGATTAAATAAAAAACATTGTTATTTTTTCTCATTTGGTATATGTAGAGACTATTTATAGATTATATTTATAGACTATTGATAAGTTGTAACTATTGTAACTGTAACATTACTTTTACCCATTGGAGTGTTGGAGATGACCACAGCTGAGCCTGAGCAGCTGCAGCACCGTGATCTTTATGTGAGAGTGAATGATTTGACTTCTAATGGCCTCGAGAAAAATGTATGTTTATGTGTATGGAGATACAGAGTGCTACGATTACAAAAAAGTGAATAATGTGCGAACATGGGCCGAGGGCGATACAAAGCCATAGTAGAGCTCAGCCACGGTGTAAGGGACAGACCCCACACGAGGACAGCCTGCACGTGCCTGACTCTGCCTCACATACATCATTGGGGCTAATTAGAGTCGACATCAAACGCGTTGTCTCTTTTGTGTTGTACGTCTAGTCCTCGCGCGTCTGTTTGCCATAATTGGACTTCCAGGCTGTACCTTTGCGCGTGGCGCACACTGCGTGCGTCGGTGACGCCGAGTTTAGACGGTGTGACGTCACGGTGAGCCTCGCCGCGCTCGCACTGAAGCAGACGTCTCCGGTGCTGAAGCTGCTCTTGCTGTGAGCTCTGACCCGGAGGAGGAGCGGGAGGATGGAGTCCAAAGCCCCGTACGGAGCCGCTAAAGCTGGGAACGGAAGCTTCGATCCATACGCCTTCTTCACGCACCCGCGGACCGTGCTAAGGATCCTGTCATGGGTAAGAAGGGCCCAGTGGGCCCGGCCATCACCGCAGCTCACCTCACGCTCACATCTGTCTGCTGGCCTTATAGAGGACTCATCTGCAGGGCCTTTATCCCCTCAGACAGGTGCGTACGTGTGACAGACGCTCACTGAGCAGACTTAGATTCACACTCAGCAGACTTAGGTTCCCATTGACGCTCAGCTGCATGTGCGCCGAGCAGCAGCGTCACTGTGTCATTCTATGTGCACAGCTCTTTGTTAGCGCTTTGTCTCAGGCTTTCAGTGCAGACAGCTCTTCATACTGAGGTGAGACTGCGCTCCGGCCGACTCACCGTCATTCACATTCTGCACCAGGCTGACAATGACACGCGGCTCTGACGGCAGTACTGGACCTGGACCTGTCACCTGTGCGTTAATACAGGCTCTGTGCACGCTTATAGGCTGCTGTATGTGCTGCTACATCCGCATTAGACACGTAGGCCGAGCACTCAGTACATTCGCATAATTGTTTTCAAGTCAAATGGAGCAAAGAATGAAAGAGCAAAAGAAAGAAAACACCGAACACAAAATAAGAAAATGCTGTCCATATGTGTAGCCCATCTTCATTCAAGATTTTAAGACAAATAATGTGCTCATACCTAAAACCTGAACTAAATTAGTTCTCTTCAATACCACTACATTCAATCAATACTTTACCTTTACAGTATACTGACTCACCTATGTAGTCAGGTTTGCCATAGCAGAATGTCAGGCATGGTAAAGTGGGTATTGTGAGTCAAGTGTCTTGCTCGGGGACAAAACAACAGCACAAAATACACTAAGCAAAATCAGGACTTTCAACAGTCACGAATCACACAATTAGACACATTCAGACAGTCATTGTGGATGAAGGGTCCTGCTCATGGATACAAAGACAAAATGAATAGCCAATAGCCAAACCGAACCATCAACCCTTGGACTTCTAACTTGAGTATTCTATGTGTATATTTGACTGGTGACCCTAGTACTGACCCGTCCTTTAGTGTACATTGTTTGTGTGTGAGTCCTATTCCCAGTGCTGTGTTACTTCATTCACTCCTGTTTGCCACATAACTAACCCCAGAGATGGGCCGTACTTGTTATGACCCAGCTCATCCTGGGTCAGGGAAGGAACAAAAAAACTAAGATGGAAAAATGGTAAAGCAAAGAAGTAATTTACTGAACAGGAATGTAAAAGGTAAACTAAACAAAAGGTAATGTGCAAGGGTTTAAACTAAAGAAACAAATGTTAAAGTTAATTAAGACACAAATTTTACAAATAACATAATGAAATCTTCACAAACAAACACAGTCAGTATTGACAGTCGAGTGTCTCAAAACAGTCACTTCACATTAGTGACGTAACAAAAGAGACATGTTCAAAATGGCAGACTGTCCACACACAGGCCAGCAGCCCTGAACAGGTGCGATGAATCTTTTTAAGTAGAGGGAGACAGCTGCAGGTGGGCCACAGGATTGGCCAGGCGGGAAAACAGTCCTCCAATCACCAACAAGCGCTCACACAGCCAGGATTTCATGGGAGAAATGGGACAGACTCAGCAACACACAAACATAACAGGAAAATAGTAACAAAAGAAAAGAACTTAAGGTCTAGAGCTGGAACAGTACACTGTTACATTTACATACATTTACTTTAGTTACTTTTAGAAGAAATTGTACTTTTCAGAGTACTTTTTTGATGGCATACTTTTACTATACTACTATTAACTAGAGTCCATAGTGACAGAACCTTTGTGTTGAAAAAAATTACATTTTCACTTCACATTACACATTACGTTCAGAAATACCAGATTTTTAATTAATGCTTTGTCTGTCCAGTAATGAAAAATCATATAAATCAGATATTATTATACACATTTTACAGTCTGTTACTCAGTACTCAGTAGTAGTTTATCCAAATTAGTGCTAATATTTCAAACTCTATGTGATACTAAGGAATAGATTTGATATTTAATAACAATTCCAACACCACAATGATAATTAACACTCTTCTCTTTAGACAATAGAATGTGATTTTCAACATTAAATCATAGACCTCTCTTATATTACCATGTGGTCTTATATCTGTGTAATCCCTCAGTCGTTCAGGTGTGTTCCATAGTGGTCCATGGGCCTGTACTAGTCTGTGTCTTATACTTGTTCTTATACAGGTCAAAATAATTCCAAAGCTATTTAGGAAAGGTTCATTTCTGTCCTGTTAATGTGACCTTTTTAATATCGATACATGCTCAAATTAGTATCTAATTATCAATATTTTTGAAAACACTGACCAAATTACTTTTTACTGTTACAAGAGCAATTATTAGAGTTGGAACTTTCTGATTGAAGTTGAGCGATATTTGAAACTTGACTCTTACTTGAGTACAGATTTTAGCCACTGTACCACCTCTGACTGTGACTCCTCCCCTTTTCTCCTCGCAGGTTTTCTCCATCGTGGTGTTCAGCTGCATCGTCAATGAGGGCTACATCAACATCGGCAGTGAGCGGTTGCTATGCGTGTTTAACAACAACGCGGACGCCTGTAACTATGGCATGACAGTGGGCGTGGCCTGTTTCCTGGGCAGCATCTGCTTCCTCATCCTGGACGTTTACTTCCCCTCCATGAGCAACGTGAGGGACCGGCGCCGCGCTGTCCTGCTAGACCTCGGTTTCTCTGGTAACACAAGTTCAGTATAATACATGGCAGAAGTTAAAGGTGCACTGTGTAATTTTTCTGTGGGGGTGGGGCTGCCACCTGGTTGTCTCAGTATAGAGGTAATTGCTTTGATGAGAATGTTTCATAGAATGGCATTAAACTTATCTATCAGCATGGACAAGCAGGTGGCACCATTAAGCTAAGTTACAAGTCATATTTGTGGAGAGGCGACCCCGCTTACTGTAAGAATGTTATAATGTCAAGGTATTTATTCAGCTGTAATTTAATAAGTGCAGTTAAACATGGCATTAAACATATATATCTTGCGTTTATCCAATTACAGCTTCCTTCATTACCAAAAAACACATTAAACAACAAGGATTCTTTCTGTGAGTTTGATCGCCCCTCCACAGATCTGACCTATCTGATCAGGCAAAGCTATACCACCTCTCCATGAAGACAATCAGGTGGCCCTATTTAAACCCTCCTCCCAGTTAGCTGTAAGATTCTGCACAATGCTCCGCCCACAAGCCTACATCACCCACGCTCCACACAACAGTTGTTCATAAATATACAAAAGCATGATAAACACTGTACACAACTTGACAAACCTGATGCAGTTTGCAGCAATGCTCTGAAATCATATGTTTTTGGTGAATATATCATTGTTAAAACAATAAAAGGTAACATAATGATTTAATTATGTAAGGTGTTTGCAGTTAATAACCGACAGAAGTAAAATACTCCCTCTTTAAGTACATACATCATCACCAAGCTCATTCACAACAAAGTATTCAACTAGCTCCATTAAGCTATTAATAACTATACTGCTCTTGAAAAGTTCAACATGGTGAACTCCCTAGTGTTGCCAGTAGAGGGCATCAAAACACACACTGGTCAGTCTTGACTAAGACTGTCCAGTGTGTCTTTCACAGAGACTATGACTCTGTGAAACTCATAGTCATGTGCTGCAGCTTTATAACAGTTTTTACATGATAAAGTGTGAAATAATAATGCTTAGATGATTTTCAGAAGCTAGAGTAAATCTGAATGATGTGTCTTGTGTGCAACAGGAATATATTGTGTGGTTATCCTGGATGTGAAACAGGCTGTTCCAAGTGTCAGCCGTGTGATTAAAAGCTCTGGCAGTCATCCACAGCTCTCCTGTTATAGGCTCTGGCGCTCTGTAAAACTCAATGAGGATAAGCAGAGAAATGATCCAACAGTACCGGCTATTACATCATTTTTACTGTGCATTCTGCTGCATATGCCTCCATTATTGCACGTTAGACATTTCACAGTCATACTGTTAGAAATGACTGGGTTTAGATGTCATCACGACATTTCATAGCCCTGTAGTGATTAGGCTGGGGCAGGTAAAAACACTGGCACTTGACACTGGTTTGATCCTCTTCTAGACCTGGTTTAGTCCTGGGGAAGTCCTAATATAATCCCGGTTTTGATGTGGTGTGTGTTGAAGTGTGAGTACAGCGTTAGATTATCAATTAATGTTACGCTATGTAACTTTTCTGATCAGTCACCTGCTTGCTTCTATGGAGATGTTATTACTTTGCTTTGAATGTTCCACAGTATTGCATTAAACATATCTAAATTTATGTATGTATTGGTATGTATTTAATAAATTCTATGTTTTATTTGTTTAATAAAATACTTTAAAACAATGCATTTGTGTAATGCCATACTGTGGAACATAAACTCGCCCTTAAATATGTTATGACTATGGTCTTGGGTTTGGTTGCCAGTAACTGATTTCATAGTCCCACTTCACAAATATCATTCTTCACAGATTCATTCAAATGTCTCATATGTTGTCCCCCCTCAGGTGTGGCTTGTTTCCTGTGGTTCGTTGGCTTCTGTTTTCTGGCCAATCAGTGGCAGATGACCTCCCCAGACGAGCTCCCATTGGCCCAGGGATCAGACGCGGCCCGGGCCATCATCGCTTTCTGCTTCTTCTCCACCCTCTCATGGGTAAGTAACACAACTACACCGTGGTCATTATAGAAATACAGCAGCTGAAAATGGTATTGGATGTTTCACAGTTTTTCTGAGCAAAAAACAACAACATCAAAGTCACAGGAAAAAGTACTTTTAGTTGTATAGTCTTAATACTAAGTAGTGGCCAAATATTGTAAGAGTATTTTTTACTTCAAAATCATTTTCCTCAAGCAGCATGTAACGTAACTTATGGACATCTACTAATAATTTTCTTTGCATAGATGGATTATTTCAGATGTTAAAAGGAATAGTATATCTTTTTAGGTTTTAACAAGCTGGATTTCAGCATTGAAACTGGCAACTCAAATAAGAGACCCATGTGAAGCTCATTCTACTTTCTGATTGGACAAACAGCTTGAGAACAAAAGCACAAAATTATAACATAAATAAACATCATGTTCAATGTTTTTTGTAGGTAAGAATAAATCTGCATTAGAATAGTAATTAATAAAAGCTATATTTGATGTTTACCCCAGGGTCACACATAGGTCAAGTTTATGAAATTTTAAATAAAAAATCTTACATACAGTGAATATATCCTGCTCATTTTAGGACTACCACTAATGATTATTTTCTGAAACTAATTTAATGATGTTGCTGCCTTTGTTATAAAAAAAAGTCATGTGTTTAAGAGTCTGTACAGTCCAGATAATGATTGAGATTATCAGAATATGATTATAATTATTTTTGTCAAAAAGCTATAACTATTTTGATTTCCAGCCTTTTCAATACCTTATAAACATTTTAATGAGAAAAATGTGTTCAGTACCTTTTTCAGACGCTGTTTTGTAGCACCATCTGACCCCATGTGCTTGTCTCCAGGGCTACCAGTGTCTGCTCACCCTGGACACGCTAAAGACCTTCACTGAGGACACACACAGACTCCTGCCATTAAGGACACATCCCTCGCTCAATATAGTTTGAGCTAACAGCCAGTCTAGAACATCTCGTAGTATTGTCATTTAAAACCATAAGTTAATTGGAGCTTTACTGGCTGGGTCAGTACAAATCTTATATTCAAATGTTTGGCTCATGTATTTGTAGTCCTGAAGCAGACAGTTATTGCAAAAACAAGAACATAAAATAGTAAAAAGAGACACATTTTAGGACTAAACCAGGACTAAACCAGGGTGATTAGAACAGGATTGAACCAAGTTGACATCTGCATTAAAGTAGGCTCAAACCAATCTCAGTTGTGTTCCCTTGCCTCCTTGGTATTCCTTCCCTTCTCAATGAATGTGATTTACAGCTGAGGAATCAAGGAGTGGAGGAGTCAAGGAGGCGAATAAAACAGAATTGAGACACAGCCGCTGACTAACATGCTCCTCTGTTATAGGCTATTGGTTCACTATTTCATTTCACATATCGATTCACTTTTCTTGTTTCCTCCTCAATATTTTGATTCCTAAACTGTCAATCAAATCTACTTAGATGAGGCAATTACAAACAACTTCTGTTCTTAATCTACTCTGTAACACTTTGTCTTCAATGGGCGGAATCAAGGAAACAGAGCTGACTTCACTAACGTACCTTATTTTCCTCACTAACCCCGCCTTTCTGCTGTGTGTTACTAACAGGCTGTACTGACCCTGAGTGCCCTGCGCCGGTACCTCGCGGGCAGCCAGGCCAACCTGTTCACATGGCAACATCTGGAGCCCACCCCCAGCAACGTCCGCGCCACACCGTACCCCATCGCCAATGGTGCTACCATAGTAACCACCAACCCTTACCAAGCCCCGCCCTTCACCGAGACCCTGGACCCCAAGAGACTGACCCAGCAGAGACCCATGGCCCCTGCCTTTTAGACTCACAGACAGCGCCGATGTTTTCATGCTTTTGGGCGGGGTTCGGGTCGTCGTCACCGTGGCAACCGCCGGCTCCACTTCGTTAGTTGTGTCACGTGTGGAGATTGTCCTGTCACGAACACAGACACTGGCGCTCACAGCTGTTAGCATTCTGTCTGTAATGTCCGTACAATGTCTTAGCTTGAGCGAGGCTAGGATACAATACAAATGACAAAAGACAACATTTCACTGTAGAATGTACTTCAATATTAAGCGCCTAAACAACATGCATATGCAACAACACATAACATATGCAAGAGATACAAGTGCCATACCCAAAGGTATTCACAGCCCCACTAGTCTGCAATAAAAGTAAGCATTGCCCATTCTGGAGTCTCTTTCCCTATACTCCATATAACCATCTTACTACTACACCATGCACAAAAATGTACACCAACCAGTATTGAAGTATTACGATGTCATTGTACTGCATTTATAATTACACACATCACAGCTGAGCAAGGAGTTTTTGTACTTATTTAAAGGTGTCCTACATAATATTTCTGGTCAGGGGTCTGCCCCCCGCATGTCTGCATAGAGAGGCTATTGTTTTGCCTGTAATGTTCCACAGTATTTGCCCTGGATCGAAAATATACACTGTGATGTGACTCTAGTCACAGTGAATTTCCCAGTTTTCAGATGTGTGTGATTGGCAGGTGGATTAGCCAATCAGGACATGCATGGTCAATATGGCGGCTTATGATGACTGAAAAACATTGCAGATTTCTGTAGAATCAATGACCAAAAAAATAAACCGTTATTCTGGGGTGAGATAAATAAGGTAATTTGGGATGTGCCAGGCAACCACAATATGGCATAGAAATTATGGATTTATTATTATTATTATTATTATTTGTTAATTTATTTTTATTAAGTACCTTGAAAAACATTTTTTACAGTGATTGGACTCACCTCTCCAAAGATCTGACTTGTAACTTGGCTTGGTGATATCACCATGGAGAGAGATCCGTTTCATGCCAGACTGTGGAAAATTCTAGGCAAAGCAACAGCATTTCTATGGAGACAAGCAGGTTGTTCAATCATCCAAGAGAAAAGTTAAAAGTTTGAATTGACATTTTGTTTCGTTCAGTTTTATTGTTCAGTGGGACTCATCTAGAATAGTACAGATCTTCACTAAGGCATCATTATAATTGATCTTTTAGAAAGAGAAACACATTGTCACTTTAATCATAATATAATTCAAGGGTGTCCAAACTATGGCCCAAGGGCCAAATGTGGCTCTTAGACCAATTATTGCTGGTCCTCAAGCCCTCTGCTGAACTGGCCCAAATGATCATAGGCTGTACTTTTTGCTGAAAATGTAAGTATTTCTACAACTATAACCTCAATAACATCACAATGTTTTGTGATACAGACTTAAAATTAATGACCTCCACTTCAAATATATTTCAAATATCACATGGAAATTTATTTGTAGCGGAGGTCAAAAAAGTGAAAAAAGTTTGGACACTCTTGATCTAATTATTTGACCCATTTTATACTAACATTTCCTCTTCTGTCAGTTGTTTCTATTCATATAATGTAATATTAATCTGAATGTGTTCTGAGCTCACCTGGACTCACTGTGGAGGAGCACCATCATCAGTTAACTGCATGTTTTTTTAGTGCAGCAGAGTAGAGGTACAAAAGCTGTACTTTTAAACAAATCACGAGTTTGTATGACCTGCCCTCTGCGACTTTCAATTGGTCCACATCTGGAGGGACATAAGGACTTGACTAATGGTGTGGCAGCGGGGGTGCAATGAGATGGGTCGATTCTTTGTCACAGAAGTAAAACAGACAGTTGCATTCTGAACGCTGTAGTGTTCGATGTGAAATATTCATGTGCTTTCATATTTTATTGTGATTCGCTCAAGTGGAAAAAAAAGAAAAAATTTAAATAAAAAAATCACTGTCACCTCTACTCACCGAGTTGAGAGCTTTGTTTATTTTATTGCTTATACTTCTGACATACAAGTTTCTTTTGTAAATGATGGAGAGAGAATATTTTGTGCGTATTAATTAACATCTGGCGGCAAAACATAATAAGACTTAGTTGTATCTGTTTAATTCATGAGCTGTGGTGAGCAGCTGCAGCCTGCTATCATGATTTTAGGATTACGGGTGGCTTTTGGCAAAGTGTTCAAAACATAATTTTAATTTAGTGAAGGAGTAGCATGATAGTACCGTGTTCATCAGCACTCACACACCACATTCATACGAGGCAATGTGGGTGAAGTGTCTTGCCTAAAGACACGACAGTATTTGCCACCACCTGCGTCCCACTGGTATCCCTAGCTGTCTCCCATCCAAGCACTAACCAACCCCTTAACCTCTGAGATCTGAAGAGATCAGGCTTTGACAAAGAGGTTTGGCCATATTAAATATGTTATACATAATTTTACTGGAGTATTAGAATATTGTAATGGCATTATATAACATCATTAAAATGGTAGCAGGCATGGTAAACTCTTGTGTCCTTATGGGGGAATACTGTCTTCTATATTTGACCCTCTGATGACCACAGTGGACTCAGGGACCCTTTTCCGAAATCTGAGCCAGGATCTTTGTCAGGGTCAAGCTGGAGGAAGTGTAAAGTTAACAGAGAATTTAAAGTAAAGGAAACCCAGAAACAAGGCAAACATACCATCAGGTTTGCTATGAATGAAAATAGTTAAATACGTGTGGTATGTCAGTGTGTCAGTGAGTACTTGAGGTAAATATTTATCAGTCAAGTGGCAGTTTGTGAGTAAAAAACACTGAAAAGAAAAGTGCAAAAAAACAAAACAAAATCCCCCCACCAAAATACAGGAAGTAGCGCTGAGTTCTAAAATGAAACACCTGTGCCTTTGTCATCAACACAGAAAATTCCAAGAAATGCAGCAACAATTTAGGAACAAGGAACACATTTTTCACAGATTTAACAGTTTCTAATATGGATTTAACAAAATGAAGGTGTTGTCATCTATTTCATCTTGACTATTGTGCAATTTACCCCTCCCCAAACCGCCACCTTAACGTGGTGGAGGGGTTTGAGCACCCGAATGATCCTGGGAGCTATGTTGTCGGGGGCTTCATGCCCCTGGTAGGGTCATCCATGGCAAACAGGTCCTGGGAGAGGGGTCTGACTAAGAGCGGTTCAGAAGCCCAACATGAAGAGGAAAAGAACAAGGCCAGTTATGTCGCCTGGACTGGCGTTACCGGGGCCCCACCCTGGAGCCAGGCCTGGGGTGGGTGCTGGGCAGCGAGCACCTGGTGGCCGGGCCTTTCCCCACAGGGCCCGGTCGGGCCCAGCCTGAAGGAACGACGTGGGGCCGTCCTCCCGTGGACCCACCACCTGCGGGAGGAGCCATGCGGGGCGGGTGCAGAGAGATCCGGGCGGCAATCGAAGGCGGGGACCTTGTTCTCCTGGGGGACTTCAACGCCCATGTGGGTAATGACAGTGACACTTGGAGGGGCGTGATTGGGAGGAACGGCCTCCCCGATCTGAACCTGAGTGGTGTTTTGTTATTGGACTTCTGTGCTAGTCACAGTTTGTCCATAACGAACACCATGTTCGAGCACAAGGGTGTCCATCAGTGCACGTGGCACTAGGACACTCTAGGTCGGAGGTCGATGATCGACTTTGTTGTCGTGTCATCTGACCTCCGACCGCGTGTCTTGGACACTCGGGTGAAGAGAGGGGCTGAGCTGTCAACTGATCACCACCTGGTGGTGAGTTGGATCCGCTGGCGGAGGAGGAAGCCGGACAGACCTGGCAGGCCCAAGCGCATTGTGAGGGTCTGCTGGGAACATCTGACGGAGCTCTCTGTCAGGGGGGTCTTCAACTCCCACCTCCGGGAGAGCTTCTCCCTGATCCCGGGGGAGGTTGGAGACATGGACTCCGAGTGGGCCATGTTCTCCACCTCTGTCGATGCGGCTGCTCGTAGCTGCGGTCGTAAGGTCTGCAGTGCTTGTCGCGGCGGCAATCCCCGAACCCGGTGGTGGACACCGGAAGTAAGGGATGCCGTCAAGCTGAAGAAGGAGTCCTATCGAGCCTTGTTGGCTTGTGGGACTCCTGAGGCAGCTGACGAGTACCGGCGGGCCAAGCGTGCTGCGGCTCGGGCAGTCACAGAGGCAAAAACTCGGGGTTGGGAGGAGTTCGGGGAGGCCATGGAGGAGGACTATCGGACGGCCTCAAAGAGATTCTGGCAAACCGTCCGACGCCTCAGGAGGGGGAAGCAGTGTTTCACCAACACTGTTTACAGTGCGGGTGGAGAGCTGCTGACCTCGACTGGGGATGTTGTCGGGCGGTGGAAGGAATACTTTGAGGATCTCCTCAATCCCACTGTCACGTCTTCCGAGGAGGAAGCAGAAGCTGGGGACCCAGAGACGGACTCGTCCATCACCCTGGCTGAAGTCACTGAGGTGGTTGGCAAGCTCCTCGGTGGCAAGGCTCCGGGGGTGGACGAGATCCGTCCTGAGTACCTCAAGTCTCTGGATGTTGTGGGGCTGTCTTGGCTGACACGTCTCTGCAACATCGCGTGCCGGTCGGGGACAGTACCTGTGGAATGGCAGACCGGGGTGGTGGTCCCTCTGTATAAGAAGGGGGACCGGAGGGTGTGTTCCAATTACAGGGGAATCACACTCCTCAGCCTTCCCGGTAAGGTCTATTCCAGGGTACTGGAGAGGAGAATCCGACCGATAGTCGAACCTCGGATTCAGCAGGAGCAGTGTGGTTTTCGTCCTGGTCGTGGAACACTGGACCAGCTCTATACTCTCCATCGGGTCCTTGAGGGTTCATGGGAGTATGCCCAACCAGTCCACATGTGTTTTGTGGATCTGGAGAAGGCATTCGACCGTGTCCCTCGTGGTGTCCTTTGGGGGGTGCTCTGGGAGTATGGGGTCCGGGGCTCTTTGCTAAGGGCTGTCCGGTCCCTGTATGACCGGAGCAGGAGCTGTGTTCTCATTGCCGGCAGTAAGTCAGACCTGTTCCCGGTGCATGTTGGACTCTGCCAGGGCTGCCCTTTGTCACCGGTTCTGTTCATTATATTTATGGACAGAATTTCTAGGCGCAGCCAGGGGCCGGAGGGGGTCTGGTTTGGGAACCACAGGATTTCATCTCTGTTGTTTGCAGATGATGTTGTCCTGATGGCTTCTTCGAGCCAGGACCTGCAACAGGCACTGGGGCGGTTTGCAGCCGAGTGTGAAGCGGCTGGGATGAGAATCAGCTCCTCCAAATCCGAGGCCATGGTTCTCGACTGGAAAAAGGTGGTTTGCTCTCTCCGGGTGGGTGGTGAGTCTCTGCCCCAAGTGGAGGAGTTCAAGTATCTCGGGGTCTTGTTCACGAGTGAGGGAAGGATGGAGCGTGAGATTGACAGGCAGATCGGTGCAGCGTCTGCAGTGATGCGGTCGCTGTATCGGTCCGTTGTGGTGAAGAAGGAGCTGAGTCCAAAGGCGAAGCTCTTGATTTACCGGTCAATCTACATTCCTACCCTCACCTATGGTCATGAGCTCTGGGTAATGACCGAAAGGACAAGGTCGCGGATACAAGCGGCTGAAATGGGCTTCCTCCGCAGAGTGGCCGGGTGCACCCTTAGGGATAGGGTGAGGAGCTCGGTCACACGGGAGGAGCTCGGAGTAGAGCCGCTGCTCCTACACGTTGAGAGGAACCAGTTGAGGTGGCTCGGGCATCTGCTCAGGATGCCTCCTGGACGCCTCCCTAGGGAGGTGTTCTGGGCATGTCCCACTGGGAGGAGGCCCCGGGGAAGACCCAGAACACGCTGGAGGGACTATGTCTCTCGGCTGGCCTGGGAACGCCTTGGGGTCCCACCGGAGGAGCTGGAGGACGTGTCCGGGATGAGGGAAGTCTGGGAGTCCCCCGCGACCTGGCCCCGGATAAGCGGAAGAAAATGTATGGATGGATGGATGGACATTGTGCAATTTAGTTGCACAATAGTTGCTGTTATGGAATTGCTGGGTTTCAGATGACATCTCAACATTCAACAGGCCAATACTATTTAAGACAGATAGGGCAGCTAAAATAAATATTGTTAAAATGCAAAAATTTCATGGAATACAGTGAGTTCTGGAGTCTAGACACTAAATGTATTTTTCGGATATTTCATGGCAAAGTACAATGTAATCAATAGGGAAAACTGGTTCTTGTCCCCCATCTGAGTGTATGACATGTCAAATCTGCTGCCAACCACGAAGTAACACAACACCAAAATTTTAAAACTAGAAAAAAAATAGGTGATGTTAACTAATATAGTGATGTTTACTATGCTCTAGTGAAATGCATTGCCTAACCTGTCAAAAGTGAAGGTAACTTTTATTTAGTTTTGATACTAGTTTTAGTATTGCGTAGAATCAAATTTTTGATGTAAGTAATTCATAAAGATCTGTAAATATTCATTTGAGTTGACTCTGACAAAAACAGTGAAAAGAAAAGACAAGAGCTTTGCTGAAAGTCAGACAGGAAGTGGTTTTATTAAACACTGTCTAAACATGCCACTGCAGGTGAGCATACGCCATTGAAATCTGCAGCAACATCATCTCATAAATGTATATATATATATGTATATATATTTGCATCATCCATAATATCCTCTTCATCCACCCTTACTCCCAGCCCACACATTCAAAACACCACTGTTATGTTAATAAAATAGAATCTTAACCTTTGTCTAAAAGTGTTGTCTAGCTGTTTGATCATCTACGTAAGCCCTTCTGTATCTCCACACATTGCTTGTCTCTTTTCCTCTCTGGACAATGAGACCGCACCAGCTCTGGACAGCAGGGGGCACTGTAGCCCCGCCCATCACTCATGCTGTGGTCTGAACTAGCTCTACCCTGAGAAATCTAAGACAGAAACAGAGGAGAGGGAGTGGGAGACACGGACATTCAAATGGTTGTAGGGAATGGCGAGGTAGAGATTGTCCCAGCCTAGGTCACCATTCTACTTATTGGCGAACACTGAAGATTTTGTAGAATAATCATTTGATAATCTAATATCCTAATACGCTAAACCCTAAATACTGAAAGCAAATCTCTACTTGCTGGTGTCAGATTAAATGGTCAAAAAATCATCATTTATCATTGTTAGTTGATTTGTAAAAAAAAAAAAA
The DNA here is from genome assembly GCF_009829125.3 of Periophthalmus magnuspinnatus. Lineage (NCBI taxonomy): Eukaryota > Metazoa > Chordata > Actinopteri > Gobiiformes > Gobiidae > Periophthalmus > Periophthalmus magnuspinnatus. Next base: position 22,580,071 of record NC_047126.1, read on the forward strand.
AAAAGAATTGTGTTATGTGTTTGTTGGCAGTGAAATGCACTCAAATGATTAAAATTTGTAATGTAAAGGATTATTCACAAAGTGCTGTTACTGTAACTGTAATGGTGTGTATTTGGTTAAGTTGGCAGTGAGATTAATGAGAAAAATTGTATCAAAATCTGTTTACACTACAACAGTGCGTAATAAACCTCTAAAGCTTCACCATGTTAGTATTAATGCTAAGAGTCTATTCTATGACCTCCTTGACACCTACAAAACATGACTTGTCTTCAGAAGCAGATGATTAATGATTTAGATTATATTTAAAAGTTATCATAGTTGCCAGTGTGGTTGCGAATGCTGTAACCTAGGCTGGGGTGAGGGAGCAGGCAGGTCCAGATGGTTTGTGGTCAGTGTGTGAGACCATGAGAAGAAGACGTAGTTGTGCCTGTGTGCCACTGCTCAGAGGAAGTCATAGCCTGTTCACACATGGGATAGGATGAATCGTGTGAGAAAAGCCTAAACTGACTAGTTCAATCTTCTACAGAGCTGCCGTCAGGAGGGTTGGGAGAGAGGCTAGTGGCATCAAATGACAGAGTCCGTCTCCTCAGCTCCACACTGCTGTCCGTGAGCTGGGTGGTCATGGTAACGGGCTGGTCGTCGGGGGGTGGGCTGACCCTGTGTTTCCTGTTCCTGCCCGATACCGGGGACACTGATTGGCTGAGGCGTCCTGATAGATGTCTGCTTATGTCCCCTGTGTGTGGGGGCGCGTGGGCCGAGTTGGTGATGTGGCTGACCTCAGCATCAGTCTCGTCTGCTTGGGACGTGTGCTGAGCTGTGCTCAGTCTGCTGGGGAGGGGGGAGTCAGGGTGCAGGACACTGAGGCTCTGGGCCTCTGATGTCTCTGGTGTCTCTGCGGGCTCCTGGCTCCTGGGGCGGCTGTGGCTGGTGCTGGTGCTCCTGCAGGAGATGACCCTCTGGGGGTGGGCACACTTGAGCGTGTGCACACTAGAGGAGCGTCTGCGCTGGGGTGAGGCTGAGGGCACAGTCAGGTGTGTGTCTCCTGTTAGCTCCTCTGTACTGCCACTCTGCTCCACAGAGTCACTACGCACGGCCTCCTGGGGACCAAGAACAAGAGATCAGAACACAGCAGCATAGCAGACCTCCTCTGGTTTAAGTCATGTTGAAATACTCTATCAGCCCTGTATCAGTAAGAACACATCAAATGTTTCAGCTGAGGAGGACTTGCCTTAGACATGATTTACACACAGAAACACAACTGTGTCTACAGTTCCAACACATTGTTTTCTTTTTATTGATCATGTCCCACTACAAAGGGCAGCAGTTTGTGTCCATCCTAAAGGAGACATCAGCTGTTTATTCTGCCCTGGCACTTTAAATAGCTCATTATTACAGACCATTTGTTTATCAGTTTTTAGAGCAAAGTGAAGTTTGTACTGTCATAATGGCAGGTTGATACAGTGCAGATGGTGATGTTGAAGTAGAAAGAGAATAATCTCACATGATTTGAGGCTTTCTGAATGGTTGATCTACACGGTGTTCCAAATTATTATGCAAATTGTGATTAAGAGTCATAAAGGTCCATTTTTTGATTGATTGTTTGGATGATATTGTGTCTCAGGGCTCTGGGTCAGTAAAATCAATCTCAGATACCTTTGCCAATTTGTTTGCCAGGTAAGTCAAATTAAAGGAAAAACTACTTAAGAGGGATGTTCCACATTATTAAGCAGACCACCATTTTCAAGCGATATGGGAAAGAAAAAGAATCTTTCTAGTTCTGAAAACAGTTGAATACCTTGGACAAGGTGTGAAAATCTTAGATATCTCACAAAAACTTAAGCATGATTATCGTACCATTAAGAGATTTGTATCTGATTCAGAGCACACACGAATTTATGCAGATAAAGGCACAATGAAATAGGTTTCTGCCAGAAAAATACACTGGATTAAGAGAGCAGCTGCTAAAATGCCATTACAAAGCAGCAAACAGGTATTTGAAGCAGCTGATGCCTCTGGAGTCCTGCAAACATCAAGGTGTAGGATCCTCCAGAGGCTTGCAGTTACGAATAAATCTTCTATCCGGCCACCCTTAACCAATGCTCACAAGCAGAAACGGGTCCAGTGGACCCAGAAATACATGAAGACTTCAAACAGTTTTGTTCACTGAGTGTCGTGCAACCCTGGATGGTCCAGATGGATGGAGTGGTGGATGATTGGTGGACGGTGACCATGTCGTCAACAAAGAGGTGGCGGAGTCACGTTTTGGGCCAGAATCATGGGGAGAGAGCTGGTTGGCCCCTTTAGGGTCCCTGAAGGTGTGAAAATGACCTCTGTAAAGTATGTGGAGTTTCTAACTGACCATGTTCTTCCATGGTACAAAAAGAAGAACTGTGTTTTCCATAGCAAAATCATCTTCATGCATGACAATGCACCATCTCATGCTGCAAGGAATACCTCTGCATCATTGGCTGCTATGGGCATAAAAGAAGAGAAACTCATGGTGTGGCTCCCAGGATCCCCTGACCTCAACCCTATTGAGAACCTTTGGAGCATCCTCAAGGGAAAGATCTATGAGGGTGGGAGGCAGTTCACATCCAAACAGCAGCTGTGGGAGTCTATTCTGACATCATGCAAACAAATTTAAGCAAAAACTCTCCACTAACTCACAAGTTTAATGGATGCAATAATTATGAAGGTCCTATCAAATAAGGGGTCCTATGTTAAAACATAACTAGACCTGTTAAGATGTTTCTAATGCTTCTAATTGAAAAATAAATAAATGACCATTTTCAGTTCTTCTACACGTCTACAACAATAACATGGTTTGAAACTTCATTGTGCATATTCATGTACCTCATTGTACCTCTACTCTGCTGCACTCATTTTGGAAGAGTGCAGTTTAGGTTTTGATTTTTGAAAAAAATACTGCCATCACTGGGAGGTTTGTTCAATAACATCTGAATTGTACTCTAAAGGCTAATAACTTGCCAATAATTTGGAAAGCTGTGTATTTAAGGGAGTGAGTCCTGAGAGGGACGAGGCTCAGTAAACTACTGCGTCAGAAGAATCAGAAGAAAGACCACAGAAGAGTGATCACAAGAAGAAGCACCTCACAGAGGGAGAGTCGGTGTGGAGTTTGTCAATACCATATTTGCCTTTCCTGTCTTTATTTGCCAAGGCAGTTCAGAGGAGACAAAACACCATGGAGCAGAGCAGGAGGGGGTCATGGGGGCATTCGATGAGAATCACCATCCCACAGAAGTATGAACTGACTGCAGCAGTGATCAGTTAAAATGAGCAGTTACTCAAACGCATTTGTGTATTATTATAAAGTGCATTAATATAATAAACATTTGAACTTTATATGTAAGACATTCAGGAAACACAGGTTATTAGTGAATAACTTATGAACTACAAAGCCAGTTTAAAGCCTCCCAGAGAATTGGGGGATTGTTGACTTCTTGGTGTACATGAACATTCAATATTTTACACAAATCAACCTACTTTATATCATATTTTAGGGGCAAAACTTTTCTCAAATTCAATACAAGATGATAAAAAATAACAAAATAAAATAAAATAAAACTTCAAGAGATTATTTTTTTCAGACGATATACCTCTCAACGAGCTGTTTATTAATAAACACCACACTGTCGCACCTGTCTGCGGAGCTGTCGTCCAGCTGAGTGGAAGGAGGCGGGCCTCTGAAGAGCTGAGCGCTCGGGGATATAGGAGGGGCTCAGCTTGTTCCTGTCCAAACTGTCTTCAGGACTAAGCCAGCGCTGGGGCCTTCTGTTGCTGGTGTGTGTGGGGCTGTGTTTGAGAGAGCCCTGTCTGTCCATGCTGTAACACGACACGAGCTTGGGCCGGCCCCCTCCACCCTCCTGCACCAGCCTGTATCCGTCCACGCTGCGGGTGGAGCTGAGGCGGTGGCGGTGGATGCGGCGCGAAGGGCTCAAGCGGTAGCCGTCGATGCTGTGGGCGGAGTTGAGACGATGGCGGTGGATGCGGTGGGCGGGGCTTAGTCGGGAGCCCTCCACACTATCGGAGGGGCTGAGTCGGCTGGAGGAGAAGCGGTCAATGCTCTGGAAGGGGCTGAGGCAAATCATGGGTCTGGTGCTGCGGCCCGAGCCCAGCGATGCGTGGCTGATGGCGGGCAGAGCTCCAGGAACCTGAAGCAGAGAGCTGGCCCCACTGGAGCCCAGGGAGGACATGGAGCCTGTGCACAAGAGACACAACAAGAGAAATGAATAATTCGGTACTTTTCATAGATGTCTGTGTAATCTCTCAGTCACCCAGGTCTGATCCATAGTAAAAGCCAAAGTTAGATCGGTCAACTGGACAAAACTCTACAACATTTTGTCCAGTTGACAGATTTAATTTTGGCTTTTACTACTTTTCATAGATAAATGTGGAAGAATTTATGCAACTAAACATCTGTCATTCATAGCACAGGTGTTCCACTGCAGTCTCCACGGACCGTCCTGACTGACATGCAAAACTCAACACTACTAAACTGTTGGTGGCTTTGTCCAGGAATGTGAATACATCAGCAAGCTGAGACTTTAACCATGCACATAAGTAACCAGAAAAAGCTCCTTTGGGTTTTTGTCCACATGTCTTTGTCAGGACTAATCTTGACCCGATTCTCAAAAGGGTTCTCAAAAAGTCGACAGCTGCATCTTAATCCATACTACTATTTTAACAAAGAAGTTGATACTGAAAAGGGCAAATTTGTACCTAGTTTTAGAGATCAACTGTATATCCGAATTAGTAAAGACCACATAATATTATTATAGAAGCTATTTTCTGTTGAAATTTACATTTGATAAAAAGTTTTCTTGTTTACATATATTTTTGGTTAATTAAGACTGGGCCTGACCGTAACACCACATTTTCTTTACATATGCACAGTGCGGTGGCTGAGGGTTTGCTCCAGGCACTCCAGTTTTTCCCCTTAACCCAGAATGTGGACAAAAGGTACAGTCCTCCAGCTCAGGTAGTCCTGACTGAGATGGGTCCCCAAGCACTGCAGTGCAGTGCTCACTGGTTTGTCCTCTACATTTGACCTAATACAGAGTACAAATTTCCCTACAGGGATAATGAAGTGCACCTTAACGTATATTATTACAGCGTTTTTAATGTGAGTATTTGACAATTTACACATGACAATACAGGTTTGAAGTCCAAGCTGATCCCACAATCTAGAGCACCTGAGCAGGCTATGACGCTGCACCTGGTGACATGTTCAACTGTTACATAAACATTTATTTTGAGTGGCTCCCAACCTCACCTTGTGTTAGTGTAAATATCCCCATAGTGACATGCCAAACACACATTCATTAGCTCAGAGACGTCCTGCTAAATGCTCGGTTTGCTTCTATTCAATAACAGTTGGTGAAATAGGAGCCAGGCTGTTTAGGGGAATTCTACCTTCTGCCAAGGAGCCCATGTGCCAGCCTGTTAGTGTGTTTGTAATTGGGATTACATAAATGCAATTCTGAGGACTTGTGTTCTCATCACTTTTTAAATTGGGTTCTATGAAAAACTAATACGACATGTTCTGCTTGGATCAATTCAAAGACAAAATACATTTATTCTATTTTAGATTTTAGTTTAAAAAAGTGAAAATAATAATAATGTATTTTGATATTAATAGTATACAGTAACGTTTGAATAGGTGGAAGAACCAGAAAAGTTAATACAACATGTAATACAGACATTTCTCAATTTCTAATTTATTTATTTATTTTTTTCAATGACACATTATGCAGTCAGTTTTATAATTTGATATAAATAATGTATTATGTTGATAGTGTTAGTGTGAGGTATCAACCTCACACTAGTATAACCCCCCCCCCCCCGAAGTACTGAATGTACTTTGTGTTGTGCTGTATTTTAGTGCATTATCGGTTTTGTGATTTTTTTGTGTGTGTAATTATCGTGTCTCATCTGCGTCTGTTACTTGTCTCCTGCATGACTAAATAAATAAAGAGAACGAAAAGTTAGTTCCTTAGACTGCACCTATAAGCAACATTTAAAAAGAAAATACACCAATCTGGAAACATTCAGCAACTACCAATACTGAATACTGTAACATCTGAGAAGTGAGCGCTGGGACTTTAAGCTGCGTTTATAGCCACTGGAGATGACGTGGCGGGGCTCTGTGACATTTAGAACTCGGTCTGGCTGAAGTCAGGTCAGAACAAAACAAAGACTTTTTTTCATCTGACAAATGCAGAACTTTATGTTCCTTGCTCCAGGAAACAGATTTCAGAGTATTAAGAGCAGAACTAGCAGCCTCTGTAACAACAATATCCTAGAGCACTCAGGCTAACACACTTTGGTAACACAGCTGGGACCAACAAAACGTTTTTTGTTTACTCTTACTTGGACGTTCTTCTTTTATTATTATTGTTATTATAGGTAGTAGTACTAGTACTAGTACTAGTAGCAGTAGTAGTAGTTCTCAAATGTACTTAATTAAATGTACTGCTTAATTAATTGAATTCCATTTCTCAGTAGTTTTCCAGTAACATACCTTTATTCCTTCTTGAGACAGTCCTTTTACTTAAGTAAATGTTTTGGTTACGCTTCCCATTGTGAATAAGTCTACAAGTGACAAAAGCCTTGTTGACAATATGAAATGATTTTAACATTTGTGTTTCCTACAGCACTTTATGTACTTTATTTTATGTCTGTCAAATTACATTGACTTCAAATTATATCAGATATTGTGTCCATTTGCTGTTATAGTTATTTTTATTTGAGTCACAGTTTTCACAAATATTTTCTTCTTTTACTTGACCAATATCTTGTGTCACCACGTTGTAATTCTTCTTGAATAATAATTTTGTAATGGTACTACTGTTGGCTAAACTAACCACCACCTAATAATAGTAATAGAATGAAAAGTGCCACTAAAATAAATAAGCACAAGAATCAGCATTCATTTTATATAATAATATGGCCACTTAAAGACTTAATATTTTATTCACTGCAAAATGAGTGTTTTTATTATCTGACAAATTGACATCTTTGTGAATTGTCATTCATTTGGGCTTCATCTTTAAGACTTCTCTGTAGAAATTGTACAATTCTGCAAAATCTCAGCGTGTTAAATCCACACACTTTGCTTCTCTCTTCAGTCTATTAGCAGAGGCAATGGTCCATCCAGAATCCACTTTAGCTTGGGAGCTCAAATGCTCCAATCATTTAGCCATAAACAGTAGAGTTACCTGAGTAGTTGTATCCGGTGTAGGGCTCATTGCCAATGGGAGCGTATGGGGCACATCGCAGAGGCTGCACATGGCTGTCGCTGGGGAGAGACAGCATGCGGCCTATGCTCAGCAGGTTGCCATGGGAACGCTCCTCTTCCTCCACAGCCACCTGCACACATCATCATTCAGACTGTCATCATTATAGTCACCTCGCTCTCCCACCTCTCATACATGCAGGAAATGACATCATCAAATCTCTTCAACAAGGCCAAACAAGGATTATAAGAAATGACTTTGTGACTTTTTATATTTCTGTGGTTCATAAACAAAGGGTTTTGTAAACTAACAAACTGCTGACCAGGCTTAGCTAGGAATGAGTTATCTTTTAACTAACATATTTCTGCTTCAAGTCAACTCTAGCTGTAGTGAAAGTCCTACTATGCTTAAACAAGAAAACAAATTAAAGATTTAATATTGGTGAATGTGACATCCTCCCAACAGTCCGTATAGTCTCAGAGCCAGTGTCACCTGTGCAGGTGTGTCGCCATTGGGCCCCTGGTCTAGAGCCCCTGATGTGGTGCTGTGTCTGCGAGCGGCCTCCTCCTTTTGTCTCTCCCTCTCTTTCTCCCTCTCTCGCTCCTCTCTCTCCTCCATCTCCTCCAGTTGGGCCTCCTTGTTGCTCTCCTCCAGGTGCTTCATGAGGACAGCCACCACCACATTGACCAGGACAAACTGAGCCGTCAGCACAAACGTGACAAAATACACCGGGGAGATGAGAGGCAGGTAACTCAGGCAGTGGCGGTCCTGTGGTCGGCACTCTCGCAAAGTGTCCTGCAATGTCATCATTATTATTTATGTATAAATATAAAGAGGTTTTGGTTGTACATCTAAAACGCTCTACAGAATAACAAGCCTGAAAAGTCTGTGTGAATCCCCACATTACCACTAAAACATAACTGGTTTCCTAATGAGACCCTAAAATCTCGTTATATTTCTAGGTTTTAATAATGAAGAGTGCCCAGGAGGCCACTAGATGGCACTTTGAGGCCCTAAGCCTGGCTATAGAGAGGAAAGAGAGGTAAGTAACCTTCATAATCCCATTCCAGTTGTCCCCCGTGGACACTCTGAAGAGCGTGAGGAAGGCCATGCCAAAGTTGTCAAAGGTGGCGTGGCGACTGAGGCCTTCACACGGGTTCTCGTCTGAACACTCTGAAAGACGATCAGAGAAAGTCAGGGTTGCACTGACACAACAGGGACTATTGTGTGCACATTAGATGTGAGTCTAAACTGACTTATTAATATATGCACCAAAGCAAATGTAAGCCTGTTACATAATCAAACTGAGATCTGAATACAGTGTCAGCTGCATGCACACACACACACGTGCCACCCTCATGCACACACATGCACGTGCACGCACACACACACTAACCCAGTTTTCCAAAGAGCTCAACTCCCAGAGCTGCATAGATGAAGAACAGCAACATGAAGAGCAGACCTAGATTCCCCACCTACAGAGACAGTACAGCACAGATATATACAGAATGAACACAGAAAAACATGAAGTCAACAGACAGAGCACAGTGAGGCTAGAAACACTCTCAGTCACTATAATACTGTACTTCTAGTACTACCCTCAGTACTTCACTTTAATACTCAGTACTACTGTCAGTACTTCACTTTAATACTCAGTAATATGATCAGTACTTCACTTTAATACTCAGCACTACTGTCAATACTTAAATTTAATACTCAGTACAACTATCAGTACGTCACTTTAATACTCCAGTACTACAGTCAGTGTCACTTTACGTCCAAGTATATACGATAGCAAGCTATTACATCAAAAAAAGACTATTCCACAGCACGGTTAATGTGGTTAGAGGTTACACATGTTTTAACAGGATTATCGGTGTAAGTGATATACAGCTCCAGTCCAAAGGCTTTAGCCTCTGTACACACACTGATCAAGAAAAATGCTTAGTCTGAGGTTACTGACTATTAATATGAGTAAGTGGTGCATTAAAATAGCAAGTTCATGTTCCATCAACAACAAAAAACACTAAGATTCACAAAAACATTCCAATTTTTCCACCAGTAAAGTTTTAGGTAACATATTGTTCATTATCAAGTCAATATGGTCCCCCAAATCAACTTTTTTCTTGAGCATTTGAGTATTTTAGACAGTATAACTCTTCAAATATAAAACTCTACTTAAAACATGTATATTTCTTTGCTTTTACCAAAACCTTGTGTAATTTCCAGTATAACCAGTTTTCAGTATATCTATTTTGTGTTACCTTACGAGCTTCTTCAGTTGTGAATGGACAAAATAGTCAATTAAAAATAATGTATTCTAAATGAAGGTGACTCTTATGACTGATCATAATTATGACTTATAATACAGAACCATTTGTGCACACTAAGGTCACGTTGACTTAAAATCTGAATAATAATTGCAAAAATTCAACATTGCGTTTATCTTACATCATGTACCATATCGTACAAACCTATTATCCATAAATCTAAAGACAAATTTCTCCGTGTCAGCCTGGTTCCAGTTCTGGTGCATTACAAACCTGCTGACCATTAAATCAAATGACAAAATCGATTGTGGGAGACTGGGTGTGCTCTGCTGTCGTGGTGGGAGGTATGGAGATGGCTGATTAGATGATATACGCGGTTAGCGCCGAAGCACGTGGAGCCCAGAGCACTTAACACAGTCCGGGCCTGGTCCACAGCAGCGCTCTGTCACATCAAAGACAAATGCTATTACAGCCGTTCCAGAGACGGCGAGGGGCCGTGTGCACAGACAAAGAGCAGGGAGGTTTGCTATGGAGGATCTGGAAGAGGGGTCGCGACAATCTCCTCCTGATAATCCTGCTTTGAAGGCAGACTTTGAAAAAAATATTTGTACAAAATACATAGAAAATATTGACACGTTGTGAATAGGGGTAATTTCAGTAAAGCGGTTTGAATTATCCGCTGTATGAATCCGGCTGTAGAAATACATTTGCCTTGCTCAATATAAAACATGAAAAAGGCATTTTTTAATTCAAAATCATGGAAAATGCACTTTTAATTTAAATGATAAAATGATGAAAACATGTACATGTGTTATGGCATCAAGTGCTATTTTGGATTGAAATTTGAATTGCTTTTATGAAAATGCAAATAGTGCCTAAACTGTGTCTTGTCTACTTGTCTAACCATTGCATTACAGACAGACAAGCTTTATGCTTGGATGCCAGTTGTTTCTAACCCATTTCCAAATGAGTTCCTCCCTGTTCCTTGACACTTTCACTGGCTTTAAGGTCTTTTTCGCAGCTGAAAGGTTCCTTCATTAGAGCACTTAGCACTCCTCTGTCAGAACACAACAAGGGGAAAATGTTCTGACAGAGGAGACACAGCCTCTTGAAATGACAGCCCACAAAAGTTACCAACATTAAAGTTATATATTGAATGAATAATTTTTATAACACAGGAACATAAATGCACTGTTCCATAGACACAATTTTCAAATTCATTCAAAATGTCAATGTGACAGTACTAAATGTCTAAATGAAGATATTTACACATCTCAATAAAAGTGGAACTAAACTTGTTTGGTGCATCTATCCACCAGGCTTTTCTCCCATGTTGGGAACACCTGTCAAGCCTGCATCGAAGCTGAGGCGCTGTGAAGGAGCTGATAAGCCACTTCTCACTGCTCACTTGGAACAGCAATTAATGTGGTGGCTCCTTTACGGGAACACGCAAAATTAGTGTACGGAAGAAGAGGAAGGAGAAGAGGTTTGGAAAAGAGCCCACATGTAAATTTAACAAGGAATACTGACTGTTTTTCTTCTTTGTTCTTACTTCCTGCCACTGTCAGTCAATCACAACCTGCAACCTTTTGTCTCTCAACTAATCACCTCACAAGCTACTCAAATGTATGCGCTCGCTCCCTTTTTTCCCCTTTTGCTTGAGTCAAGTGCACAACGCTTCTCTACCCCACCTCCTTCAGCACAGGAGCAGAACTAGCCTGTGTCTAGCCCTTGGGATTCTCTCTTTATTGCATCACTGACACGTGTACTTGCTGAAGTCTGAGAGCCAACTCTTACAAGTTAAAGGGCCCATATTATACAATTTTCTGATCTATCATATAATGGTATTTCCTCATCAAAAACATACCCAGAGTTGTGTTTTGTTTCCTTCACAAATGTTTAAGACCCAGACCTGCATAGTTAGGCTGTATTTTTCTATTAAACGGAAAACACTGTGTTCCATCTTTGATGTAATGTGAAAATCCAAGAAGTGCTCCACTGTGTTTTAAACTCCACACACCTTCACTATAATCATCTGGGTGATTTCAGCTCTGCAATTCAATTCAATTCAATTCATTTATTTTTGTAACGCCCAAAATCACAACAACAGTTGTCTCGAAGGGCGTTCATGTTTTGGTTGATGGGGAAACCGGAGTACCCGGAGGAAACCCATCCAGACACGGGGAGAAACATGAAAAACTCCACACAGAAAGGCCTGGTGACCCGGGGATCGAACCAACCTTCTTGCTGTGAGACATGAGTGATGCCACTCAGTCACCGTGCCGCCAAGACACAAAAAACAAAACAACAGGAAAAATCAGACACAACAGGAAAAATCAGACACAACAGGAAAAATCAGACAACACAAGAAATCGATTGACATGAAATTCAATTGCCAACCTCCATTGAACTAAAGGTAAAAGGTGGCCGTTAACTTGAAAACTACCACTTCATCATTTTGATGAGGTAACAACATTATAACGTGGGTTAAACCTCACAAGGATCCATACATTTAAACCATCATCATCGACATCATTGCACTTCACTTTTTGTCTGCATCTGTTATTTTTCAATGTATTTTAGAAATTAAATCATTCCAGACTAATACATCTCCATGGATACAATGAGGTAGCTTAGTCTCTACCAGACATAAAATCATGCATCTCTAAGTACTAATACAATCTCAAATACCAATTTTCTAAAATCCTAGCACTGTAAATGTGCAAATTGCCTAGTGGGAGTACAGTCCACTTCCTCATTTATCGTCTATCTAACAGTGTGGGCTGCTGCCCTGTTTCTCCTCTCCCCCACCCTCTCTCCCTCTCTCAAAGCTTCCCCTGGGGCCCTGGTGAAGTCCCGTGCACCGTACTGGCTTCCCCGCTCGCACGACTCTATTTTTACTCTTTTTGCTTTCGTGTTTCATCATTCCTTCTGTACGCCATGTTCAAAGCAACAGCTACACTTGCGCCTCCAAGACAGGTATATTGTGAAAATGCACCACCTGGAAAAATGAGGATTGTGCTCTCACTGGGGAGTCTCAAGAAAAGTCAGCATTAATTCTATCAGAAGAAAATAGTAAACGTATTGATTTTACTTCTGTGTTTCATATTATTATTGATAAGACTTATGCGACATATAGAGGGCAACTACACTTTGTATTAGTGTTGTGACGATACTATAATTTCAAAGTAGATTTTGATAGTAAGGAAGAGACTAAATACTCAATGCTGATACCACAAGTACAATTAAAACCATGGGTGTATACTACTCTATGTGGTCCTATACTTGTACTGATACATCTCAAGATCATTGTAAAGTTATTCAGGAAAGGTTCGCAAGGTTCGCTTTGCAGATAGAAAAAGACCATGGTAAATAAAATGAACCCAGCACTATTTCTAAACTTACAAAAATGCATTGAAAAACGTTCTTTCAAAACCAGCATGGTTCCACATTGTTTGAGATAGAATGTGCTAGAATATTTGGTGTAGCTTTCAATTAGATTTCCCAGAAGGTGTCAGGCTGGTTCTTTTGTAATACAACAAAGGAAAAAGTATCTGTATTCTTGCAATAATTATTTTCTCATTCTTTATTAGACAGTTTTAATAGAATAGATGAGGGGATGGATTATTTTTATATTCAGTCAGTCTTTGTAGTTATGTTGTGAGAATGTTTTATGAATATCTTATTTTCAAAAAGGCAGACAGTTTATTCATCCCCAATGGGACTTAAACATTCTATACCTATTTATTTATTTGTATTACTTATCTAACCAGAAAGTTCCCCTAATATTTGTTCCACTGATATTCTCATTGTCAGTGCAGCGCTGATCATGTTTTGTTTATGTTTTTAGTATTTTACTATTTTAGTTAAGCCCCACCGTGTAACTTTTGAGCATAAAAAAGTCTTTTTTTATTTTTATGTTTTTATTCCACTGAAAAACATGCCTCATGGCTGTGAATGGGCTTGCATTTCCACAAACCTGACTCTCAGGAGGCCCTCACCTTGCTTGTCTCCATGGAAATACTGTTCATTTAGGTATAATATTCCACAGCATAGCATAAAACATGGAGAATCAATCAATCTACCTGTCTCTCTTATCTCATACTTTATAATGTTAGTTATTGTGAAATCTACAATCACAATGAATTCAAAAAATGTTCCTGTCCTCTTTAGCAGATATAATTTCCTTGTATTCCATAAAAAAACTTAATGTTGAAAATACTTTGTTGGGGCACAAATAAAGTTACATGAACTGCAGAACAGCTCAGGTTGATTCTTAAGTGTGTATCATTTTTCTTTCTGGTCTCTGGAGGAAAGGCAAATGTATTGCTCAAAGTGTCAGGGTACAGCATGTGGCGCGGAGGAGATCTGGTGGGGATTTGGTGATTGATGTGGTGTGGACATGGGCACTGCCAGCTCCCATAAATCAAAACATAAAATGAGCCATCTGCATTTCATCGGATCTGGAACCAGGCATGACTTTTAATAAACATGTCGGAGTCAACAGGAGCCCGGCGCCTGTGTCAGGATCTAATTAATGGGGAGCTAGAGAAGGAAATAGGAGCATATCAAGGGCAAAGATATCAGTGTGAGTCTTTATTCAATTTGACTGCACGTGTGAATACCTTTGCATCAGTTCATGAGTCCTAGTCTGCTTTGATCTGTTTTCACAGTATTGCTTTTCATTTTTACATTCCTGTTCATGTTTATTATACCACTTACGAGAGGTGGTATTATATTGAGTATGAGGTAATATTGAAATTAAACCTTCAATTTGTGTTACGGTTAATAACCTTAGTATATGTTTTAAGTTATAAGTTTTAACTCATTTATTTCTATAGACATCTTTTTTAAAAGTGCACTATATAACTTCTATATAACTTCTGGTGGAAGGTTTGCCACCTGCTTGCCTCCATGGAGATGGATAAATTTAAGGCCATAGTAGTACAAAAACATCTCCATGGAGACAAGCAGGTCAAGCTAATTTGAAGGTTATATCGGTGGAGAAGCAAGCCGGTACTTTAATAACTATAAGACCCCGTTTTTTTTTCTTCTGGCTAATATACAGAAGTTAGAACTTTTTTTTACAAAGCTATACGCTACATAAAAGTTATAATATTCATATCATTATGCCTTATGTTTAGTAGTGTTGTAGCTCTGTGGTACCTGGGGCAGGGCTTGCATCACCGTGTCCAGCAGCGCTCTCATCCCGGTAGCCATCTTGAGCAACTTGAGAACTGAAAGGCGGTCACCATGGTGTCAGCTCACACATGTACAGTGTACTGGTGCTGTGCTAAGTGCAGTGTGTACCTCGCGTTATCCGCAGCACCCTCATGATGCGGATGATGGTGGGGTTGATGGGCAGTGACGCGTTCAGGTCGATCTCTTCCAGAGTGATGCCCATGATGGACAGCAGCACGATGGCCAGGTCTAGCTGGTTCCACCTGGACAAACAACATTTTTGCAGATATTTTAAAGTGTTTTAGTTCTTTTATTCATGCATTTAATATTATGGATAAACAGTAATAGTTACAAACCCTCTAGATTGTTTGTTAATTAATGATTTAGGGTAAAACATAGAAAACATCATTACTAAAAAATTATAAAAAAGTTTATAGTTTTACTTCCTGGCTGAACATGGGCAGCAGATATGACATATGACAACTTTTTTTTACACAAACTGCCATTGCACTGATGTAAAACTATGAAACATTTTTACCACAGGTATCACCCCAATACACTGGCTGTCATGTGATTTGCCCAAGTCGCTCAGAATGTGCCTTCTTGGGGACAAGTGCCCTGTTTAGGCCCGCCTGTGTTTACAGAGCTGAGTGCTGGGCTGGTGCCGTTTGAGACAGATTCTGGCCATATGGAAAGAGTCTCTTACATCAACAATCAAAAATTAGTTTATATGTCCACAACTGTCTGAGTGATTTTGATAAGTTTTGTTCTCACTTTTTAATTTTTGTTTTGTGTTATAATCTTTTTTGTTAAATAAAAAAAATATAAACATTACTTTACAAAAAACCTGATCAGAAGGGACTTGAATATAGAGACTAAAGGTTGTATCACTGCTTTAAAAAAAAGGGAAAAAAAGTATTTGTTTATTTGTACACACAAAGAATAAGAGAAGATGTTACAGTTTGTGTCGTTTTGCTTTATGTGGATAGGCCCAGTAATTACAGAGATAATACCCATAAACCAGGTTAAAATGCCCGTCCCTGAACCGCCACCTTAACGTGGTGGAGGGGTGGGAGGTATGTTGTTGGGGCCTTCATGCCCCTGGTAGGGTCACCCATGGCAAACAGGTCCTTGGAGACGGGTCTGACTAAGAGCGGTTCAGAAGCCCCCATGAAGAGAGAAACAACAAGGCCAGTTACGTCGCCTGGACTGGCGTTACCGGGGCCCCACCCTGGAGCCAGGCCTGGGGTGGATGCTCGGCGGCGAGCGCCTGGTGGTCGGGCATTTCCCCACGGGGCCCGGCCGGGCCCAGCCCGAAGGAACTACGTGGGGCCGTCCTCCCGTGGACCCACCACCTGCGGGAGGAGCCATGAGGGGTGAGTGCAGAGAGTCACCTCGCTGTCACCTCACTGGGGATGAAGGAGCCTTAGCTTGTGCGGGAGCTTGAGCGTTACCGGCTAGATATAGTCGGCCTCACCTCCACGCACAGCTTGGGCTCTGGAACCTAACTTCTTGAGAGGGGTTGGACTCTCCATTTCTGTGGCGTGGCCCGCGGGGAGAGGTGCCTTCGGGTCGGGGACAGGTCTCTCACTGTTGTGTCGGCCTACGGGCCAAACAGCAGTGCGGAGTACCCAGCTGTCTTGGAGTCCCTGGGAGGGGCACTAGACAGTGCACTAACTGGGGACTCCGTTGTTCTCCTGAGTGACTTCAGTGGGCCATGTTTTCCACCTCTATTGTTGATGCGGCTGCTCGTAGTTGTGGTCGTAAGGTCTGCGGTGCTTGTCGCGGTGGCAATCCCCGAACCCGGTGGTGGACACCAGAAGTAAGGGATGCCGTCCTATCGAGCCTTGTTGGCTCATGGGACTCCTGAGGCAGCTGATGAGTACTGGTGGGCCAAGCTCTCTGTCTCTGCAACATCGCGTGGCGGTTAGGGACAGTGCCTGTGGAATGGCAGACCGGGGTGGTGGTCCCTCTGTATAAGAAGGGGGACCGGAGGATGTGTTCCAATTACAGGGGAATCACACTCCTCAGCCTTCCCAGTAAGGTCTATTCCAGGGTACTGGAGAGGAGAATCCGACCGATAGTCGAACCTCGGATTCAAGAGGAGCAGTGTGGTTTTCGTCCTGGTCGCGGAACACTGGACCAGCTCTATACTCTCCATCGTGCCCAATCAGTCCACATGTGTTTTGTGGATCTGGAGAAGGCATTCAACCGTGTCCCTCGTGGTGTCCTTTGGGGGGTGCTCCGGGAGTATGGGATCCGGGGCTCTTTGCTAAGGGCTGTCTGGTCCCTGTATGACCGGAGCAGGAGTTGTGTTTACATTGCTGGCAGTAAGTCAGACCTGTTCCCAGTGCATGTTGGACTCCGCCAGGGCTGCCCTTTGTCACCGGTTCTGTTCATTATATTTATGGACAGAATTTCTAGGCTGTACCTGACTTCTTTTAAATGTGTATGCGCACCTCTCTTTGAAGAATCTGCGCAGGCCAAAAGCGATGAGTTTGAGGATGGCCTCGATGACAAAGACCAGAGTGAAGACGTAGTTGCAGTATTTCAGGATCTCCTCCAGGTACTGTACAGGACACACGCTGTTAGTGCCAATACTGAGACAGGGATGGTGGGCATTGTGTTACCATGGTTACCTGGGGCTGGTTGTAATGCTCCATGCTCATGGTCAGCAGGTTGGTGAGGATGATGACGGTGATGAAGAGGTCCAGGTAGTGGCTGGTGCACAGGGTGTGGATGGAGCGTCTTAAAGGGGAGTAGTCTGCGTAGTATGGTCTCTCTTGGGCTCCTGTGTGCAATAGAGTTCAGCGTAAACAACATGAGCCATAGATTTATTAGAGCAATAACTAGAAGAGACCATTTTGAGCCAATGCAAAGGGAACATTACAAGTGCTTCAGCCGCATCATACACTGCTAGCACTAAACTTGTTAATGGATGCTATTAACTTTATACTATATTAATTTTAAAGGAACTGTATGTAGCCTGCTGTTATTGTTTAAAAAAGTTATTACAATCACAACTGAGCCAGTGCATAACTCCAGGATCAGACCGCATGCAGTGCAGCTCCAGTCCGGTGGCTGAGAGTATTTCGTATAATTAAAAGTAGTAAGAAGAGCTCAGACCGAAGTCCAGTGGTGCCAGCGGTGGTGGCTCCATATTAATTCCATTTGGACTCTATTTTTGCCAGTGTCGACCACAAGCCTTTTTCCTTAATAAATTAATGGTTGTGTGAACGTATTATCTCACATGTGCAGCCTTCAAAGGCGATAACCATAACTGCACAGTAGAGTACTGCTTCTCAGGTGAGTGTCACATTGCAACAAAACTGATCCGACACAGGAGTCACAGCTAGATCAGGTGCAGTCTGAGCAAGGCAAACCTCAAAAACCCCAGAAATAAGGCTGCACTAGCACTGATTAATGATTGGCAGGTGCTGGGTTTAGGTAGTGAGGATTCAAATCAGAGATATGTTTAAACCAACTGGATTTCTCCATTGAAACTAACAACGCAAATGAGAGACTCATGTGAGGCTCATTCTGAGTTTTGATTGGATATTCACCTTGAGAACCAAAAAACAACAAGAAGTTAGCAATCATGTAAATGTAATAAAAAAAAATTTGTAATTAAGAATAAATCAGCATTGTAATTCATATCACTAAAAGCTATATTTGAACATGCCTACCCTGTATATGTGGACACACACAGATAAGTCAAGTTTACCTACCGGTCTACTAACTTTAAATTTACTATAGCACATAATACATGAATAGTATGGGCTACAGTGCAGATGAATATGCACATATTTTAATTCATTGACAGCTACCTTACCCCATAGAATAATAGCAGAGAAAAGCCAAAATAACAAACAATGTGTATCCTTTCAGTGATTATGAACATTTAATAGTTCAATAAAAAATAAGAGTGCACACTTAGCTACAACTATAGCTACTTCAGTATTGAGGCTAAGTCCCAAGTACTTTTCCTTCCATACTTCTCAATTGATTTAAAAACATTTCACATAAAGTGCTATCCCAGAAAATTCATGGGGGGGGAGCACTTTAGGTTACAGAAGATCATGGTAATAGGATGGAAAAAGTGTTATTTTAGTAATTACAGGACACAGCTGCCATTTTACTTAACTTTATAGTAATATGAAAACTAAAAATCATTTAAAAAGAAAAAGACGACTTTACTTGAGACTACAGTTAAAGTGGACCTATTATGCAAAATCAACTTTTCAGAGTTTTAATTATGTTACAGTTGTTGGCCCTTCTCATTTACCCTCCCAAAGCTGTATTTGGCTTGATTTGTGCATATTTTAGCAATCTTTAATCGCTTATTTTCAAGACACCATTTTGCCGATCAACTCCAGTGTTCTCCACTGCTCTCTATTTACTTCATTCTCCAGTTTGATTTCTTAATCGATGATACACGTAGGATTTGGGAGCGTTGCATAGAGATTTTGGTAAAAATGAAAAAGTTTCCTCTTCTCACTAGCGTAATTTGCTGTTAACCATAGGAGGTGCCAACAGCTGCCCAGCTCTTTGTTATAATGATGTTGACAGCAACTTTAGCTCCCATTGTGCACCGCTATTTTGTAACATGGACGTCAGCAGACTTGTTTCTTTAATTAAGTCATTTTAGATGAATATTGCAATTTAAAAAGTGCAAATTATAACATAATGATAAAAGTGTCATAGATTAACTATAAATAACTATATAACAGACACAAGAACAATACGTCTTGTTTAAAACAATGAACCTTGACTTTGTAATTACATATACCCAAGCCCCGAACCCTTGAGCTAGAACTAACAGTCCAAATGACTCCAAACCAGAACTCAGAAGTCCAAATGGGTAGATTATGGTTGGTGGGTAAGTTATGCAATTACCTTTGCGCCAGTCATTTTTTATCTATATTATAACACCATATCCTTATCAAAACATACCTGGAGTTTTGTTTTGTTTCATTCAAACATGTTTAACACACAAATCCTGCATATTCCTGTGTTCAACTGAAAACACTCTGTTCCACCTTTTGATGTCAATAGGTAATACAGAAAGGGCTAAATTGAGTTTTTAAACTCCATACACTTTCACAAGAATAATTTTCAGCCCTGGAATTGCCTTTGAAGTTACAGCTATTGTTTTAGTCTTGTTGAAACTTCTTCACTTCTCAGTGCACCAGAGATACAGGAGACGCTCTCAACTGAACAGAAGGGAAAACAAAAGAATTTTGTAAAAGGTTACAACTTACCATTATTCTAGTGTATTTTAGACTAAAGCAGTTAATGTGAAGCAAAATAATACTGCTAAAAAACTGCTAACTTTAAAACTACCACTTGATGACATCATAAAGTGGATGTCTGTGTAATCCTTCAGTCGTCAATGTCTGATCCATAGTAAAAGCTGAAAATAAATCCATCAACTGGACAAAACCTGCTCTTCACACCTACAACGTTTTGTCCAGTTGACAGATTTAACTTCGGCTTTTACTAGATGTAGACGGCCTAATAATCCAGGGTTACTTAAACAAGTGAGAATGAAACAAAAACACAACTCCAGATATGTTTTGGAGGAAATAACAATGTTTTTACAAAACTAAAACCTCACAGGGTCAATTTTGCATAATATAGAACAATAATCTACAGTAAATAGAAGTGAAAGAATTAACTAGGACTACAGAGGAGCCTGAGTACCACCAGAAGTTGCCTACACCACAGTTCCAGACCCGCTGCTAGCTCAAGTCTGTATCTGTATATGACATCTCTTGGACATGTTCCCACACACGCAGGCCTCCTCCACTTCCTCACACATGCTTAAAAGATTCATATGACATAAGCGATGAAGTCAGCGGTGAAGAGCGAGCCAAGTGTAGAGAGGCATGTGTGAGTAAAAAGTGCCACCTCAGGGATCTAGGCCAATCTATCACACACACGTATACACATGTGCACGCACACACACATACACAAGTGCAAACACACACACACAAGTCCATGGCACCTCAAGGTGTCTTTGGGCTGCCATCTCGCTGCCTGCTGCCAAACACTTCAAGTAGTAACATTTACAGATTACAGCACAGATTGGAGAGTGCGCAGGTTGCACTGCGTGTGAGTACTGAAGGATCACTCAAACAGTCTACATTCATTGTATTGAATAAGTCTTACATAATCACATCTTCAATGTAATGCTCAAAGTATCTGGTATTGTTAATGGTTTGGATCTCGTGGGCTGTGGCTGACTTAACAATTCATAAATGGAAATCTTAAGGGCACTATATTTTATATTCTCTTGGCTACATTCTTTCTGATAAAAGCTTTTTATTTTTCATAATCTTTCATAATCAGATAAAGAGTCATTTGACCATTTTTTATGCTAGTTCTTCATTTCAACACCAGAACATGTAATATATTGTGACTGATGTAGGCAACCTGCTGTCAAAGTGTTTGGCTCAGGGACACAATAGCAGGGTAGTAAAGTAGTTAGCACTTCAGCCTCACAGCATGAAGGTCCCTGATTGTATTGTCTGAATAGGGTGGGGTCTTTCTGTGTGCAGTTTGCATGTTCTCGACCTATCTGTGTTTTCTCTGGGTGCTCTGGTTTGTTTTAAATCAACATTTTAATGTAATTTAATTACTATGGGCCCAGCACAGCATTTTTAAGAAAATTGTGATAATTCTTAAGTATTATCTGCATTTATGGGATAATACTTAATAACATGCATTCTTGTTGTGAGCTTTCCTAACTATAGCTCTGAGCTGAATTTGGCTTTGTGGTGTCACCTCCTTGTCTACATGGAAATAGATTAAATTTAATGTCATGCTGTGGAACATTCAAGGCAAACTACTATCATCTCATTTTTTTCCCTCTTATTTGCCTGGTGCATTCTTCTTTTCTCACAGAGCAAATCTTGGTTATTTTTGTAGCATAACTAGAGCACTTGTAAAACTTAAGTAGCTGCCTGTATTCTAAATAAATTGCGTCGCTGTCCTTGGTGCCGGAGAGTGACTGCATCTGAGTGCGGTTTGCTAATGCAGAGGAAAAGAGCCAAAATATAGAGACAGTGATGAATGGCCTGCTTTTATACAGTGCACTTGATGCCCCAAAGCTTCAAACACAGCAACTCCCCGCTCCACTGTATCTTACATTCAACTACTTACAGCATAAACTATATCCAAGCCTGAAAAGCTTTATACAGAAGAAAATTTATATTGTCGTAACCATTCTCAACAAAGTAGTTTCACTCTACAATTGGGTTCTGTGTTCATTTGATCCTTGCTGATGGAAAACCTTCGTTATTCAATATTAAATCAGTTTGACAAATGTCCCTAGCCAGTATCATCAGATTCAGTCACTGTCCTTGGTTTTGTACTTGGCCTAGGACAGAGATTTTTATTTTATGTTGTGATTTTGAAATGAAACTGGCTATAGTGACTGGTGTCCTCTTGGCGAGTATAAATACTTGGACTGGAGTTGTTTTTGAGGTGTGGTTCTGGATGGGCTGTCTAATGGAATCAAAGAGGAGCTGTAAGATTAATTGCAGCTCAACTGAAATATCCATTTCAATGAGCGTAGTTAGTAAATGGCAAAGGCTACAATGACTTTGGTAAAAAATGACCTCTGCAAACAACAAACTATCCTGACCCTATGAGATTTTCTGTAAACAAAAACAAACCAAAAAACAGTAAAACAACTACAAACCTGTTCTGATTCTTGCATAGGTTTAGCAGTGGATATTTTAGGTGTCTTTCAAATGTTTATGCTCTTTGACGTGTGCCTAGTCCAGAATTATATCTCTTTGTATTTTTTTAAACAGAGGGATATCAGTCCAGTCACCACTGTCACGCCTCGAGTCGGATTTAGACCTAGTACTGTGCAATGAGATTTATTTCAGTGACGCATGTGAAGTGAAGGATCTCCTTGGTCACCCATCATTTAGTGCTTCGCTCATTGATTCAGCAGAAATACACAATGTTTTTCAGTCCCCTATAAATCAACTGCATTATTGAAATAAGATTGAAACGTGTTGGTATGTCCCTTATTTAATAAAAGGAGCTTTTGAAAATTGTTCTCTTTTTTGGTTTCTACGTTTCCAATGGATCCTTGATAAGAACCAGATTTTTGTCAAACTTGTATATATATATGTTCATTAACTCACAAATTATAACTCTGCAACAGTACAACTAGCTATAGTGGTTACAAGCAAACTGCCCAGCTGATTTCTCTAACCATTTCTCAGAAGAGTTTCATGTGTTTGTAAAAGTTAGTTGGGGGCAGCACACAGTCCTGACCCAGTCCCTCACAGCACCTTTGGGATTAACTGGACAGGAGCCCAGCCGGCCTTATCAGTGAACATCGCAGCCCAGCCTCACTAATGCTGTCCGGGCCAATGGGAGCTAATCCCTGCACCCTGCTCCAAATCTTGTAGAAAGCTTTTCTGGTCAAGTGCTCACAGCACAACATTGTTCGTAGTGTTCAAGTCAAGTGCTGTACTTTATAAAGATTCATCAGCAAAAGTGGGAAGATTTTAGGGCTGAAACAATGACTAGGATTAATCACAACTGTTTTATAACTCAGACAGAGCAGTAGTTACATGAAAATGAACAGAGGAAATATGCAAATGTTGTGTTTTTGATGGAAAAACTCTGCAAGTCTTCTGTATCAACATGTCCTCAAGCAGCCTCCCTTTGGCTTCATCTGAACCAGGTAGAGTAAAAAGTTGAATCATCGGCCTTTTGAATCTAATGATGATGTAGCACGGTGCGGGCGCTTAACAACACTGTCAATCAAACACTGTCAATTAAACCTGTTGCAAACATTAGTGACCTCGGGGAAAGAAGGCGCCTGATTTGTCTGTTATTAAAGTTCATATCCTGATTTACAGACACAATAGCAAAATAAAAATACAAGGTTCATGTAGAGTGGATTAATATGAACATTTCAAGATAAATATGACAAACATTGACAGTAGTAGTTAGAGAAAGAGGGGTGACCATTTTTCAATGTGAAGTAGTAAATTGAAGTTAGCAGGTTAACCATGCCCATTTATATATACAGTTTATGGTTTGACTGGGCAAAGTTTAAACAGTACCCCTGTGATATCAAAGGGTTAAGGTACTACTGCTACTGAAAGTTTGCCTGGCAAATCCAGAGGGATATCTCTATGAATTTTTTATACAGATTGATACCAGTCTGGTCCCCACGTCCTCCGTCTCAAGCCAAATAACCAAAAATGATTGTGCAATCAGGTATGTTTTTTTTCAGCGATGCATGTAAAATGAAGGAGCTATTTTTTACAAACAAAATTACATTCTTTGTCCTCAGAGTTTAGTACTTTGCCCATTGATTCTGCAGAAATCTGCCATGTTTTTGAATCCCCTGTGATATTTATTTTCTTTATTTTTTTGATACAGATCAAGCATGTCTCTGATTGGTTAATCCACCTGTAAATCATGCCCATCTCGCGGAGGTTCACGGTGACCAAACTTGCATCTTTGTTAGGTATTGAAGAAGTGTGCATTTAGGCAAAAGGGGTATTTTTTGGTGGGCAAAGAAGAGAGGTACAAATATAGTAAAACAATATTGGAGTTTTAGCATGCTTTTCTACTCATATTCATTTTTCTGACATGCTACAAATTTTTACTTTTCTGAAGTGAGGAGACTGCAGGACTAAACATGGAAAATAGCAGCTCATTTCATCCTGCACCTGCTTCTGTCCATCGCTCAGTGCTGTGGCCATTACTGAGAGGTGCTCAGATGCTACAGTGGCTCATTAAGTCCAAAAAAGGGGCATGTTGTCTAAAATTGGTGTGGTGATATTTCAACCACACCAGAGTCTGTTTGTGAATGGATCAAGGTTGACAAAATTAAGTATCTCAATATTTGTTGGATTCTCATGATGGCAATAATCTTATATTTTTTCAGTCTTTCAGGAATGATGCTGTAGTGACTGATGGTGTTGCACTTGAAACAGAATTTGAAGTGAAATATAAACTGAATTTGAATTCTCTTTGAACTCTTTCAATTTGTAAAATTTCTGTTTTAGTTATGCTTTCAATTAAAATTATACAATATTAATTTTCAGTTTCTAGAGGCACAGATATCAGACCACTATATTGGCCACCTCTAACCAATACAGATATCACCCTGTGTCTATGACCTGTATTAGAATTTAACTACAAACTTCACTAAAATGTAGTTAACATGATTATATTTAAGACTCAAGAACTAAAGAAGAAAGTTTTTCCTATTTTTGGTGAAGTTTATAATTTTACTTTGCAGTTGAGTGTTTTGGTAAAATAAATGTTTAAATTGTCAGAAAATTCTGACTCTGAATTCTGCTCGTAAATTGGAATTTTACGTGTTCATAACATAAGTAGGATTCTGTTTTCAAACTTAGCGTTACTTCTTGTATTTTTGTACTTTTATTCTCTAACATTATCCAAAAACTGCCACTTCACTGATAGAAAACTATGTTAAATATTTACCACCTCACCATACCGAGGAATAATTAGAAAAATGCACTTTAAACCAAACTAACAAGTTGTTTATTTGATGTTTCCACCAGGCTCTTACTTCTCCTCCTCTTCTCCAGACGCTTCTGCCTCTTCTCCTCCCTGATGCGGGCCTCCTCCTCCTCCTGCTGCTGCCGGCACTTGTGAAAGTTCTCCACCACCACGCCCACAAACATGTTGAGCACAAAGAAGCTGACGATAAGGAGGAAGGAGATGAAGAACAGCAGCATCCAGGGGTTATGATTCCGTATGGGCTGAAGGAGAACAAGAAATACCAGTTAGCATTGGGGAAAAAAACCCAACATGGATGGCAAAAGAGAGAGAGGAGAGAAGAGAAAAACAACAAGACAATGTAAGTCCTGAGTCAGCATTGTCAACCCAAATCTATTATTCCTCTGGCTTTCCCCTTCTTAAACCGGTCTTATCTGCTCAGTGGTCTTTTTTAGAAACAAAAGGATCAAGCGCAGTCGCTGACACCAAACACAGCTATAACTCGCACACACAGACATACAGCTCACTGTGTGCAGTACTTTATCTGGTCTTGTTGTTGGATTACTCAGACTCCCGATACTGTGCTGAACAAGTACTAAGCTACTACTACCTCTTTACACAAGGCCACCTCTGATAAATCACCATAAAAACTGCACTTTGTAAATCAGAGCAGTCTATGGGCTATTATTTGTTAACATATAACTTATATAGATCACCACGTTACCTCTTATTGGTGTGGAAGCATAGGTGATGTAGGTTCATGGGCTGAGTCTCGTACTACTAACCGTAAGGAGGGTTTGAATAGTGCTCGGGAGAGATCACTAGATTACCTAGACATGCATGGATAACATATAAAACCACTTCAAGGATGTTTTTGATGAGGGAACATTATAACATGGTGGAAAGCTCCAAAAAGCCAGTTTTGCAAAATTACCCCCTCTTTAAAATAATTAATGATATCACTTATTTTTACATCCACATAGGAAGAAATTAATTACAGTATATCAAAGACAAAATTATAATTTGAAAGACCAGTTATATCTATGATCTTATCTTGTTCTCAGTTTAGCTTCACATTGGTCCTAATTCTGTAATTTAATAATGATAATAAAATTTGATATTGATATAAGGAAATTTTTTGTTAATTAAAAGGTAGCGAACACATTATATTCAACATTCTTATCAAATATTACCTTGTCCATATACAGTGGTGCTGTCCTAGAGCATTCTAAAATTATGTGTCAAATTCATGTTTTATCAGCAACCTTTGTGCCAATATTATTAAGCTGATCAAATGCATCCGGTTGAGACCAAACAGAATAAGATAATTTGGTGACATGAGGCCCAACCAGCTCTGAATGCTCAATGCCTCATCTCGTCTCATTTTGGTATTACTCATCCTGACCTCTGTTTCAGGGTGTGTGTGTGTGTGTGTGTGTGTGTATTTGAGTGTGTGTGTGAGCGCACTTGCTGGTCCACCGCAACCGCGTCCAGCCCGTCATACATGATGCTGACCCAGCCGTCTTTGCAGGACAGGACGAAAAGGGACATGAGGGCCTGGAGGAGGGACAGTTATTAAAGACAGAAGAGACATCAGTCAGGTTTAAGAGCAGCTGTCACTCTCAGATGGAAGAGACCCCAGTGTCTTTGTGCTACTGTCCGCAGACATAAATCATCTGTGCTTATGTAAGGGAGGGCTAACTGCTTTCTCAGGCTGATATAATGGAGTTATAGTGGCCTAATATTGACTTCAGGGAAAGGTTTATGGTAATGTGTGTGATTTTGTCTTGTAATCTTGGAGACGTTCTCATCTCGAAAAAAACATGAAACTTTGCAGTGATTCATGGAGATTTGGAGACCCCTGGACGTATCCTCCTCAGTGTAGGTTGTGTTAAAATTCTGATTTTAAAACAATGATAACATATATTTTTTTACCAACACTACTATTTGGACACACTTGATTGCAATTAGTAGGTCTGTCCAAACTTTTGACTGGTACTGTATATTCTGATTGCCCAAACATTATGTCATCCAAGTTAGCATTATATTAAATTACCAAGTCTGATCATGAACTACAACTGAAATTCCTCACATTTTTTTGTTTGCAGTACCATATTAAAAACAGAATTAACTACACAGACCATGATCCTTTGCTCAGTTTAAGTGGATGCATATTGTAAGTCTCCTCAAATTATGGCAATAAATACATTGTAAAGTTAGTCCATTAAGTGTGACTAATCAAGGTAGTTTGAAGATTACAGAATAGTTTGAACTAGGGCTGCAGTGATTAATCCAATAGTTGTGACTAATTGAGTACAAAAAGTAATCGTAGGTGTATTTTGATAATCTTGATCATTATTTGGATGATACACACTCTAAAAAAGACATTTTTTATAACAAAGACAGTGGCATTTTTAAATCAAAATGTCAAAAAAAGAATAAACAATTTCAGATTTTCATAAATTATTCAGTCACCAAATTTCAACTTTTATTTGGTTGATAATGTATTTAAAAAGTCTCAAGGTATAACAGAAATAATCACTTGAGTAGCTGACTAGTAAAATTGTACACATTATAGAATTGAACATAACACAAGTTTGAACACATAACCCACCTGTCCTAAATTGTCAAAGTTGTACTTGCGGCGGATCCAGCGGTACCCTGCTTCCAGACACTGGGTCTTGTTGGTGATATTGCTGAGGTCCCGACCCTCGCAGTGGAAGAACTTCCCTTTGAACAGCTGCACAATGACAGACAGAGGGCCAGGACAAATTTACAAAGTACTGAAGAGTGTATAGATAAATAATGAACATGCAGCACATTCCATTGTACTGTAAAAGCCTACAGGCCAACTGTATGTTCCATCTGCTCTGCCCTGCTTTGTATGCAGCACAAGACGGGTTCATCTGCAAACCCTTATCATCATATAATGCTGTAGATAAGGTTTAAAGGCTATTATGATAATACAAAACTTTGTTACAACACATGTCATGCATACTAACAAAGTATGAACCTTCTGGACTACACTTGTCACTTTTCTGTAAGAAATCATTCATATCACTATTAAGAATTAAGTATTTCTTTCTGTATAAACAATAACAATAACAATAAAAACTAACAACAAATAAACACATTATTATACACATACTATTTATCTAAATTTAGTCTAGATCATGCTAATCTCATTGTAAAAAAGATTATCAAACAAATAAGCTAATAGAGTACCTGATTTTAATAGGGTAGCTGATTTTAATGTGATTTTTGTC
Source organism: Periophthalmus magnuspinnatus (assembly GCF_009829125.3). Classification (NCBI taxonomy): domain Eukaryota; kingdom Metazoa; phylum Chordata; class Actinopteri; order Gobiiformes; family Gobiidae; genus Periophthalmus; species Periophthalmus magnuspinnatus. The sequence continues at coordinate 22,608,553 of NC_047126.1, forward strand.
AAGAAAAATCCTCTTCACATCATACATTGAAAAAGCTACTAAATAAGAACACTGAGACTGTAAAATATAATCTGTTCATTTTACATATCATTTTCTCAGGTAATAATTAATACAGACAGGATCCTTTTTTCATCCAATCAGGTACAATGTTACAAAGAATCATGGGAAATCAACTGCCTGACATTATCCTAGAGACTTGATTCTGTCATGGTTCATTTTGAGAAGTGGCAAAAACCAAACAGTTGGCAGAGATTGAAAACTATAAGGAAACAAATGCATGACACAATCCCAGACAGTTATTTCTGTGTCATGGTGCAATATCCGAATGGTAGGACTCAGGTACAGGTCCTTTAAAGGAAACAAATAAAATATAGAGAGAATTGAAACACAAACATGTGAGTAATACCAATCTAGTGCCTAATAATTTTGTGTAATAATAAATCTGTGGACTAACTTGAGAGCAGACAAAAGAGGTCATTTTCAGATGCAACATTCTGTCCCTGGAGCATTTTTTAAAACTTTGTAGTAATATCATCCTTTATCAGCAGCTAATTTGCATTCCACCTCACTTTTCAATCATCTGCAGCGCTCTGCCCTATTTTAGCTACAATGGTCTTTTGTGCAGGAAAAAAACATAATCAGGTTTGGAAGTTTAACAATAATAAAAAATAATAATTTAAAGGGCGCATATTACACTATTTTCTGATCTGTGTTATAATATTCATCAAAAACATACATGGAGTTGTGTTTTGTTTCACACATGTCCTGCATATTTAGGCTGAGTTCTTTTCTCAAAAAACACTCCACCTTGTGATGTCATGTTGCAATACAGGAAGTGCTCTACTGTGTTTTTAAACTTCATACACCTTCACTAGAATCATTTAGATTATTTTAGCCCTGTAATTTTCAGTCTCTACTGAACGAAAGGTAAAAGAGAGTTGTTAGCTTGAAAACTATTGCTTCATAATGTCACAAAGTGGAACAGAGCATTTTGAACTTTGGAGAAAAAAAAAAAAAATTACTCAAAGATTACTCAAACATGACAAAACACAATTCCATGTATGTTTTTGATGAAGTAACAACATTCTAAAATGGCTTAAAGCTCACAAGAGTTAATTTTGTGTAATATAGGACCTTTAATGTGTGAGGAAATATGCATATACCTGAACTCCAAGAATGCCAAAAACGATGAAGAACGCACAGCAGATGAGGACTATGTTTCCAATCGGTCTGAGAGAGGTGATCAACGTCTCCACAACCAGTTTGAGACCAGGCGCGCGGCTTATCACTCTAAAGCACATTCAATATTACATAAAATGATATCAAGTACCAAATTTCTGAACCTTAGTGACCTATATGCTTACCTCAGTGGTCTAAGAGTTCGGAGCAAGCGTAGGACTCGTAGGATGCCCAAGATTCGGTTTCCCCCAGCGGATGCTATTGACACCAGGATGTCCACTAGTGATACGAACACCAGGAGACCATCCAAAACGTTCCATGAACTCTGAAGATACACGCCTTTGCCAAAATAAAGGCCCATGGCACACACCTACAAGAGTTATAAAGGTGTAAATCCAACCAAGAAGACTCCAAACCAATCAGTCAACTGCCTTTTTCTTACCACCAATCACCCTTGTCAATAATCATTCCACTAAATGCATTCTCTGTAACCTCCTCTCCATTCCAGCAGCAGAACCATTAGCCATCTAAGCTACTCCATCTTCTTTTATTCACCCTAAGCAAGTGTGGGACAATCAACTATTTATTGCTCCTCACTTATTTGTCATCATCTGTTAAAGTATTTGGCTAAATCCAATGCTAATACTTTAAAGAAGTGAAATGTTATGAAGGAAAGAAATTTATTGCTTGCTGTTTAGGTTAGCCGAAAATTAAATGATTTTGCTGGCTGCGTTATTGAAACACTTTTTCTACTCCATGCCCCTCATAAATACTGAATAAATTAACACAATGATTAAATAAATTCATGGTTCTTTATGCTGCTTTCCCCAATGCCAAAAGCAATAACAGACACTGATCTGATCTATGAGTTAGAATAGCGGCGTAGACCTATTAAGATAAAAAAAAGATTTTCTCTTTCTTTTGATTTTTGTGGTAAATATAAATTAAATAAATACAATTTGTAAATTAGATGTCCAGGCCTTTTCCAGCTCTTCTTTGAGCCCCTGGTATTCTCTAGTTTCTTGTGTTCCTTTTTCCTGATGTTTCTGTCACTTGGTACTGCAACGTCTACCACAATGGCTTTGCTTTGCTCTGTTGTTTATCCACCACCACAATTTCCGGTTGGTTCCCCATCACCATTCTGTCAGTCTGTACCTGGAAGTCCCACAGGATCTTGGCTCAATCATTCTCCACTACCCTTGGAGGTGTTTCCCACCTTGAGCTAGGGGTTTCCAGTTTGTACTCTGCACACTTGTTTCTGTACACCATGCCCGCCACGTGGTTATGCTGCTCCATAAGTGCTTTCCCTGCCAGCATCTTACACCCTGCAGTTATGTGCTGGATTGTCTCAGGGGCCTCTTTGCACAGCCTACACCTTGGGTAATGTCTGGTGTGGTAGAGCTGGGCCTCTATTGCTCTATTGCTCAAGGCCTGCTTCTGTGCAGCCAGGATAAGTGGCTCTATGCTGTGATGTTCCAGTGGTATATCCCATGTAGGGGCTTGTCATCCCATGATGGTATCTCCAGGACCTCTTCCTTTGCACTCCACTGTCTGTACTGTACTGTACCTTTTGAGGGATCCTTTAGGATCAGGATCGTATGCCCTTCGGTTAGCCCCATCCCTTAGCAGCTGGTTCATTTGTGCTGTCAAATGCTCATGGAGAGCAGTGAGTAGGTGTAGCCAGTAGATGTGGATCATGTCAGGGCCTGGTGCAGTCCAGTTTTTCATACCTGAGACTCTTTCCTGGATGTCTGCCACTGTGATGGTGACCACTTGCTGTTGTCTTCTCTCAGAGCCACTAGCCACTGATGCCTCCTTCTCCCATATGCGAACAGACTGTTTATTATTACTCTTGGGTACTTGTTTTTTCATTGCACCTCTCTGGCACTCTGACAGTTGGCTCACTTCTTGCTGCGCTACCTTGATTTTAGCCTCTGTTTCCATGGTGGGGATTGTTTCTCATGGCTCCCATGGTTGCTCTTATAGCCAAGCATCTCTAGGATCACTGCTGCTGAAGTGTATATCAGCTCATTGGTTTCTGGATGGTTGAGGTAGGGATCACTCTCAATGTTGATTTCACATCTTCTAGGGGACTTTCAGAGAGTATTTTACTTAGCCTCTGTAAGTGGCGTCGGGGTTGCCTTATGTTTATTCGGGCCATGATCTTATCTTTCAGGTCAGTCGCTGCCTCGCTCAGCATGATGCTTATTGGGGCTTTGTACCCAATCTCCGCTTGGGGAGTTGATGTTAACTCCCCTCTGACCTGGCATCCTGCTTCCCCCTTGCCGTAACATTTGTGTTATACCTCGTCAATGTTGGAACACTATTAGTTGCTTAGCCGTAAGCTTGGACTGTGGGTTTCGAAGTAACCATTTGTCCCACATGTAACCACATGTAAACATTTATCCCCTGTAATCCTTCTGACTCGGGTCACTGGAGCAGTAGCATTCCAACAGAGCCTTGTTCTCGCCCATTTCCGTCTTGTTCCATTAGCCAGTTGAGCTAACCATTTTACATTTTCTTATCAAAAAAATATATATCTATATGTAAGGAAAATGTGTAAACTATGTCCATTCAGTTTCATTGAGAATGCTTGGAATTGCTGTCTCCTTGAAACAGTACTGACTGAAACATTTTGAAATTACAGTACGGCTATTGTGAACATAATGATTACATGATTACATAACGCTAACATAACAGCAGCACACTTGTATTTTATTGAAGGTCCCTCCATGGGTAAGTGGCGGTCTGCTGTTTGTGCAAAGCACTGTTACCACATTGAATGCCGTGGTTACACATTTTGTCAATACATTTATCCTCCCACCTGGTCCTGGAGGATTCACTTTTCACTTGACATGCAATGTTTTTGTCTCAGTAAATGCCTTAAGGGGCCTGACCCCCAGGCCACCTATTGATGATCACTCATGTATAGACTTTAACACACAGGAGCATCGCCATTATTATGCAGAGATTGGAAAGTATCTGTTCAGAAAGAAATAATCTGACCAATTATTTTTGAAATGTATGCAAACTACTCGAGGATTAAAAAAAGAACAAACATATAACATGCCTCCTAAAGGCTGCATGCCAATTTTGATTCAAAATTTCATAAACATGACCTAATTGTGTCCCCAGATATGACATGTTCAAATCAAATATAGCTTTTACTAACAACCACAGTAATGCTGATCTATTCTTAGTTATAACAACAATTGTCTTAACGTACCATTTATTTATGGTCCAACTGTTTTGGTTCTCATACAATTATCCAATCAGAAAGCAGAATGAGCCTCACATGAGTCTCTCATTTGGGTTGCCAGTTTCAAAGCTGAAATCCAGTTGATTTAAACCTAAAATGACTCTTTCTGATCTGAATCCTCACTACCTAAACCCCAGCACCTGCAGCCAATCATTAATCAATGCTAGTGCAGCATCTGCAGCTCAGTGACTGAATTCTGGAGGTTCTGACCTTGTACATGAGGCATTGCCTGTCCATGTATTGAGAATGAGAAAAACTTGTATTTGTCCTCTATATGAAGGTTAAGGCACTGGAAGGTTCAATTGTGATTGTAATACCTTTTTTTTCTAAACAACAAGAGCATAGGCTACATACACTTCCTATAAATATATTATAATTCTATTCTTCTAAGATGCTTTCAAACTGTGAGACAAATACAGGGAGTGCGTATGTCAATCTTTTGTACAAGCCAGTACATACAGTCTTCTTTATACTTACTTTAATCATCATTTCTCCGATGAAGATGACAGTGAAGATGTAATTGGACACGCTCAGAAAGACCCGCTCCTGTCAGTCACAGAGACACAAAAACATGAGTGCAGCCCCTCCCACACGGACACACACAGCTCTGAGGATTTTAACAGCAACTTCCATAATGAGCAGTACCATTGTAGCCGAAATATAATCAAAGCGTGTGAGGGGGAGCCCTGTTCTAACTAATGAATCCCCCACTGCTATTACATCAGCTATTCAAGTCTGCAGTCACTATTTCAGTGTGGGAATGTGTATGCAGGTTTTAGGTTCTGGGAATGTTAGCCACTAGTTTGGGTTGTAAGGTGATTTTTTTATTTTATTTTTTGTAATCCAATAAGTTACATGTGAAATAAGAGAAAGGTCTAGTGGAGATTAAACATGAAGTACCATCCATAACACTGGACTTAATTAGGGCATCATTAAGTGCAGTAGCAGCAGTGTATATAATGTCCGCCCTGTTTAAAAGGAAGCTTCAAGGATTCCCATACGCGTATGCAAATCTATGGGCCTATGGAATCTCCTACGAAGAATAACCTTTATAAATGCATTAGTAGAACTGGTATGAAGTAAGATTAATTCACGTGGCAATACCTGGTGCTATTTTTGTATTCTTAAAAGTGGCCATATAATATAAAATTGGTTTGGAGTTTTATAAAGACTCTGTGTACCTCAACTAACAGTGCTCTATCAGTATATTAGTTAGTAAACCAACAGAGAAGAGTTATTGTTGATTCAAATGTATTGCAGCACTATCGTGTGTTAGATGTATTCACCAGTAGTTAATCCAAGGGTTTTTTATTGAGTTTTATAAATAATTTTGGCTAATGTATGGTGTTGCTGCATTCATTGTTGCAACAAAAAAGGCAAAAATGTTAGATTTTTTACCATTACTTCTGTAAAGAAAGTACTATTAATTATAACTATACGTTAATTTATTTCACAAACAGTCATGTTTTTTGCAATGCACTGGAACTTTTGTGAAAATTATAGTCATCTAAATCTTATTTTTATGACTTTTACTCAGCATTACGTACCATAAATTTTAAGCCAAACAATGGAACAACAAATAAACAAATAGAAATTATTAATCTTTCAGCCCAACATAAAGTCAAATTATAAATTCATTCTTTTATTTAGTTATTTGGTTGGGACAATGCATGTTAATGACATGATTCAACATGAATGTAAATACACCGGATTATAGCCAAAGGATAATTTCCATCAGTTGTCCCAAGGGCGGGGTCACAAGGGGGTCAGAATAAAAACTGCACACTACACTCTTTGCACAGTTCCCATTATTGCACCATCCTAAATACTGCACATTGCACTCACTGCACAGTTCCCATAACTGTGCATTGCATTCATCACACAGTTCCCATTATGGCACCATACAAAACATTGCACATTCCATTTATTACACAGCCCCCACTATTTCAGTCAGTTTGGCCCATTCAAGACACTTACATTTTATACCCACCCCCTTCATATTTTGCCCATACTAGCAAATATGTCTCTATAGAAAAGTAAAAATCACATTGCCACACTAAATGAGTGCATGTTTGGTTTGACCATAACCAGTTGAGCTTTAAAAAAAATGTACGTGGGACATTCTCTCAGGATTACTGGGAGACTAGTCCACAGGTTCCTACCTTGGACAGATAATACATTCTGACCAAAGGTGGTCTGTCTGTGGGGGATCAGCAGGTCACCTCTGGTGGTGGCTCATGTTGTCCTGGCTAAATCGTCTTTATATTTGATGTACTCTTTTAACGCTGGTGGTGCGAGGGAGTGTAGAACCTTATAAATTAGGTAAGCTCTTTTAAGCTTGACCATGTTGTACAGTCCAATAGTCTGTTCTTTTTCAGAACATGACAGTGGTGGTGGGTAATGGGTTTTTCATCAAGTATATTTAGACCTCTTTTATAGAGGTTTTCAATGGTTTTAAGTGTTGTGGGGCAGACAAGAGACCAAATAGTTAAACAATAGTCTATGTGGGAAATGATCATAGAGTGAGTAGAAGTAGGTTTTAGCAGCACTGATGTTTAAGTTATTCTCAATGTGACAAAAATTCTGATTATTGAAGTGAATTAGCTGGGACACTTTTTTATATGACTTTTAAAGGATAATATTGGGTCTAGGATAACTCCAAGGCATTTCAATTCTGGGACCAGATCAAGTTCTACTCTGAGAAAGACATTTGATTGCTAAGGCAGCTGTGAGGTCATTTATGTCAATTGATTATATGTGAAACTGTTTCAGAAGAGGTAGGTTGTTGAGACCGTTGCTCAAAATGAGTCACAAGTCATAGAATTTGTATGAAGAGTCATAGCATTTTATAATGTATTCTCATACCTCATACAAATTAACATAAGGAACTGCATGCGAGATGCAATGATTTTAAATTCCATAAATATGACCCAACTGTGTCCCCAGATATAAGGTGAACCTGTTGAAATCAAACAAAGCTCTTATTTGTAACAATTGTAATGCTGATTTATTCTTAATTACAAAAACATTGGACAGGATGGCCATGTTTATGTTTTTTTGGTTCTCAAGATGATTATCCAACCAAAAAGCAGAATGAACGTCTAAACCTAAAAGTCCTTGCTCTGATCTGAATCCTCAATACCTAACCCCAGCACCTGCAGTCATTAATTAGTTCAAATCAGTAATCACTTTTGCTTTCTATCATGTTATAATGTTGTTCACTCATCAAAAACATGCCTGAAGAGTATTTTAGCAATCTCTCCTGGACGCTATTCAAAACCTCTTTGCAGTTAGCTGTAAGATTCTGTGCATTGCTCAGCTCACAAGACTACGTCACCCATGCTGCCACACAGCAATTCTCCATAAATACACAAAAGTGTGGCACAAAACTGTAGACAACAACTTGGCAAACCTCACGCAATGTACAGTAGTGTATTTTAGGGCAGATGCCTCCGATGCATGTCACAGATGCCGTGGACGCATGACAAAAACAGTTGATGTGTGCCCAGCGCATCAGTTGCGTTCTGCAAGTGTCTTTGGATGTTTTGTTTTCCTGGTCTCTTTGTGAACGACGGCAGACCAGGTTGAAAGAGTAGTGTATTTATTACATAAAACCCATCAACGGAAGCGATCAGCTTCGCAGTGGTATGTCTGGGTCCATAACTAGCCTTTATGCTAGCCGGTGCGCCCAGCATAATTAAGTTGCATCCAACGCGTGAACACTCAAGACGCGCCACTCTGATGCTTGAAAATGCACCACAAGGCGGCCTAAATATATGCTATGTGTTAATATCCCCTCTTTAGAGAAATGGCAACCTAGGTTCAGTTCTAATTGTAGTACCTTTTTTAACAGGCTGCATTCAGTTCCTTTAAGTTCAGTAAAAGAACCACACCTCCTCTACCAATGCTGCTGCTACATTCATGTGCATTCAAGTTCGTAGACTGAGGTCATTGCTGGGGAATTGATTGTTATACTTGCCTTGGGTTGAATGAATGCCACAAAAAAATCTGCTATAGCAAACAATAAGTATACTCTATTTGATTTTGGGCTCAAATACATCAAAAATCTTTAATATTTCCACAGTACTCTTGAATGAAATTGCAGTTTATGCACAATAGTCTATTTGGGCTTGTGTTGTGAAACATAATTAAGTCTATGGGCCTGTTCAGACCAGACATTAGTATGCGTCCTGATTATAAGTGGCTAGCCTCAATGCCAGCTGTTAGCTCTCCAAGGATCCTCAGGGCCTCCTAAGACCCAATCACTTCAGTGCTGTTTAGAGGTGGTCTCAAACACTTCTGATTGGTTCATTGGGAGGGTGTCAACTGATAAGTGTGCCCAATGCAGATGTCTAGAGTCAGCTCATATTTTGCTGTTTAGTGGATTTGTTTTAATGAATCAGGGAGGTCAAGGTTTAAGAATTTGACTTAAAAAAAAAAAAACATGATTAATAATGACGCCATATGATAAACATAAAATGATTTAGTATCAGACGTAATATCGAATAAGCTTCTCTGAACAGTTTAGTGCATTTTTCTTCATGCTCTGTTTGGTAAGGTACAAGTCACAGCTGCCCTGGGGTAGACTGCTAGAAGCAAGGCTGCCAACCCACGCTATGTTATAAATACTGTTAAAATAAATGTTATATATTACTACTTACATCATCTGTCTCATTTGTCCAGGAAGGTTCCATGGTAAAATCTAAAAGTACATCTGCACGATTTAGGAAAAATCTCTAATTTTTTTTTGAATTGTGATTATTAGATTTGCAGTTTATGTTCAAAGTTCCCATTTTGTGTCCAGAAGAAAAGACCAAAATATGAACTGACAAACTAATACATGAATCACATTTCAGAACATGTTTGCACAGTTTTTATGCAAAATAAGACAGGATTTTTAGTTGTTTGTAGAGGAAATTATGGTACTGCAGCCTTTGCGATTTGCTACTTGCATCCATTCAAATTGCAATTGCAGCACTATCTCAAAAGTAGTCATCTGGTCAGACACATTGTTGACTACCTTTGAGATAACCGTTTCCACCATAATTTGTCAGTGCACAAAATGTATTTTGTACTGTTTTGACTGGCAATAAAACCACCCATTCTTGATAAAATAACCCAACTGGAGTTGTATATCACATCATTCACGCTAGTTTCAGTAATCCTCTGTAAAAAGTCCTTTGCCTTTGAGCCTTACTCCATTCAAGTTTTCCTGAGATTGTGATGTCATACACAGAAACCCTGGGAAACCCAGTTGTTAGTTTAAAAATCATCAGCAGACTAATTTAAAGCACTTTTGCCGTCTAATCGCTTTCATTACTGCTGCGTGCTCATGTTCCTCATTACTTTGTTTTATTGCTTTCACTGTGGTAATTCCCTCTGGTGACAGCAGATGGCAAGCTGCACCAGATCAGAATATATTGAGCACTGAAGCTGTGAAATGTCTGCTTTTTTATTTTTTATTTTTTTAGATTAAGCATTATTTTAAGTTCAAAACAAGACCATTTTTAAAGGCCAATAACAATACAAGTAATGCATTATATTTGTTCAATAAAGCAGATGTATTATGCAAATTGACTTTTTTGTTGTTGTTTCCCCTCAAATTATAACTTAATCATCCACGGAAGTCATAGATTATAGATGTACTGTATAGCAGACACAAGCACAATATGTCTTCTTTAACAGAGTTGGATTTAACACTTTAACACTTATCACAGTTTAAAAGTACTATAATTTGTTACAAAGTGACATACAATTATTATCATTATTGTATTGGTAATTGGGATGACTGTATTATAGTCACAATAGTTATAACTCTGAAATATGATTTAAAGCTGAATATGTGAGCTCAGTGTGAAGAAAACAACATCCTGCCACATCTGAATCCAAGGTCTGTCAGCCTCACTGTTCCTTTGTCTGCGTTCCATCTTTGACTCTGCGCTGACCTCCACAATTCACTTATTTAATAGATGTGTTCCGGCTGCTCTGCCTCCACGCTGCACTCACACATGTTCTCATCATCATTTCATGTGCCACAACACACGGCTGTACAACATCAAACCTGCACCTTCCACCTTCAAACACACAAAAACCAATTGTCATATGAAACGCGCTGGCCTTGTAATGCAATTCGAAAGGTATGAGGTCTATTTCAATTAACTCATAGGTGAACATGATGAACCAGGCAGGAAGTAGCTCTTATTACTAGGGATGGTATAAGTTATCAGAGATATTGGTGATAATAGAGGATTTTCCCAGATATTTATATTGGTTTGATATTGAAATTTTAGCCGATATTTGGCACCAATATTTTGTTCTGCACTGCCCCAGGCTCTGTGTGCCTATGTGTCTTTCTCAGTTTGTCTTCAGTGCAGCAGATTTTTTATATATATTATTTTTACAAAAGTGAAAAGTTAATTTGTAAACTTTACTACAACATAACATAAATTTGTTCTGCACTTTAGCTTAATGACGGTAATGGCAAATACCGGTCATCAGACGCAACAATGAAAAAAATATGATATCGGTACTGGCAAAAAAAAATCCATATTGGATTATTCCTACTTATTCCAGTTGAAATGTAAATGCGTGCTGTACCATGCTGTTGGCCTGTATATCCGGTCGCTCCAGTGCGATGGTGATGCAGTTGAGGAAGATGAAAAGGAGAACGATGTGATCAAACAGCTTGTGTGTGATCACCCTCTGACACCACAATCGGAACCTAAAGGAAAAAAATCCATAAAACTCTTATTGATCCCAAACCTAGAAGACATAGCCTGATATGTCGGTATATATAAGTTTTCCAGATGAGTGTACATTGACTGTTTTGCTTCACAGGCCAAAAAACTGTTCTAAAGCTGCGCATGACACCAGAAAATTTCATGCATGTGAATATTAAACATGTGCCAAGGGGTTTGTAAGAGGAACAAAATAGAGCTGAAACTGAATAAAGGATACAATTACTACAACAAGTCCTCCTCTTAAAATGATAAGATTCCTTCTATTTTCTGGGCAGTACAAATTTTGCTCATAAAAAACAAAAAAATTCAACAAATTTAGAAATTAAATAGAATTTTATAAGTCTAATGGGATGAAAAAAACAAAATCCTACTGCAGTTTTGCTTTTGTACCGCAAGCTACAATATATCATAGTAAAAATAACCCTATTCTCTGTGTAATAACTTAACATGTGTATTTTCAGTGCTCTGTAATTAATAAAAAAATGTGCATGCCAACACAAAGCCTCCAGTTTAACCTTCACACGTTAGCTGTGAATTCTCTGGCAGCGCTCGCTAGCACCTCGGTCACTCAGGTGCTAACAAGCCTGCGTGTGCGTGCCTGTGGACTCACTCATTGTGTGGAGAGAACAGATACAGAGACCAGTCCTCATGATCACGGCACCACTGTGGCTCGTACGGCTCCACAATCCTCTTCAGCTTCACCCCAAAACTCTGCAGGTAAACAGCAGGTCACAAGTAAGGAAGAGGATACAAGCAGTAACTGCACTTTCAAATCAGTAGGGTGGGTTAAGGTTGTCAATTAAAATATTTTCCTCATAGTTTTCATTACTGTCATATTTTTGCTGACTAAAATTAAATAAAAACAAAATAAAAAGTAAGACTAAAAAATTACATGCATTTTTGTTGACTAAAACCATGACTTAAATGTTTTTACTGAATAATGAAAAATTAAACATAGATGAATGAAAGGAATGAGTGGAGACTAGATCCATGTTCCACTTTTCAATCGCAGAACCCCAAACCAAACCAGAAGAACATGTCTGTATGCAAGCACATACTATTTATCAGAGTTACCATAAAATAAATCAATTTTCATTACATCCATTTCCGTTTGACAAAAAAAAGTCCTAGACTAAAACTAAATTAAAATTTCTTGTCAAAGTTAACACTGGTGAATATTGAGGTGGAGGTCAGCTAAAATAATTTTTTCGAATACATTTAAAAAAATAAATAAATAATGGGATTTTATAATCTGTGAGCAATTTTTACCAAATTTTCCATGTAACTGAGCCAAATTTGTCTTGTCTGAGTACAGATATATTGTATAAGCAGCTGTTGAGTTGTGATGTAAGTTTACATCTAAGAGTTTTATTGTCCGATAATAAAGAAGTGCATGTTAGCTTTACTGTGACGCAAAACTACGTACTAGTCTCTGAAAGTTGTGGAAAAAGGTGAATAATTAGGATTTTTGGAATGCATAAGTAAGGAATAACTTTGGATCACTGCCAAATATTTTAAATACAGTAAAATCAGGTACCTCAGGCCTTTTTTTTGACTCCCTGCCCTCCATCTGAGACTTTGATATCAAATTCTAGATGTACATGCTTCATCATAACAATTTCCAAATATGAACTTTAAAAATTGACTGGTGATATATCTTTAATCTTCTGAATAATCTGTATTAGAAACACCGATTTTGATGGCAACAGTATCAATTCATGCCAATATGTAATTAATAACTGTGTAGAGTTCAAAGTTCTCATCTGGGTTACTTTGAAATGTGTTCAAAAGGTTTTTCAATAGTCTGTTGTGTGACTACGTTTGCAGAGAAATACCCAAACAAGCCTGATAACATAATTCCTACTCATTTGATTTTATATGTACTAGTTACATAAGCAAAACAAGGTTACAATTAATGAGCAGCACTTTTTGAACTTATAAGCATGTCAGCGCTTTTTAGTTGAGGCAGAACAATAGAAATGTCTTTGATGGTGATCTCCACGGTAAATAGAAACAAAGCCCACCTCCTCAAACTCCTCCTCCTCCTGGTCGCTGAAGGGCAGGGTGGGGACAGTGTCGTCATAGTCCGGGAGGTGAATGGTCGTGCCGTTACAGTCGGGAGGGTGGAGCAGGGGCACCTAGACATGTGAGGGGCATAATATCAGCCGGTTTCAAATGTTAATCCTCCTAGATATTTAGAAACAAAATTAGAACTAAGCCAAAGTCTATGTCAGATCTAAACTGGAATCAAACCACAACTAAACAAGAACAAGTGTAAACATAGCCTGAATATAATCTAGTACTTGCCAGAAGAATTACAATAAGATATTTTCCAACACCAGTGTACTGGACTGTAGAAGTCTCTGATAGCTTGCCCCACCTGCAGGTAGTCAGGCTGGTCCAGAGAGTGCTCCTGGCTGCTGGGGTTGGAGCTGTGTGTGTCTGAGAGCAGAGACTCCATCTCTCCAGACTGACTCCTCCGGTACAGACTGGGCCCTCTGCTCATGCTGGTCCAGCTAGAACGCCGGCTCTCTGAACCACTGTCCCACGGAGACTAACCACAAAGGACATAATGACAGGTTAGACTTCAATAGTGCATTATTCCGGTGGTGTTACGCTATTGTAGCCACAGCTGCCCTGAGATAGGCTCACAGAAGTGAGGCAGCAAATTTGCCACTAGCAACACTCACACACCACATTCATACTAGGCAAGGTGAGTTAAGTGTTTTGCATAAGGACACAACAACAGTATGCCACTGCACCTGGTATGCCCAGTGGTATCCCATCATAGGACTAACCAAGCTTGACACAGGGAAGGCTTTGAGTGAGTGTTTTGAAGCACTGTTTCAGATCACGTGATCTCTGCAAATGAAGCCTTGTGGTTCTGCAGACAGCCGACAGATAGTGCATATGTATTTCAATCGTATGCAGTTCTAGCAGACAATCAACAGATAGCACTAATCTCTATAACAATTAATGCTTTGTTGACTCATGATGTTTAAAACTTCACTCAACATCACTACAAAAAAGACATGTTTGAGTAACCTTCCAAATTTTGTCTGCTGCTCAAAACCTCAAAATGTTAAGTCCAACACAGTGATGTCATTGGGTGGTGTCTAATACATATATGCAATATAACTAGATCTTTTGACTTTATGCCAATAAACCATTCCCCCATTCAAACTCATGCAATCACCCATTCATACACCTGCATATGCAGACACAGGAAGCAAGCGGTATTAAGTGTCTCACCTGACAACACAATAGTGATATGCAATACCAAACTTTATGATCAATCATTAGTTAAACAGTTGAATATCTCAGCCAATCACAAGACAAATATTGTATAACAGAAGTCAAAACTAATGTGCATTATCCACCCTATGAACAACAACTGTGTGCACACAGCTATGTTAATGTAACCCTCCCATAACACTGCTAACTTCACTAATAATTCATACTAAAACACATACAGCAGATCAAAGGGGAGCAAACGTAGTGAAAAAGAAGACAACAGCTCAGCAACAGCATCAAATTTCACAAACAAAAGGACCAGCGAGCACAAGACGAGCTGCAAACATTTCATTACATATGAGCTCAGCAGCAGTTCACTGTCGACTTTCTGTTTGTGCTCATAGGCTCATGTTTGTGCCTGTAATGACTCCGACACAGCCCCTGATCCGGATGCATCCACTCCCATAGAAGCCCCAGTGACTCCCGGACCCCAGACAATAACATGTGATAAGAATCTCCCATTGGTGATTACACTGATACAACTGCTGGAGCTCAGTCCTAGATTTAATTTCAGAGTTCATGTTGTCATTTTATTTTTTGTAATACTAACAGGCCACATATTTTAAAATAGCATTATCTTATTTTAAAATCATAAAGTGGCAAAGTATGTACCGTATTTAAATCTATATAGCTAGTTCCAGCTCTCACAAACCCTTTGGTACATTGCTAGTATTCCCTATTCACATGCATGACTTAATTAGAATGTTGTTTTTTTTTTTACAATTTAGCAGAGGTGGGTACTCAGCTCCATTTACTTGAGTAACTTTTTAAAGAATTTATACTTTCCAGAGTACTTTTCAAGCAGCATACTTTTACTCCTACTTGGGTAATATATATATATTTTTTTATTGATTGTAATTTACTTGAGTAAAAGATTTGGTTACTCTTCCCAATGTAAGTCTACAGGTGACAAAAGCTTTATGTTGACAATGTAAAATTATTTGAAAGCGTATGTTTCTTGGACCTCTCTATCCAATTTGTGCATTATATTATGTTTTTTACTCTTACTTGAGTAACCACTACTTTTTAGTTCTACTTAAATAATATTATTTTGAAGTAATGTTTCTATTACTTGAGTACAATTTACTCTACTCTACCCTCTTCTGCAACTTAGTAATGTCATTTCATTTTTAAATACTACTATAGTTACAACAGTTACCATTTTAACAATTTGCAGCACCAACTTTTTTTTTTAGATAGGTAGAAGATAAGGCAGTTTAAACACTGAAATGCTGTGAACAAGCATAGTGTGTATGAGTGAGACATTTAGATTTTGATTGGCTAGATAACAAATTGCAAAAAGACACTTTTTGATGACCTCAGCAAATCTAGATTACTTAAACATGTAAATGAAACAATATAGACTACTACTCCATGTATGTTTTTGATGTGAAAACATTATAACACAGTAAGAAATAAAAGGAAAAAGGAAAAACTTTTTTGTAGAATGTCAAATGAAGTATGATCAGATTGGTTTTAAAATTCCTCTTTCATTGTTATCTGATGAAAGCAACTGCTCAGAATATGCTAAATGCTAATGACATAGCACAGCTGTGGAATAATCTCCCTTTTATACTATTTTTATATTAGTTCTGTCTGGGACCTTTATCAATTTTATTTTAAAGTATTCATGCAGCTCTCACCATAGACCTCTGCTCCAGACTGTTGAAGTCCGCTGAGGTTCCGCTGGGCCGTCGTGATTGGTTGGAATTCATCGTGGGCGTGGCCGCGGTGTGGGTGATGACAGGAAGAGGTGGGGCTATGTGTGGCATGGAGGCTTTTGGGTTCAGGAGTCCGTTAGGGGTGAGAATCATGGCCTGGATCTTCAGTTCTGCATTCACAAAAACATACAGATTTGTTATCAGCAATTCAGTCACATATATTTTCTAATCAAAATCATTTCTGTTATTGTATTCTTTTGCATTGCCCAACATAAAAACAGACACTGTAAACAAATAGGTGTGTTAGTTTTGGTGTAGTTAGCTCCTCCCTTCGGAGAGATCAGCACTTAACCAGCATTGAAGTAGAGTACTTTTTCACTAAAGCATAGTTAACAAAATTATATTAAAGGGAAATTTTATAAGTGTAACTGTACTTCCTGGTTGGACAGGGGCAGCATGACATATGTGAAGTAATTCCAGTTCTGTTACCTAGCAACCATAATAACCATGATAACACAGGCCAAAACTTAGTTATGCTTAGACTAATAAAAATGGATGACATCAACAACTTTATATTTTAAATAATTTATCTATTATTAAATCAATGTTTAATTTTTCAGAAAAATACCTTCCTTCCTCATACATTGTCTCTGCATTTTGGAAGAAATTTTCAGTGTCAATGACATAGAGAGAACTCTCCACTCCTTTATCTTTGTACCTTTCCACAAGCTGGCGTAAAACTATGATAAATATTTACCCCAGGTACTATCCCACCAAACCAAGTCATAATTAGAAAAACTTGAAACCTTATCGTATGCACTTTAAGTTAAAATAAATGTTGTATAACTGCCTCTCCATCTGCATCAAATATAAAAGGCCTATACAATATAGTGATGTTATCCAAGTCATTAATACAATAACATTGCGGCCTAGAATTTCTACAATAGTTTAAAATGAGATATTTGTTATGCACTGTGAGCTTGGTTCCAGTTATAATATGCAGGAAGAACCATAGCCATACTACAAATTAGCTGTAATCATATACACTTATTGTATAGCAGTAAATTCACTGGTATGGTGGATACTATTTCGAGTGACAGAACTTACGTGGTTATAATAAATAAAATAAAAATATATATTTTCCATTTTTTATTCATCATGGATCACAACAGCGTGTAGTAAGGTCATTTGGCTGATTTTACTTACACCTGTCACAACCAGCTTTATTACTGGGACTGGAGTGAGCAATCTGGGACAGAACACTTTGGATGAGATTTGAACCAACAAGGCAATAACAGTTAGCCTACTGAGTCCCTCTTAGAAGTGTGATTTTTAAGGGCAGTATTATTTCTCAGCATTTATTATATTGGACAATTAATCGTCATAATAAATCTCTAGAAGTAGAACAAAAAACTTTAACTACTGTGACTGGGGAATACACATAAGTATTAGAATACCAACTCAAGTACTTTGTATATTAACTTCTCAGTTTTATTATTATGTGTAAGTAATCTCAAAACTATTTGCAGTTGCAAACAAATTCTGATCTCTAACTCTGATAATGTAAATTAATTTCCACAAAAATAACTCTTTAGTATGATAAATCACTACAAAATTCAGCAAAATAAATAAAAAATATTTACAATAATTAAATATATCAGTTTAATTTCCATGTTGTTAGTAAGTATAGCATAAATTATACAAAAACTTAATTAGAGGGTGTTAAACACATGACATATTTATATCACCATGTTACCTTCTACTGTTCTGAAAATGCTAACTTTTCCGAAAACAACGTATTAATATGTTAAATAAGTTTCACTTTCGTTTTTGACGGTCTGAGTCCCCTGTCCCTTCGCTCCCACTCCCCCTTCAGAGCGATATCACAACACAATAGGTGTGCATCCTGCACAATACTGCATATGGCATCAGGTTTGTCAAGTTGTAGTGTACTGTTTTGATCATTTTGTATATTATATTTATGGAGAATTTCATGTGGGAGCATGGGTGAGGCTTGTGAGTGGAGGATTGAATAGGGGCTGAGAAAGATCACAAGATTAGACAAACATGTATTGATGACATCTAAAACAGGCATGTGTTTGATGGGGGAACAACGTTACAACATGATAGAAGGCTCCAAAAAGCCGATTTTGCAAAACATCTTTAAAACAGTTGACCGTGATTGCCTATTCCCTGTGGTGGTACTACCTGCAGCATATAGCTCCCTCAGCTTCTCCTCATCCTCGAAACCCAGCGATTGCCTGTCTTCATCGGTCTCCGATCGGTTGGCATCCCCCTACAACGCAAACACAGCATCGTGTCACAAATGCCTTTACAATCACCGCCACGAGCATCACGTTATGGTCTGCTGCTGTCAACTCCTACAAAAGAATTAGCGGGAAGCAAAAGAATGACTGATAAAGAGTTTTGTGCCAGAAGGGCCTAGAGGGGGGTGGAGGGTGGGGGATGGGCTGGGGTCTCCTGAGTTCTCTAGTTGAGTTATGATCGTGGCATTGGCAGCGATCTCCCCAGTTCAGGCCAATAAAGCTTTACTGAATTTAATTAAAATTCACGCCAGAAAAATGACGGCAGACGGATTTGGCAAAGAGTGTCTGTATGTATGTGTGTACAGGGGGAGTGAGGGAGGGGATGACAGCAAGTGTTCTCTGATGCCGCAGATAAAAGATGAAAACTAAACAACAAAAGCTCCCCAGCTGTGAATGGCAGGCCGTATCAAACACATCCCCACCCAGGAGAGGAGCGTGTGAGTGAAAGAACGAGAGATAGGGACCGAGGAGGGAGTGATAGAATATAATGGAGGGGAAAGAGCACTGGAAGCCTCCCAATAGCATGATGGTGGTTGGTTCTCTGTCACAGGCTCTGAACAGTTGAAGCAAATTTTGCCAGAGTGCTGTGGTCGGGGCGGGTAAGGTGCCAGATTTGGGGGTGACACATTTCAAATAAAGTGAAGCGCTGTGGCACTTTGCAAACCCTGTGCTTTAGTCCCAGCGCAAGTCCAAATCTGCAGACAAACACCACATTGTGGTGATTGGAGCGGAGGGAGGCGAGCAGAAACAAGACACAAAAACACAGAAAACACTTCAGCAAAAAGGAAAAGAGCTTTGGGACTAAAGAAGACAAAGGAAGTGTCTGACTGTATGAGTTACTTTTGAATGTGGACCTGTAGAAACGATAATGTAATTGACAACAAATATCATTGTTTATTGCTTAAAGGTACGGTGTATGTAACTTTCTGGAGGTGGCACGTCACCAGCTAGGTTGTGGAGATGCAAGTCAGCTCAGATTAAAGATGCAAATTTTTCAATGCAATAAACACCACCAAAGCATTTATGCTTTTATTTTAGCATATTTATGACTGAAAAGTTAGACACTGTGGCTTTAAAGTAAAATGTTCACAAACTTGAGAATACAGGAAGTGGACTGTCAGATTTGACACACTTTATACTTTGCCACATGTTTAAAAACTTTATTAACAGTATATTTTATCATCCTCATTTATTAATGAACAAACCTCTGAAAGTTATAATACAAATTACTAAGTCTTTCACATCATGATTATTTATTCTGGTAAGCCAGGCCTGTCTCATAAAAAAAAAAAAAAGTCCACATATTTAGGTTCTGATTCCCATCAGTAATATGATTCTTAGCTCAAATGCAAAAGCCAGAGTGCTCTTTTGTGTTCAGGATCTGTCACTCTACATGGGGGTCTCATTATTCATGGATGTTAGAGATTTGAGGGTTTTTTCAAATGTGCATAAATATTTTTCATTCGACACAGCAACAGCACTACAAAAGTACACAAAATTTAATTTTGAATATGTTTACTTTACATTTTCTTGTTATGAATTGTTAACATTATTGGATATAGTGCAGCTTCAAAATATTGCAATGCAAGTTCCTCCTCTACACAGACATTTCCAGAGGGAGCCATTCCAGATTGATATTAGAGTGCTAACGTGATTAGCTCTGTAATATCAATCTGGCTTTTGCCAGGTTGGAGGATGTGTCCCAGGAGAGGGAGATGTGGGGATCTCTGCTTGTTCAAAGCTAAGTGATGGAAAGAGGAGAGAGGACAAAGCTACAAAGTCTTTCACTTTATCTGCAAATACAACTAATATCCCCACTCAAATCACATAGCAGCTCATTGTTCTGTGTATATTATAGTGTCTCACAAAAAGATCATTTCAAATCGCATCTTCAATAGCAGAAATAAACAATTTTTTTGTCCTCACCTCTGCTTGGAATCCTTCGACCAAAATGGCCACCAGCAGATTGAAAAGGACATAGTTGCCAAACGTCATGAGAGCTACAAAGTACAGAGCAGCCAGAGGAGAGGTGGACGCCATACCATTATAAAGCACTGCGTTCCAGTCTTCTTGTGTTAAGATCTGCACAGACAGGCAGCATGTCAGTCATACAATGGATAGTAATAGGCACAGCACTTAGAACTAACCTATTTTCTATGAGCTGTTGTCAGCACAATGCCAATATAAAATGTCTTTACTTCAATGGGCTAAAGTGTAATGATGCTCATCAGTATTAAATCAGGTCTGGTGGTTGTTGCATTACACCACTCCCAGTTCACTTGTAAACTTTGCTTATCTACTCACCAGAGGGCTTTTGTGTTTACTACAGAAATTGAGAGCGAGCGTTCTGAAATTGGTGCAAATGAATTAATACATACAATCGCCTGGGCCACTACTGGTGACAGGACCAGCTGCTACGTGTTTCCCATTGCAATTCATTTCAGAGTGTAATTTAGCGATGATGTATCAACAGGGAGCTGTCCAAATGAAGTAAGGCTGATGTGCTGGGAATGGGTACGAACCTGGAACACAGTGACAGTGGCCCAGAGCAGGGAGTCAAAGTTCTTTCTGTCCGGTAATGTGTCGCCAGTCTCCTGACGCAAACCAAATTTACAGCCGAACAGATGCATGCCCAAGATGCTGGAACAAAAACAGCAAAGGGGAAATAAGTAGGTTTTAAATGATGGTGATGACAAATCTCTAAACAAACAACTATAGTCATTAAATTTGACCAAATGTTAATATCCTTATTTACAAGTCTAACAGTTAAAGTGCGTATGACAGATTTAATTTGGTGGGATAATAAATATAAATTATAGTTTTACAACCAAGAAGCAATTTGCAAAGAAAGTTCAAATTTTTAGCAAAATCTTAAACACAAAGAACTTAACTATGTTTTAGTAAAATGGGTAGTCTACGTTGTCATTGGCACGTTAAAATGTTCACCAAAAAACGCATTTGTCATAATTGCAAAGTGTCATGGAAACAATATGATTTCTTTCTGGTTGTACAAACTTTTGCATGTGTTGATAAGGAGGAAAAAAGCAAAAGGCAAAATAATCAATAACAAAATGAAAAATATTGAAAGTGTTAAAAATAGTTTTACTTTGACTAAACTCTATAATGTATTAATAATTGGACACATATAGACCAGTTTTTTTGGAATATCAGATTTCATAGGTGCATGTAAACACACATCAGTCATCAAATGATTTGGTCTATTTGATCTAATTAGGCTTTCACATGCATAGGTTAGGAGCACTAAATAAAGACAATTCTGACTATAACCTTTCAAAAATTATATGTAACAGAAAATATCTCGACCAGACAGAGAACCTTGGCCCTCTTATATACATCATATATTTGAACACCTGAATATGAATATGAAGAGCATAAGCAGCATGCAGAAGGTGGCCACGTTGTCCATGGTCTTCATGAGGACCACCAGTTGCCTGCGGAGCGCTGGCAGGAACCGGACCAGCTTCAACACCCTGAGCAGTCTGAAGGTCCTGAGTACTGACAGGCCTCCCTCCGCCTCTCCCACGATCTCCCACACGCTGCAACACAACAACAAGCACATTAAACACGCCTACGCAAATACGGTTCAATCAATATTCGCTTAACCTTCACCACAAATGTGGACCAATTCTCCCAAGAACGCCTCTGGGCTGGATAAGAGCTGAAATCCTCTGACATGTGGCAACTAAAAGGAAGAGGCCATTGCTACAGCAGTGCAGCCAATAAATGTAGTATGAAAGCACAATAAACAAGCACAGCCTTCAAGCGCAGATACATAATTTAGCTTCAAGTACTACATAATGGAGTAATACAGACCCTGTAGACTCAGTGTACCCATTTGGCTGTGAAAAGCAGTCCCACACACCACAACATGTGACGTGTACAGCCAATCCGGCCCAGGAACATATTTTTTCATTTAGAAAAAAATGAGATTTTCAAACATTCTATTGGCATGTCGTAAGACTAAGGTAGCTCAGTATGTTTGAAATTTATTGAGTGTAATATCAACATGCACAATATCTGCAGACAGCTTGAGCGAGGGTATTTATTACAGTCCTCCCAGTGCCAGCCGCTAATGATTTCACATAAAACAACAGTGGCTTTAAAAGAATTAAACAAAGCAACACTGACAACAACATGCCACTATGGAGGTTTAATTTACTCAGAGAGCTGACAGAGAGTTGGACTGAGCACCAGATTATTTAATTTTAGCATTAAGTGTCTGTGCGGTAATGTGCTCAACTTGAAACAACGCCTACAATTTTCTTTTCTTCAATATAAGAATTACCACATCTTGACAATTATAGTAGGAGGAGTAGGAGGAGTTATTAGTTCAAATTATGGATGGACCAATAAGGATTTTTTTAACCAACATTTGGTCTGCTGCTGTGGCTGATAACCAATATTTAGCTTTTAAAATCTATACCAAGGCCCCCAAATGTATCCCTTTTCACTATTGTAAAAATACAACAACAAATAACATCAGTATCAGCCGATACCAATATTGATAAATCGGTATGGTTGTCAGTTGATACCGACACTGGAACCGATAAATTGCCCATCCCTAGTTCAAATGTAAATTGATTTTAAAAACATGAAGGAGCACTAATGAAATTCAGACACGGCATCACTCAGACATGTATGAATGAAACAAAACACCACCAGGTGAGACAAAAACAATAGCTTTAACTTTAATGGGCCAATATTACACTGTTTTCTCATCTGTTATAATACTGCTTCATCAACAAAAAGAGACCTGGAGTTGTGTTTTATTTCATTCACACATGTTTAACATACAAACCCTGCATATTTAACTGAAAACACTGTAGTTTTAAACTACACAAATCTTCACTAGAATCATTTGGATAATTGCAGCCCTGGAATTGCCCATCTCTAGTGAATAAAAGGTGAAAGGTAGCTGTTAAAGTGGAACTGATCATTTTGAGTTGTTGAGATGTTGATACATTAATAATTAAATGAAGGTTAGTCAAACATGTATGAATGAAACAAAACACAACTCTGGGTATGTTTTTGATGAGGTAACATTCAACATTCTAACCTGGCTAAAAGCTCACAAGAGTCAATTTTATTCATTTATAGAGAGAGAGAGAGAGAGAGAGAGAGAGAGAAAGCGGAGGGGGGAGTACATTTGCAGAAGGATTAATCAAACATGCCAGAATAAAACAGAACACTTGGTAACTCCAGGTATGTTTTTAATGAGAAAATAACATCCTTGCACAACTAAATGGCTACAAGCTAAAAAAAAAAGAGTAATGCTAGCATAATATAGGACCTTAGGTAAAGCAAAGGAGAATAAAGAATAAAACACAAACAAAGCCAGAAAACACAAGCTGAAAGATGAATGTTCCTTGAAGTGCTGCAGACCACCAGTCTTTAAATCAAAGGCAGGTTTGTGGAATCTGATGGTTCTGAAGTTTGTGACATGGAGCGTGACGAGGTGAAGATTTTAAGACAATGTTTATCATTTCTTTCCCTCATTTTATGTTGTAGGTTAGGGCCGCACGATAAATCGCAATCAATTTTGAACTGATGCAATTAGCAAGTCATAAAAGCTGCAATTTTAGAAGTATTATAATTTCCACCACAAACAACAAAACATCCTGTCTTATTCTGCTTAAAAAACTGCTAACCCTGTAATTTAGATCTGTACAAACACGTTCTGAAATGTGATTGTTGTATTGTTGTTTTTTTTTACATTTTGCAAATCTAATCGCATTCGCAAAGCTTGTCAGAAAAATCGCAATTCGTAATTTTACCAAAATTGTTCAACCCTATTGTAGATAGAAGCAAAGTGACATTTACTATGGAGTCACTCAAAATGACCGTTGTGACTGCACTCTTCTAAATGATACAGCTCTAAAATGATCTCATTGAGAAAAAGGTTTATGCCCCAAAATCCTGTTTGTGCTCAAAGCATTGATTTGTTATCTTTCTTTCACTCATTTCTGGAAATGGTTGCTGCTGCCAGACTGTTTTCCAGTAAGTGAAAAACAAAGGTCAAATTATCACAACATTTAAAGGAACTATATATAAGATTTTGATTTTAAATTCCATAAACATGACATAACTGTGTTCCCAGATATGAGTTTAACATGGTCAAATGAAATATAGCTTTAACTGATAACAAGTGTAATGATGATTTATTCTTAGTTACAAAAACATTGAACATGATGTTTTTTGATTTGGTGTTTTGGCTCTCGAGATGATTATCCAAGCAGAATGAGCCTCACATGAGTATCTCATTTGAGTTGCCAGTTTCAATGATGAAATCCAGTTAGTTTAAACCTAAAATGACTCTCCGTGATCTGAATCCTCACTACGTAAACCCAAGCACCTGCAGCCAATCATGAATCAATGCTGGTACAGCCACCGAGTGAATTCTGGAGTTTCTGAGCTTGTATAAATAGAAAAACTTATATGTGTCCTCTATTTGCAGGTTAAGGCACTGGAAACCCAGGTTCAGTTGTGATTGTAGTACCTTTTAAACCTCCATTCACTCATTCCTCAACCTCTTATTGAATGGAGGGAGACAGCTAACTGCTCACAATATTCTTCACACCTCCTCAGTGATGCAAGATTTAGAAGGAAACATGTTGGTATCATATTGTAGGTTCCTCTGCCTCGGCCACTCAAACCAAGCTCTAGGATTACCTCTTGCAGGGGGATACAGATGAGACCACTTCACGGCTCCCATGCTGCAACTGTAGCTTTGAGCTGAAATGTAATAAAGACAGGGATATCCCGTGTCTGCGCCGCAAGCTCACAAAAGCACTTCTTGTTTGTGAACTTAAATAGGTTTCCATTTCAAGGCAGTTTTGGAGACACAGTATGAAAGAAAACATCCTGCTGATAGTTTAAGTGGCGTTGTGAAAATTATCTCTTGATGAATAATAATCCATTTGCGAAGCCTGGTGAGTTATGAAATACAAAAAGGTTTATTCTTTGTTACAACTGATACGGACAGGACAGGGCCCAGGCCTGCCCTAGACACAGACTGGCATCCTTCTGGCATCCCAAGCATGCTCTCCTCAGTTCTATCATTAGTCTCTCCTCTCTCCAGAGCATCTGAGTATTTATACCAGAATGACAAAACTACAAGCTTTGCTAAAGCAGGGTCACATCTGCTCACAGTCATGTTATAATGAACTTTTACACCAGGACAGGTAAGACTACAAAGGCTTTCCTGGAGGATGGGACAGAGCCTTCACACATGCTAATATCTGCTCTGGGTCTGACAGATTGACAGACCAAATGCATTTATACAAAAATGTATGATAAGAATATTTTCTTCACAACATGAATGCACTTACATTTCCATTACAGTGCATATGACAGGCTAGAAAACGTTTTCGCTAAAACATAGTTAACATAATACTATTTAAGATTTTTTTTAAATGTACCTAGTTCATTTGACTTTCTGGTTGGACATGGGCATAAGATGTGACGTACAAAGAGGTAATTCCATAGCTTTTACCATAATGTTAACAAGCACCAAAACGTATCTAAATTACACATTAGTTATGATTAGACTAATACAAATAAATGACAACACCTTTATTTTGTTGAACCAATATTTAAACAGTCAGAAAATGCCTTTCTTGCTTGTAAATTGTTTCTTTTAATCTTTCAGGTGAAATTTTCTGTGTTGATGAAATATCTAGAGGTATTCCATTTTAAAACTTATACTATACTTCCTGTATTTTTGTACTTTTCTTATCAACTTTTTTCCTCATAAACTGCCACTTAACTTAAATGATAAATATTTAACTACCGCATCAAACCATGTCATAATTAGAAAAAAACATGAGAACAAGTTTTTTTGGGCTCATCTAAAGGTCCTCTATCATGCTTAATTACATTTTTAAAGGTGCTCTACGTAATTTTTCTAGCAGGGGGTCAACCACCTCCTTGTTAGCATGGAGATGTTACTACGCTTTATCTTGAATGTTTCACAGTATGGCATTGTCTATATCCATGAAGACAAACAGGTAACACCTCCAGTACAAACTATAGGTCACATCTGTGGAGAGGTGAGTCCAATCACCGTAACAGTGCATGTTTTTCAAGGTTTTTGCATGTTTTCTACTTTTACTAGCAATAAAAATCCTTAAAGTAGAATAAATTCAAGATAAGTTTAATGCCATACTGTGGAACATTCTAGGCAAAGCAATAAGCAATCACAATCACACCACCAGAAAAGCTACATGGCACACCTTTAATCTACAAAAGCAAAGGTATCTAGAAGTAGTAAGGCTGTATGTGAATAATAATAATAATAATAATAATAATATAAGACTTTCAAAATGAATTTGAACGGTGACAGGATCGAATGCTGTCAAAGAAATATTCTATAATTTGCGAGAATAGTGTTCTTTTTTCTTCCAATAGCCACTGGGCCTAATTTAGATGATAACTTTGATTAACGAGTTTGTGAACACCATGGTAAAACGTCGCTTTGCATAAACAGTCATTAAAATGCACAGAGGGTTGTTGCAATTTGTGTGTTAATCAGAAAAGTAAATGTAGGTCTTTCAGTTTTATCAATGCACTTTCCAACTAATGATACAGTTTGTGAATGCATGAAGGTCACTTTGGGTTGCTAGACATTGTATGAATAGGTTTTTCCAGTGGTCAGAAACAGCAATCATCAAACTGCCCACCTACTAAATGATCACTACACATCTTTATTACAATTAAAGCCTAATTCGTACTGGATTAGTTTTACCTAAGGTCCCCTGGTAAATTGTAATAATTACCGACCGGTTCCGTGCAAATCGTCCGTGTTTGTAAAAATGTCTGTAAAAATTCACCCAAATTTTACTAACTGTAATTCTGCAAACTCAGACCTCCTCAAGTGATTCTAGTCCCATGTGAACGTGCATGTCTCTAAATTGGCATGTTTTTCATCTGTGCATTGAAGTTAATAGTGATCGAAAATGTCTCTACGGCCCATTTTAGGTTCAGATACAAACTAAATATATTAATTATTATAATATTAATCCAGTTATTGTTTTTTTGTACAATTAAAAAGTAAAAAAACAGAAAAACATGCAGTAAAGACAAGATCTGGAAGTACAAGTTGTTGTGGTAAACGAGGACCAGCAGCTTTTGGTGCAAAGTTTGGACGGAGGGGGCCATATAAAGGACTTAAAAGCGAGAGACTACGGCTGTTTCATAATAAATCTGATGGTATGGATGTCATGCTGATCGCCGAAAGTGCTCCACTGTGTTTTTAAACCCCGTACACCTTCACTAGAATCATTTAAATAATTGCCAAACACAAGGTAAAAGCTAGCTTTTAACTTGAAAACTACCACTTCATGACAACAGAGGTGAAACAGAGCATTTAGAGCTTTGAAGATGTAAACAGACTACTAATAAAGACATGTGTGAATGAAACAAAACACAACTCCAGGTAGGTTTTGAAGAGGTAATAACATTATAAAATGGTTTAAAGCTTTCAATAGTCGATTTTACTTATCGTAAATTGCGGACTATAAGCCACTACTTTTTTTCTACACTTTAAACACTGCGGTTTATATGGCGGTGCGGCTTATTCATTTTTTTTTTTCGTGGCGCCAAAAACATTTTGCCTAGCAACAGTTAACCAATAAAATTGATGAGTAGTTCACAGAGGTCCAATGAAATTGTATGATCAGTCAAGCGCACTAACCCTAATCAACATGGAAAATACTAGAAGAAAAGCATATGATGCGGTTTTTAAGTTAAAAGCAATCACTCTGGTGGTTGAAGAAGGAAATTGAGCTGCCACACGTAATCTTGGCATAAATTAATCAATGGTGAGAAGGTGGAGACGCCAGCATGAAGAACTGAGCCAATGCAAAAAGTCGAGAAAAGCTTTCAGAGGTAATCATAGCAGATGGCCCGAGCTTGAAAACTATCTGGAAGACTGGGTTAACACACAGAGAGCAGGCGGCCGTGGTGTTTCCACTGTACAAATCAGACTGAAGGTTAAAGCTATCGCCACCGAAATGAAAATAGAAGATTTTAGAGGTGGGCCATCGTGGTGTTTTAGATTTATGAAACGGAAAGGCCTGTCCGTTAGGGCACGCACAACTTTGTGTCAGCAGCTCCCTCCTGACTACGAGGAGAAACTTGCTAACTTCCACACATTCACTCAAACAAAGATAACGGAGAATTACATCAGGCCAGATGATATCATAAATATGGATGAAGTACCTCTGACATTTGACCTGCCTCTCATTCGGACCGTAAATAAAAAAGGTGACTCGTCCATCACACTGAAAACAAGCGGCCATGAGAGAATGCATTTTACCTGTGTTCTGAGCTGCACAGCATCTGGACTAAAGCTTCCTCCGATGGGGATTTTTAAGCGGCTGACGATGCCAAAGGAAAAATTCCCAAAAGAAATCGTGGTGAAAGTCAATAAGAAAGGTTGGATGATGGAGAGCCTAATGAAGGATTGGCTCAGAGAGTGCTACTCAAAGCGACCAGGCGGCTTTTTTCGAAGAAAAAAAGCATTGCTCGTTATGGACAGCATGAGGGCCCATGTAACAGATTCAGTGAAAGCTGCCATCAAGAGCACAAACTCAATTCCAGCTGTGATTCCTGGGGGTACCACTAAGTATCTCCAGCCACTGGACATCAGCGTGAAACGGGGCATTTAAAGTGGCACTGCACGAAGAGTGGGAGGCTTGGATGACAATTGGTGAATAATCTTTTACCAAAACAGGCCACATGCGAAGAGCGTCTTTAAATCAAGTCTGCCAGTGGATCCTAAATGCGTGGAGCCATGTCAAAACATCAACCATCACCAACGGGTTCCGAAAGGCTGGACTGCTGCGTGATGAAGAAGACGACGTGCACTCAAGTGACATCGAAAACGAGGAAACTGTAGTAACTGATGATATCCTGAGGCTGTTTAACACTGAATTAGAGGACTTTGATGGTTTTAGTGTGCAGGAGGAAGATGAAGAAGGCGAACAGTGACTTTTCTGGCAGAATGCAATATTGGTATCTGTTTTTACCAGTTATAAGGAGATACTGGAATGCTGTTCATGCACTGTTGAGTAAAAAAGCATAAGCAACATAATTTGTGTGTAACCGATACAAACGTATATTTCAAGGTAGCCGCGTTACAGGCACTGTTAGAAAAAAGCATTAGCAACACGTATGTAATATATTTGTTTATGTTATGCGGATTAAATTAAAAAAAGTTTAAAAAAAATCCTCACCTGTAATATCTTTCTGTGTAAATATCTCATATAATAAATTGTTTTTTGGTTCTCTGTATAGACATAAAAGTGAAAATAGTGGATGTTGTTCCTGCAGTGACTCATTTCTTACAGTAATAAGAAGATATAATGAACGTTTTTAGCTAATTTTTCATATTACTACGTGGGATACCTGCGGCTTAAAATCTGGTGCAGCTTGTACAAGTACAAAACTGATTTTCTTTCTAAAATTAGAGTGTGCGGCTTTTAATGAGATGCGCTCTGTAGTCCGGAATTTACGGTAATATAGGACTTTTAAAAACATTCAATATATGATTTTGTTGAGTAAAAAACAATTTCTAATAACAATATCCTTTTAACTGCAGAGTTGTTGACCTGGTTTATGGTTATTATCTCTGTAAATACTGGACCTATTGCATGAAACAAAAACTGGCACAAAGTTCAACATATTTTTGTCGTCATGACTAAATGCTATTACTTTTTTTTTTTTTTTTTTTTTTTTTTTACAATAGCTTAAGATGGTGCCATTACTCAACTAAATTTGTGATTGTTGTCATTTGAAATAACTGGAGGAGGCCCTTGCCATCAAATTTTATAAA
The DNA here is from genome assembly GCF_009829125.3 of Periophthalmus magnuspinnatus. Lineage (NCBI taxonomy): Eukaryota > Metazoa > Chordata > Actinopteri > Gobiiformes > Gobiidae > Periophthalmus > Periophthalmus magnuspinnatus. Next base: position 22,638,867 of record NC_047126.1, read on the forward strand.
TGTGAGCACAAATATTCTGACAAGAGAAAGTGCACCAAAACGTCTTGTGTCTCACCTGATAATGACAATGATACTGTCGAAGCCATTGTAAGGGTTCTTGATGTATCCACAGAGGCCCAGAGCCAGGACCTTGAGCAGCATCTCCAGACTGAAGAGACTGGTGAACACCATGTTACTGATCTCCAGCACATCTGTCAGCTCCTGTGGCTGGACGACACAACAGGACATATACAGACAGACATTAGCATAAAGTAGGACTGTGTGCAAACATTCGCCCAATATATTATATAAACTCATTAAGACAAGACAATTACAGAATGGTAAATGGTCACATTTTTATATGGCTCTTTTGCACTCAAATCGCTTTACATTAAGGAACCATTCACACAAACATTCATACACCAGTATACACAGACACTGGGGGCGAGGAGGGTTAATTGTCTTGCCCAAGGACACAATGACAGCATTCATTTGTGGGAGCTAGAATGGCATCACCAACCTGTGAGTCAGTGGATCTGACTGCTCTATCAAAGAAGAAAATATATTGAACATCTAGCCCAGGGGTGCTCTTGATGTACCTTGCACAACGTCATGAGATAATACTGCACAACACAACTGAACTTCTTACATGTTCATAATTACTTGAATGATGATTACTGCTCTGACTTGCACTGAATGGAATCAGTGAGGGATGAATAGTTCAGGCAGTAGCTTCTGACAGGAGCCAGGAGTAAAATCGCATTTTTCGTTTGAAAGCGATAACAGAGCTAATCATGTTGATTACGGTTTTGTCTTTTTTTATAGCCATAAAAAACATGTTAAACAAAGTATCAGAATTTACTGCATTTTTTCACACAACTACTTCTATTTTACACATCCATCCATATTTTTCTTTTACGATGATTTATGATGATTATTTGTGATTATTTATGTTTTTATTTGTGTGATTTTAATGTCCTTCTTATTCTGTAAAGCACTTTGAATTACTTTGTGTACGAATTGTGCTATACAAATAAACTTGCCTTGCCTTTACGCATCGAATAAATGACTGGGAAAATCCCCGGAGCACCCGCGCTCTCATTCGTCACCTTCGAGGGACAACAGAGGCAGAATACCGTAATGATGGTAAAATATTTAGCTAGCCCCATGTCTCCGCTTTGAGACACCGTTTGAATTTACATGAGAGCACGACTGGGCGCGGAGTTACGCTGTTGGAAAGTCCGCAACCGCAAATCTATCGGCGACGATAGGATCCGACGCTATAGAGTTAAACTAACCCGCGCTTGTTTATGTGTGTGCAGCGCCCATGATGTGACCTAGAGTCAGGTGTAATCTGACTGGTTGTCCTGTATATTAGTCATGTGACTGGATGGATGACGGGATGTGATCTACCCAAAATGCCTTCGTGATCGACTGGTAGATCGCGATCGACGTAATGAACACCCCTGGTCTAGCCTCTGAACTATGACTATTAAGAAACAAAAATATATTACTTAATTGAAAGATAAATAAGGGTTGTCCCAGCCCACTCCAAACTTGTTTCTACCTGAATGTCAATATTCAGAAATGCCATGAAATTATTAATATCTGAGCCTACGGAAAGTGCTACAGTCAATGAATAGCATTTAGAGATTGGAAGATTCGCAGATACTGACCTTTAGCAGACTTTTCACTTTTGTAAAAATGATAAGTGATAACAAAATTTATCTGGGATATAAAATCATTTTTTACATCTTTGTGTAAATATACAGCCATATGAGTCTGTAAAAGAATAAAGTCAATTTCGGCCAATACCCACCAAATAAACGGTCGGCATTGGCTGATGCTGGAACTGGTATACTGTCCACCTCTAATAACATTGGTCCAAAAATATGAGCCCCAATGGGTTTGTTGGCACAGAGTCAGTCTTTACTCAAATTCAAAGTTTTTTTTTTCAATATATCACACTGTAAGGAAACTTAAATACATGATTTTTTTTTAATGACCAAAAAGTAAATACCCATGATTCTATGCTTTGTGTCTGTGCAACAATGTAAAAATACTATTACTCATTCAGTAATATAAAATTCAGTCTTTTTCTGTGGAATATGATATGGAATATAAACTATTAACTAAAGGCTTGTTCACAGCACAAGGGGCACAGGGATAACACCACACTTTATACTACACTGCCTGGCCAAAAAAAAAAAGTCGCTACCAAAAAAAAAGGTCACACACTCTAATATTTCGTTGGACCGCCTTTAGCTTTGATTACATCACACATTCGCTGTGGCATTGTTTCGATTTTACTTCTGCAATGTCACAAGATTTATTTCCATCCAGTGTTGCATACATTTTTCACCAAGATCTTGCATTGATGATGGTCGAGTCTGACCGCTGCACAGAGCCTTATCCAGCACATCCCAAAGATTCTCAATGGGGTTAAGGTCTGGACTCTGCGGTGGCCAGTCCATGTGTGAAAATGATGTCTCATGCTCCTGAACCACTCTTTCACAATTTGAGCCCGATGAATCCTGGCATTGTCATCTTGGAATATGCCCGTGCCATCAGGGAAGAAAAAATCCATTGATGGAATAACCTGGTCATTCAGTATATTCAGGTGTCAGCTGACCTCATTCTTTGAGCACAGACTGTTGCTGAACCTAGACCTGACCAACTACATCAACCCCAGATCATTTGCTTAGTTAAATCTAGGTGGCAACTTTTTTCAGTTCATACTACAGTTTTTTATTTATTTTTTTACAGGTTTATATCTGGTGGTACTAGGAAAGCCAGATATTATAGGTGGTACTTGGTGTAAAAAGTTTAAAAGCCAGTGCTTCATTAGAGACAGTAATTGACATTTTCACTGCAAAAAGAGTATTCGAAATGTATGGGATGATTAAAATAAGGACTGTGCCACCATAGTAAAAATAGAAACCGTTTCTGCTGTTGTGTCCTTGGGCAAGACACCTCACTGACCCTAGCAGTTAAAGGGTAAGTGCGAGTGTGTGTAGGTGTGTGTGTGTGTGTGTGTGGGGGGGGGGGGGGTATGTCGGGGTGTGTGTGTGTGTGTGTGAGAGAGAGAGAGAGAGAGAGAGAGAGAGAGAGAGAGAGAGAGAATGGCAGGCACCTCCGTCAGTCAGCCTAAGGGCGGCTGCGGCTAAATTAGTAGGTTGCCCCTGCCAACTATGGAAAATGAATGAATAATGGGATACTGAAAAGCGCTTTGCGAGGCTTGTCAAGATGTAGCACAACATAAGTCTAAGCCATTAATTTTGTTATGACATTTCTACAACATTAACAGTAAGCACAGCCCTATCGTCAGCAGCACTGCCGTACAATCAGAGGTGGGTAGTACTTAGTTTAATTTATTCAGTTACATATATTTGAGTAACTTTAAAAAAAAAAAAAAAAAAAAAGTACTTTCTAGACTATTCCAAGCAACACTTTTACTCCTACTTAAGTAATATTCTTATTGAGGTAACAGTACTATTAAGCTTTTGTTACTTTTCCCACCATGAGTAATTCTACGAGTGACAAAAGCTTTATGTTGACAATATGAAGTGATTTTAACATTTGTGTGTCTATCCTTTTGTGCATTAAACGTTTTATCCTTCCAATTACAATAACATCAAATTAAAAATCAGATATTATGTCTCCACTTACTTTTACTTGAGTAGTAGTAGTATTCCCAAATACTTTTTTATTCCGACTTAAGTAATTCCTTGGACTACTGTTTTGTACTTCTACTTGAGTCATATTATTTTGAAGTAATGTTACTACACTACACACATACTCCTGTAAGGAAGTGAAATGATATTACATCCACATAAAAACAAAGCCTTTGCCATTTAGTGACATTTCTGCAGCTCCAGTCTCCTTCACGAGCGCCAAACAAGCCATGCTGAGTAAACAGAGGGATTGAGCATGTGGGTAAGCTCAGTGACATCTGTCTGACACTCCAAGGGATTTCACATGACACCACACCGGTCAAAGTCAGCGGAAGGGAAAAATATGTCACCATGTGTTACAAAGTGAGCAGCATCAATGCTTCTTTTTTACTTTTAGTCAAGTAATTGACTAAATGTGCCAATTTAGCCCTATAGTGGCAGATACTATTGTCGCCGATAGAGCGCGGTTGTGGACTTTCCATTAACGTAACTCCGCAACCAATTGTGCATCATGTAAATTCAAACGGCTTCTCAAAGCAGAGGCATGGGGCTGTTTAAATATTTTACCGTCATTATGGTAACTTGCCTCTGTTGTTGGATTTTCCCAGTCACTTATTCGATGTGTCAAAGAAATGGATATGGATGCATATGTAAAATAGAGGTAGTTGTGTGAAAAAATGCAGTACATTCTGATACTTCTTTAACATGATTTTTATGGCTAAAAAAATAATAAAAGTCTAGGCAAGCTATACTGGACTATAGTGTGCTCAGTCCTTAAAGGGTTAGTAATAGTTTACTAACAGTAGCATAACAGTTTTACATGTGCTGATGTGTTTGTGGATATTGAGTTTGTTTATGGTCTGGTTTGGGGCTCTAGGTTTGAAAAGTGGAATATTGATTTAGTCTAGGGTTGTCAAAAGTATTGAAAGTCAGATATTAATTGATACTAAAACAAGTATCGATACAAAAAAAAAGTCTAATTCACAGGACAGAAATGAACCTGTCTTGAATAGCTTTAGAATGATCTTGAGCTGTATCAGAACAAGTATAAAACCACATAGACTAGAATATGCCCCATGGACCACTGTGGAACATGCTTGGACCATTGAGGAATTACACATATATAAGACTGGATGGTAAGATAAAAGAAAGTATTACAATTTATTGTTGAAAATGGCATTCTATTGTCTAAATAAAGAGCATTTTTTAAATTATCATTGTGGTATCGAGTCTATTTCTTAGTATAAAAATCTAGTTTAAATTTAGTGACAACACTTATCTAGTTTATACTCATTCCTTTCATTCATGTTTAGTTTTTTATTATTCAACAAGAATGTAAGTACTTTTAGTCAACACAATCATGACACTGATGAAAACTATGATAAAAATATTTTAGTTTACAAAATGAACACTGGCATCAGGTTTAGCAGCGCAGAGCTGTTTGAAGTGCAAAATAGTCTGGGCTAGACGCAGGTGAGCTCTCTGCTGTTGCCAAAGTGGAGCGCTCAGATTTGAAGCGCAGTTAGTTCTTGTTTTGGCTCAGAGTAGCTAAAATGTTTCTGAGTGATATACACAGAGATACAGATGCTACATGGAGGGTGTGAGGAGGGGAGAGGGCTATGTGCTTAGGTGGACTCCCTGTCTGGTATCAGCTTGGCTTGTGTTACATTCACACAAGTTTAACACACAAACTCTGCATATTTAGGCTGGCCAGAGTCCACAGTCCTACCGAGCTGATGACAGGCATCAATACTGCAAAACATAAGAGGCATATTGAGGCTAGGTTTGACATCGCCACAAGCCCAAAGCAGGTGTGGGAGGGCATCAGGGCCATTAGGGACTATAAGAGGGAAACACCATGTCTCTCAGCTGATTGTCCCAACTTAGCTGAGGACCTAAACCTCTTTTATGCCCACTTTGACAGGGAAAACACTGACCCTGTCCTGCCCGGAGTGGTGGGTTGGGTGCTGAAAGATGCAATGGAAGCTGGCAAACATCTTTACTTCCATTTACAACACATCACTGTCCATATCATGGGTCCCAGCATGATATGGCAAAGCAGTCTCAATAGTCCCCGTCCCTAAACAGTCCAATGTCATATTTTTAAATGAGTACAGAACTGTGGCACTCACCTCCATCCCTGCCAAATGCCTGGAGAGACTGGGCATCAAACACATCAAAGCTGTAATACCACCATCACTCGACCCATACCAGTTTGCATACAAGGAGAACAGGTCAACTACAGATGCCATCACCTCTGTGTTCCACATACTACTAGTATTAGTGTGGTTCTCCAGCTGCACTAAGGCTGACCAGCAGGTGGTGAAAACAGCGAGAAAAATCACTGAGACAACTCTTAAAGTACCACCTACACCACTCGCTATTTAAGGAGTGTGCGCAACATCCTGCTCAACTGGCACCACCCTGCTCATCACCTTTTCAACCTGCTGCCCCCCCTTCCCCCTCAATAACATTGAACTGGACTTGCATTGTTGCAAAATGACATAAAAATCCACATATCTAACTGGATGTCCCTGTGATGCACTTTACTGTTGATGCCCTTTATGCTGCTGCAAAGTCTGTTAGTGTTTATTACACATGTGGTGCACTGAATGTCATTATTGTACTAATGTTTACACTGGGATTATTTATGGGGTTATTGGATAGGCTCTTGCACCTTTTGTTTGTTTTTTTTAAACTATGCTGTGGTTAATGCTCTAAATGTCATTTCATCGTTTTCTATGACAATGACAGTAAAATCTTGAATATTGAATCTTAACAGAAAACACTGATGTCATGTGGTAATACAGGAAATCCTCCACATTGTTTCTAGACTCTGTACACCTTTACTAGTATCATTTGGATAATTTCAGCCATAGAACTGCTACTGAACTAAAGGTAAAAGGTAGCTGTCTACATGAAAATTACCGCATCATGGCATCACAAAATAGAACAGAGCATTTTGAGCTTTGAAGATGTAGACAAAGTAATAATAAAGGTTTTCTCAAACATGCAAAAATGAAACAAAACACAACTCCAGGTATGTTGTTGAAGCTTGAAGCTCACAAGAGTTAATTTTGGATAATATAGCACCTTTTAAATAAGGACAAAAGGGCTTGACAATAACTGGAGTTCAGTTGGAGATATGTTGGCTAAAATTTAAATTAAACAATAGCTAGGCTTTAACCTCAACCAAGGCATCAACAGGCACATTATTACATTTTGGGTGGATTGATAGAATCTTTCTTTTTGACAGTTCTTGAAACATTTCTTAAGGCAAGGCACGGCAAGTTTATTTGAATAGCACAATTTGTACATAAAATTAACATTAAAAGAGAAGAGTGCAGAAAAAAACCCTTTCAGCCTGGATCAAAATATTGTCAGGACGGTCTCACATCTTCAGGAAAACAGTTCCAGGTTTTAGCTGCATAAAACTGAAACCCTGATTCCCCATGTTTAGTCCTGACTCCTGGCACCAGCAGGAGGGTGGTCCCTGATATCCTTAGAGTGTGAGATTGTTCATATGGCACTAACATGTCAGAGATGTACTTTGGTGCTAGGCCATGGAGAGACTTATACACAAGCAGAGCTGCTTTAAAGTGTATATTCTGAGCCACAGGAAGCCAGTGCAGAGACCTGAAAACAGGACTTACGTGCTCGTACTTCCTAGGTCTAGTCAGGACTCGAGCGGCAGCCTTCTGGATGTACTGCCGCTGTCTTAACTCTCATTTTGAGAGGCCAGTGAGCAGGCTCAGTTTTCTAACCTACTGGAGACAAATGCATTGATAGGTCTCTCCAAGTCTGGTTGGAGCTGGGTCACACATCGAGGCAGCATGTAGATGAACTCAGACTGGTGACGATCTCTTGGACAGTTTTGACAGTTACAGGTGCAAAGTGAGTCAGCTCTAAGTGTCTAGGTGGCTGCTGAGGTGTTATTTGTTTTGTGGAACTGATGGTATTTTTAATGCCCTGAATCTTGTCATTAAAGAATACGGCAAACTCATTGCACTTAGATGTGGAAATTAGGTCTAATTGCAGCAGAGCTGGAGGGTTTGTTAATCTGTTTACTGTTGCAAATAGGACACAAGTGTTATTACTGCAACTTCCAATAATGTCAGAAAGAGACCTCTCCCTGGTTCTACATAAATTGTGGTTGTACATGTGCATCTTCTCTCTAAAAAGTCCTGCTCAGCCCTCCGGCATTCTCTTTTCTGTGCCCTCATTCCTCCATGAAGCTTTCTGCTCATCTTTAACCACTTTAACCTTCACCAGGGCAATGGTGTCCAGAACACTGAAAACACTTGAAGTCACAGGGTTCAACAAATCATCAACATTAGAACATGAGACATTTTCAAAGTCATTTCCATGAACAGGGCACCTGTGTTATCATTTGTGTGACTCCTTTGAACAACTGCAGGACCAGCCCCTGGTTTGGGAATAACAGACAGGTCAAAGAAGACACAGACACAGTGTCCTAGCTCTTGGTGATAACAGCTCTGAGGGAAGCAGCAAAGAGTTTGGGTGAGGGACCAGGTGAGGACCAAGGAGGCATTTCCAACTTAGGCTCTGTCAGTAAAGAGAAACTCTATGTTGTATATTGTTGCTTGAAATGGCGCTGTTGCCTTAGCAATATTTGTGATAATAATTTTGCATTAGATTATACAGTCCTATTTCTCTGAAATACTGACTGATGAAATATGTTGTGCTGTTGACAAACTCACTGAATTTATAACAGCAACAATAGCTAGAACATATATATAAGAAAAATTAGAAGCTCTCCAGGCATCTAATCTATTTGTTGAGCACTAAATAACCAGTGCTCACTTTACTGACCTAGTGCACACTAGCCAGAGAATTGCATCCATCTTTCTATTTTCTTGCCAACACAAAACAAACCTATATAACATACAGGACATTTAAGATAAAAGTATTCACTAAACAAATAGCTGTAGATACTAGATATTACTCCATTTTGCCTCCACTGAAGGGTAGTGAAAAAATATTTGACCCCACAAAAGATCAACATTCTAATGTATGCTTCTTCAATGCTACAAAGTGGGCATAGGAATATATAACAGAATTTTAAGGACCTACTGTGATTGTGTCTGCTATATACTTATAATCTATAACATCCGTGGATCATTGTTATAATTTGGACATTTTAAATCTCAATATTCACCTAAAACAGCTTAATAAAAGAAAGAAGTCTGCTGACTTCTGCACTGGAAAACTGTACCTAATGGGAACTGATGTCGCCGCAAACATCTTCACAACAAAGAGCAGTGAAGCTGTCGGCACCGCCAGTGAATAGCTGCACATCACACAAACAAGTAGCTGATTTTTTTTCATTTACACCAAAATTACTATATGATGTTGTCGAATGCATATCACTGATTAACAAATATACCAGCAATGACATCTTGAATACAGGAAAATAAAGATTACTCAAATATACACAAACCACGCTAAATACAACTTTGAGAGAGTAAATGAGAAGGAAACAACTATAACATAAGTAAAAGCTACATATAAAGTCTATTTTGCAGAATAGACCCACAAAACATAATTTTGATTTGATCTGTACTAGGATTAAACAAAACATAAATTTAAAGTGCGATTTTGATTGAGAGTTAAAGTCATTGTGAATCGAAGTAAGGTTTTTCACTTGGCCATTAGGTTAATAATTGTGAATGAACATAATACTAATTGTGATATTGCTTCTTATAATACATAACACTAAAATCTGGCATCGTAACATCACTATGTGGTAACTTATTTTACATAAACTGACAGCAAAAAAGTAATTCAAGTGGTGTATCATTTTCTCTTGTCTGGTGAACAAAAATACAGCAAAACCTGTAAAAATAATATCTTACTAACAAAAACGATGTAAAAAAATATGTGCTTGGTTATAAAAGTCATGTTTTTTAAAGACAGTACGTGCTGCCTATTTTTCCTCTCGCAGTTGTAGTACTCAGTGATCACACACCAACAACTGACATGGTTTTGTGAAAAAATAAATAAATAAAATATTTTTGTCAGAGCATTTTTCATCCTCACACTAGGTTTCTCACATAATAATCAGTAGGCTAAGTTTAGATACTAACTGTGACTACCGTGTTATCGGCATACATTTACAATGTGATAATAAAACATCAGATGGTTTGTTTGCATGATGAATTATTGAGTTATTTAAATGTCCATAATGATGCAGCAGATTGTTTTGCCTCTAGTTTGTGACACAATTTAGAGAATTAGACCAGGAGATTATAATCCCACTGACCATCCGCCTGTTACATGTTTATTTACTGCAACTAGTCCTGACAACAACAACTTTCAAGCTGTTGATTATCTGTGGTTATATCATCAAGGAAAGCAAAAACAAAGCATTTAAAATCTAATTAAGTAGAATTGACTCTAATTAATTAAAGACATGCTAGAACAACACATCACTAGTATCAAAGCAACACTGAAAACATCCACTTCAAGGTGCACTATGTAACTTGATTGTCTTCATGAAGATGTTTTAATTGTAACAGCAACAAAAACATACATTCTTATTGTGAGATCACCTCTCCAAAGATCTAACTGTAACTGTCACCTGCTTATCTTGGAAATAGATACATTTAATGCAATACTGTGGAACATTCCAGGCAAAGCAAGAAAAAGTAGGTGGTGAACCAAAAAGTTATGTAATGGTTTATACATAGTTTTAGTTTATTGGTTTATTTTAGCAGGGACCATGTGCAAACACATTAATCTAATAAAAGAAGTGCTTTACACCAGATTTAGCTAAAGCTAATTTCCATCTGCAGTCCCTGGGCAGGTTAACAAACGCCTAAAATACATCCAAGTATCCATCCATTTACAATCAAGCCATACATTCTCCCATTCTTTCATTTAAAAACATCACGCTCCACATTTCCACATTTCAAATTACTCAAATATTGTCTCTCTGATTCCTGGGTCTATTCACATGAAACAAAAAATGGCACTGAGTTCCAAATCCCACTCTCTGCACAATCAAATAATGGAACAGTATTTTGTTCACTATAGCTTCAAAATGTGGCACTATTCAATCACAATGGCATTACCATTGGCAGTACTTTTAAAAAAGTACTTTAAAACAACATGGTATAGTCTCTCCTCACTCGAAGTTCTCTCAATCGTCTAATATCTGTGAATTTTCTGTTTGGGCATATCTTTCTAAAGCAGTAAATCATCCATAGATTTATATTGCCCCCTGCTCTCCGTCTTAAAAATGACTATCATGAACACAACTTATAGCATTTTTTCACTCCATTCATAATCATTACCCCTTTTCACCAAGAGATACCTCCAGGTCTGCTTTTGCTCCTACAATTCAATGCTAGATAAATGACTAGCTTTAAACAGCAATGAACTACAGTGTTGTGTTAAAGAGGGGGCATTATGCAAAATGGTTGTGTGATTTTATGTCATCCATGCACGTTTGCGTAATCTAGCGATCTCTCCTGGGCCCTTTTCAACCCCTCCTTATGGTTAACAGTAGAATTCTGTCCAAAGCTCAACCCACAAGCCTACATCACCCATGCTCCCACAGGACCATAAATATAAAAAAGCTTGATTCAAAACAATACACTTCAACTTCACAAACCTGATGCGATGTGCAGTAATTTCATTAGTGCTGTGATAGTGCTCTGAAGGGGGAAGAACTTAGTGCAGGAATCAAAGGAAGGGGGGACTCAAGAGCATCAAAAACAAAACCTAAACTCATTGACGTTAATACTTTGTTTTCAGCGAATAGAGCATTTTGAAAAAAATAAAATGTAATATGAATATATAATATGAATATGATCTGAATATGTCAAGTGTTTAGTTCAGTTAATACCCCACAGAAGTGTAATACCCCCTCTTAAAGCTATATGTTCAAGCACATTTCACATGCCTATATATACTCCTGTAATCATTCTGATGACCTTCCTTATTGTGCTTTCCGTTTCAGTGGATGGTGTGTGTTCCCCGGAAAATCCTACAGATATGACACATGAATGCACTGTAGTGAGTTCAAATGATAAATGTACAGAAAAGCTTCAATTAAACATGAACCACTTACTGTACCAGTGCTTAGCGACTCTCACTGCACACATCACTTATTTAGTGTATTGCTGTATTATAAGTCACATTCTTGGCAGTGGATAATGTTTGGAATGCCTGTGAAACAAGGATATGTCATATAACAACCAGACATTGGCATATCCAAAACAGCAAAGCAATCTCTGAGATTTATTGCAGAGAATATTTAGGAGCTACTTCAAATCAACCCACAATAACATAAAGTATATTGTAAAATGCGTTGTAATCTGCCTATTAGGGTTGTCATAAGTATCAAAAATTTGATACTAATTGATATTAAAACTAAATACTAAAACTAGATACTCATTTGAGCAGGTATCAATACTAAAAAAAAGTCAGATTCACAAGAGAGAAAACAACCTTTCCTGAGTAGCTTTAAAATTATTTTTATCTGTATCAGATCAAGTATAAAACCACATAGTCTACTATATGCCCATGGAGCACTATGGAGCATGCCTGTATTACAGAGGGATTACATAGATACATAGATAACACCACATGGTAATACAAAAGAAAGTACTCTTATTTAACAATGAAAATCACATTCTATTGTCTGAAGAAAGAGTGCTTTTTCTTATCACTACTATTGGAATTGGTATTGAGTATTGAGTTTATTCCTTAGTATCAAAATCAAGTTTGAAATTTTGGTATCATGAAAACACTACTGCCTATAGTCACGCCAGTGCATGTAATATAAATGTAACAAATGCTGAATGCATACACACTAATACTAGGCCGCACTATATGATAAAAAGATAATTGGCAACTATGTTTTGTGGTGCGATAACAATATTAACAATATTATGGCTTAATTTGCTAGTCTGGATCAAAATTAAAACTTAAAGGTGCTGTACTTGATTTTTACTGCCTTAAAAATGTGAAAAACAAAACTATGTCTGTGTAATCCCTTAGTCATCCACATAGGATTCATTTAATTGGAATCTCTTAAATGAGTACATTTTAAATGGATTGCAGCAGTCCAATTATTCCTCACTTAACTTTTGCATTCCTACTATCGTAATTATTCTCCGCACTGAGTTTGTAGGGTCTTTTCAGAGGGGTGAGCCGAGTTTTGCCGCCACAGTAATACTAACGACTAGCATGCCAATTAGCATTCACTTCCTGATACTCGGACAATAAAACATTTTATAATTATATAATTTTTGCAATATTGATATTTGGGCGATATATATTATGCAGCTATAACTAATACTTTACATAAGTAATGCATATATAAAATTTGTTTAGATATGCATGACTATCTAAAGCCTTTAAAATTCTTTGTTTTAGTTCCCCCGTCCTTGAAGCCACACCTTAACATGGTGGAGGGGTGGATGTTTGAACAACCAAGTGATCCTGGGAGCTATGTTGCTTCATGTCCTTGGCAGGGTCTCTTAGTCTGACCCATGCGCCGCTGCTACCATAGCAGCCAAATGTGCAAAATACTATTTAGTTAGCACTTACTTAGCAAAGTCGAAACAAACATGTATCATCAGTCATACATATCCAAACTAACATAAACTACATTTAATAGTTTATTTCGCATGGTATGCCAAAGTTTGGGAAACAATGCAGGATGGTTGTCTCACAAATGCGCGTGCAAGTTGCTCATGTCTGGCTTCAATGCAGAAACTTTTTTTTGGCAGGCTCTGCAGTTTGGTGGCTCACTGCCATGTTGGTCTTGTGTTTCAAAGCCATAATAATTCCACACATCAGACTTAACCTTCTTCAATGGAGGATATAAATGGGTGGTGTCATACGGACCCAGGTCCACTGCCTGCCCACTAGACATGAGGGTGACTGTGACGGTGAAGAACCATCCCCAATTCAGAACTGGCTGAAAAGCTAACAAGTTTAATTGTTATAATTGAGGGACCCCTTGTGGGCAAACACCAGAACTAACATCTAAACAATGTATTGAAACTGCATAGATGAAACATGAGGCAGTCTGGTGTTGGTGTTGTAGGCGATTATCACTGTGTGCGGATCTTTTTGATCGCAATTAGAGACACAATGGTATGGGCGGGAAGCTGGTGGCAGCTTGCTTATGACCCCACAGCTCAGTCGCCACATGTTGGAGTTGAGTAAGAGGGTCGTATCCCTGCAGGACCCGTGGTTTCCATCGGGTGCTCAAGGGAGTTTGCCCAACAAGTCTACATTTGCTTTGTGAATCTGAGGTATTCAACTGTGTCCCTCATGACATCCTTTCGGTGGTGCAACGAGACTATGGGGCCTTTGGTAAGGGCTGTACAGTCTCTCTATGACCGGAGCTGTGTTTTCACTGCTTGCAGTAAGTTAGTGTAAGTTAGTAAGTCAGTGCAAGTTAGATTCTGCCAGGGCTGCCCTTTGTCACCAGTTCTATTAATTGTTTTTATAGACAGAATTTGTAGGCACAGTCAGGGACAGGAGAGTGTCTAGTTCGGGAACCTTATCTCTGCTGTTTGCAGATAATGTTGTCCTGATGGCTTCATCGAACCAGGACCTGGAACATGCACTATGGTGGTTTGCAACCAAGTGTAACGTATACAAGTGGTTGAAATGAGTTTCCTTTGCAGGGTGGCTGGTTCCTCCCTTAGGGATAGGGTGAGGAGCTCAGCCACATGGGAGGAGCCGCTGCTCCCCCACATCAACAAGAGCTATCTGAGGTGGCCCGGGCATTTGTTTAGGATGACTCCTGGCTGCCTCTGTGTGGAAGGTGTTTCGGGCACTTTCCACTGGGAAGAGGAGAAGACCTAGGACATGCTGGAGGGACTCCAGGTCTCTAGGCTGGCCTCGGAACACCTTGGGATCCCAACGGAGGAGCTGGAGGACGTGTCTGAGGTGAAGGAAATCTGGGAGACCCTGCTTAGGCGCTACGACCTAGCCCCAAATAAACGCAAGAAAGTGGATAGATGGATGTATTAGTTCCTGTCAATTGCTTGATGCAGTTCAGCTTTGCAGCAAAATGTGCCCTTTGAAAATTCTATAAATTCAAGACAACAAATTGATAATGACCTTCTCTCACATCCCTGTAATTGGCCGCTGTTGAACAAAGGTTCCTATTTTTAGAGGAACCATAGATTAAATACTATATTGCTGCTTTTGTCCCATCTATCAAAAGGGCAATTTTAAATCACCATAAATACTACTATTATTCCACTAGCAAGGACCACAACTTCAAAATACAGTGGAAAAGGAGAGGACAAAGTGCAAAGCAAGAATAAATATATTAGGTCACAATTAGCAAATAAACACCGCAATTACATATATGTCACATACATTCCTCTACAAACAACTAAATACTCTGTTTTATTATTTATAAAAATGCTAAAAGATTAATTGTGATCAAATCAAAATCGCAATTTGAATGGATAAGGCAAATCACAAAAAGCTACAATTTTTAAGTGCCATAATTTCCTCCACAAACAATGCAATCTCCTGTCTTATTCTGCATAAAAACTGCTATAGTCCTGCATGTTCTGAAATGTGATTCTTGTATTAGTTTGTCAGTTAATATTTGAGTATTTTTGTCAATTCTTCTGGAGGTTTATATATAAATTCTGCACAGAATCCTATTAAAAGTGTAGATACAATCATAGTCGTAGTGCTTGTCAGAAAAAAAGCAATTCGATATTTTACCCCAAATTATGCTGTCTTAATGGTGACACTGTTTTTGTTCAAGTTTAGCATATTTCAGTCTTCTCCCAATGGTTAATGCTCTTAGATGTGAAGACCCTACAATTAAAATCTTAACATCTAATCTGAATGGTTAAAATTTGATATTTACTTAAAATTACCCAAGTTGACTAAAAGCAACTAAAACCTAGCTTATATAAATGGTTTATAAATGCTTATGATATGTCTGTGCTAAAATTTCGACTATCCAATCCGACTGTCAGCCGTCTCTCCTCCTCCCTCTCTTTCTCTCCCTCTCTCTTCTCACTCTCCTCTCTCTCCTGTCCCGGGGTCACGCTTTAATTAACACTTCAGGTCTTATGAGTTTCTCCATCTCCTCTCTCTTTCTCTCTCTCTCTCACACACACTCACACACACACATTCTGATCCCATATGCCTGCCGCTCGACGTGTTGATTGGAGCCTACGTTTTATTGACTCTTGGCCGTGATTAGCGCATCCATTTTCAATCAAACTCTATAGCCCCATCCAATCTGAGATGAGGGCAAGCGTTAGCCATGGCAATACCTGCTCGTGGTACTCGATGCCCATAGACAGTGTGTTAATGAGGATGGCAATCATGATCCCGCGGTTGAAGTAGCGGCTGGCCACGATGAGCTCCAGTTTGGCACGAAGGTGGATCCAACAGCGGGGGAGCAGGCGGTGTCTCTTCGGCTTGGGTGGGGCTGGGGCGCGGTCGGTGACGGAGGTGCAGTGACATGGGCTGTTGTCATGGTAATTAGTGGCATTGATGTGGGTGGGGGTGTTTTCCACATGTTCGTGCTCATTATCGCCGAGTCTATTGTAGAAGCAGTAAGGACACACGGTGGTGTCTACAGGGATCTCTCCTGGCAGTGCTAAGGTGGGATGTCCGGAGCACCCACCTGCAGAGGGGACAAACAGGAGAAAATGGAGAATGAGTAACGAGAGTGCTATTTCGTATGGCTTGGTATGTAGTGTAGTACGCAAAAGGTCACAGCTGTCAGCTACATCAAAAAGAACTGTTTTCACTGCCGCACCTCTCATAATGATACAGATTTCAACATTGAGCAGTCTATCCTAGTTTAGTCTGTCTAAAATGCACAAGGATGAAAAGAATAATTGATTGTGTTGGACCATTCACACTGCACTGTCAAGAAATTAATGTTGACAACAGGATGTACGTATGTAAGTGTATATATTGTACCAAATTGTTAATCTCCACAAATATCCTGGCCCAAAACCAGTTTTTGAGCCAGCCAAAATTTGAGCCAGTAAAAGTCTACCATGAAGATGATTTGGTTTTGGGAATGTTCTACAGCATTTTATCAAACTTATACCATGGTCAGTGAGAACTCCAAAGGCAAACTGCCATGTGTTGATTTTGCATAACACACAAGTAGTCCGGCAACTGGTAAATCATTGCTATGTGTCCATCACCATGACATCACCATTGCAGCGTTTAAACATATGCTCAATTTCTCTGAGTAAAATGTAGAGACTAGCATCACGTAAAACAGAAATAACTAATATTTGAGACATTTACAGACAGTGAACAGGCTTTTCAGATCACAAGTGGGACATTTCAGTTTATAGCCATGGTATAAGAGCAGTAAACAACTTAAACACACTTCTCAGAGTGTTCTACGACTGCGTTGTGCATTAAAACTGTATAACTGTATACATTTTTGGGTGGTTTAATTGTTCAAATACATTTAAAGACATACATTTAATAGATCTAAACTGTAACCTGGCCTGGTGATGTATCCTGCTTGTCTCTATGGAAATAGCAAATCAATAAAATCTCCATGGCAGGTGGCCGGCCCTCCCTCAGAAATGTTAAGACCATATACTGCCAGTACACTATATGAATGCAAAACTGCTAGTTTCACTTTTGCCTGTTTAACATACAGTATAGGCAGAACCACACTGGGAGGGGTAATCTAAATAATGTTGCTGTGTATAAAGAATATGAATAATGTAACCTTTTTATTTATTTATTTTTTTTACAATTGACCATCTCTAAAAGCATGCCATATTGATTTGCACTCTAGTGGAACCCTGCCTTCAGTCCTACATTTGAGTATGCAGATGTGTTTTAATATATTCTCTTTGTACAAAAACAGAACATTAATTTCATCTCTGGTAGAGGGGAAAACAATTCAATAACACAGAAGGTTCCATGCGGTTGGGATGCTCTGTACGGGAGGGGGGGATTCTTTTATTAGAACAGGGACGTATGTGTCTGAGTTTAGGGGGAAGGGGTATGGAGGAGAGGGGGAGAGATAGAGGGAGAGAGAAAGAGAGAAATAAAGGGAGAGAAGGAGTTCATTAGCAAGCAGCTCTGAAGGAATGCTCCAGTGACATAACAGAAGCGCGTAATAGTGTCGCTGTGATTACAACAAATTTATGATACAACGAAAATGGTAAACTCAGCTTAGATTTCCTGTGGCGTGTCTCCTGAAAGACTACAATACAAAGGAAGTGACACCATTAACTACAAGAAAAATAGGAGCAATTTTGGACTCAAAGAAATATACCATGCTTTCAAAACATCACTCTTAAGATCAAAGGAGTGAAGGTAAAACATAAGGTAAAGGTTATAATGTTCTGAAAAGTAACATTATGGCGAAAAGAAATATACAATGCACGGAGAGACACACACAAGCCTGTGGGCAAGGGTGTGCTGGGTCCGGTGTAAGAATAATGTTGTTGCATAGAGCCAAAGTTGAAAGAAAAAGTATACTAGCGATGTGTGAAAGGCACATGTTTCTATAGCTATTTTCTGACTGACTTTTAAAAGTGTGTATTCTCGTCAAAAGGAACAAATCACAAATAGGCTGTCAGACTTTGACATTTCAATTTACTTCAATTAAATTTTAATACAACAGACACATACTCAGCCTGGACTGCACTAGACTGGAATGGACAACACCATCATATTGTCTTTAGAGTTCATGCCTCTGGGTCTCCTGGTCCTAGTCAGATGGTAAATAAACTTCTCCTTTGTTAGATCTCCAGCATCATGTCTCTTCTCTTTAACTCTCAGGCTGCTATTCTACTACACTTATCTACCAATCAACCCAAAACATGCGCAATAGCTAAGGTAGTCCTGACTAAGACTAGCTCAAGAGCTGGAGACAGGTCACCCCAGCACCACTATATGATGGGTCAAATAAATTTAGGGGCAATAAAGTGGGGCCATAATCAATGTTTTATCAAAAGACACAGACAACAAGCCTAAGTCAGCTTAAGTAATGCTTTATGCATAACCATTTACACAATGCACTTTATCATCATAGCACACCCGTACAATTAAAAAAGTAAAAATAACAAGCAAACAGACGCTAAACTAAAGCTCTTGAACCAGGGAACCAGAGTTCATAAGTAAATACTTTGTTCTGAGAGCCACAAAGCCCCTGTGTCTATATGCATTTATCCCTCCCGTAATACCCTACAAGATTTTAAAATACATATACTTATTAACAAATGTGCAAAATACATCTAGTATATATTTCAGTTGTTTTAATCCAAAAACACAACTAACTTATCAACATTGGGTGAAAAATAAAGTCCCAAAGCATGACAGCTCTAGCCACAGCTCCAGACACACCTTCAAATTGCTACTCTGTAAGTGCAGAGACATTTCGTTACTGAATTTCTTCATTCATTTGAGGACAAAATTGAAGAGTCTGTTTTTTTAGGGGTTGAGTGGGTAAGCCTTGACGATTTGAGTGTGCAATGTTTATTGGCACAGAATGTAAACCAGTCATTCCTAGGGCTGTGGAAATGTTTTTTTTTATTGTGACTAGTGGTAGAGGTAGTGGTAAAAAATATGTATGTGGACAGTTATTCGTCATCCATCTTCAGTGTCTCCATGGTAACCTATCTGGGGCATTGGGTGGTAGGACCCGTCTCCAGAACTTGAGTTAAATTTTTGGTCAAGTGTACCTTAAGGTGGCATTGATATTATAATCCCAGGGGCAACAAACTAATTTTCCTATTGATTACACTGTATTTTTCCAAGAAATATCTGAAAAGTAAATTCACAAATGTAGAACCTGATAATTTCTATCAGTGACTAGACCCATGAACTTGCTATATTATAACAAAAACTTCATATTAACAATATTCATTTTAGCTTCCCCCACCTGTATTGAATATTTTTGGCCTATCGACTGCTGTGATGTCATCTGAAAATCAGCAATTTAAAGGCTGATGTGTGGTATTATTTCAAAGCAAAATCAAGGGAGAAATTAAATTGAACAGTTATTAGAGTCTGAATAAAATTTATGTAAATGGTGATCCTATGCTTCTGGGAGGGCAGCAAGGGGAGGGGGGTGTTTTTTTTTAGATAGTAGTGCAGCTTTGAGGTAAAAATTATCACACAGCATGTCATTTATTTCACTACGGGAGAGTTTAAATCTGCACACCACTGTGAATCCAAGGTCGAGGCGTGTTGACTTTGAGATGCAAACAAACTCACCGTGCTCCAACACCAGCTGGGGCAGTTTGTTGACAGTCTCAGCAACCGGTCTCTTCTGCTCCTGGGCTTTTGCATGTGCATGACTCAAGAGGGGTGAGATGATGGGATAATTGTAGCCGTTTCCTCCGTTACCGACGGAGGGCTCGGTAGGAGGCGGGTTAGGCTGGTTGTGCTGCTGGTGACGATGGTGGTAGAGCTGATGCAGATGGGACAGGTCGGTTGGGACGTGGCCAGAGTGCCGGTTGGCCAGTCCATTAATCTCCCCGCTTCTCCTCATGGCCCCGCCCCCTCGCTCCTTCAGACACGTGCACACCTGCTGCACATGCACGCTCATGAAGGCCAGGCAGCGGGACAGGCGGCGCCATGCTTTCCGTCCCAGGTGAGCCAGGTAGCGGATGATCTCCTCATAGCAGCTGCCTGGTTGGCTGTCGCTGGCCAATGTGGAAGCTGATTGGTGGAGCTGCCGGGCGCGCTGCTCTGACTTCATTAAGGCATGCTCCCTCTGCTTTGTTTCGGAAAACTGGGTTGCTATGACGACCAGGCACAGGTTGATCATGAAGAAAGAGCCCACCTGAAAGAGTTGATGCAAGCACAATGTTGTTGAACAGAGGCTGCCAAGGTTGAAAGAAAAAGTGTACTTGTGCTGTGTTTATAGTTATTTTGTGACTGGTGGCATTTAAAAACTGTGCATTCTTGCAAAAGGGAACAAATATCAAACAGACTGTCAAACTTTAACATTTCAAGACAAATTATTCTGAAAGTGACAGCTATTTACAGGAAATCATGTCATTTTGTTCTACCTTGTTTCTACTTTCTGTGAACTGTCTTTCACTATCAGTCAGCCTGCTTCTTTTGACATCTCAACCAATCCTATCTCAGGCTAATCATATAAATGCACTCCCTCTCCCTTCCAGTGAAGATATTTCCAAATCACTTTTCTTCCTCCAGTTATCATATCTCTTGAACTCTTATTAAATGTTGCATCAAACAGAAGATCATATTGGTAGTTTTCAGATTCTTGAATGTGATGATGCCATACTCTCAGATTGGGAAAAGAGACAGATTTTCATATTGATTTAATTGTAATTTGCCATGAAATATGCAAAAGGTAAATTACAAACAAACAATTCACAACAAAAATCTACACAATAACAATAATCATTTACCTGCGCCCCATATGTATTAAATATTATTGGCCTATAGCATGTTGTGATGTAATCTGAAACCCAGCTATTGGTTGTACATAAGTCACAGTGATTTTCTTGCTTTGAGGTCTGTCGTTTCTGATCTCATCTCCTTGTGAAAGCTAGGAGCCCTGACTTACACCACAGGGAGCGCTTTTGCCATGATTAATTAATCACTTATCAGCGACATCCAGAGCAGCACGAGCACAGCTGAATACAAGTATAGGTGTGTCTCTGTACTTACTATGATGAGGAAAAAGAAGTAAATGAAGTTGTAGAACGAATGTGCATCCATGACATAGTACATAATGTCCACCCATCCCTCCAGTGTGATCACCTAAAGGGAAAAGGAAAGGAAAACACAAATTAAGTTTAACATGATATTGATCATTTGCAACTGATGTCATCACATTCCCTGGGGGTATGATGCTAACGAGAGCACTAGCACTACTCTGTCTGAAGCTCTGTTACTCAAGTTAGACTTTAATTTAGAGTTAATTTGAATTTTAACAGAATTTGACGAAAAAGAAATGACTAAGTTGGAACTACAACAGAAGAGCTGAGCTGTGTCTTCAGTTAGTCACTAGCTCTTTTTGGGCTCCTGAAAATGTATTTTTAAATCCATTTTGAATTTTCTCTTGACTTTTGTCGATGTGTGCATTGTGTCACCATAGTAACTGCTGAACATTCCACCATAGATATACATGAAGAATGATATCACTACAAAGCATCGATTGGGTGATTTTAGTTCTCTGGTTAAATACATGTCATTGCACCAAGTATTGAAAAATTCGTATAGCTGTAATACTAAACTTTTTTCTTGTATATCAGTTGCATTGTAAAAACAGTAATCTTTTGATCATTTGCAAAAAAAAGAACCTGGACTAGCCCCCTTCCCCAGTTTATGCCCCACAGTCTGACAACAGGCTGAACATAGATAACACAAATTATACTTTATGCTTGTAATCTTGTAGGAAATAGGATTAACTAAATTTAATCTGTAATCAGTGCTTTTTAATCAGTAGAGGCAAGAAGATAACATGTACACTCCCCCAACCATTGTATTAAATCAAATCATTCAAATATGGATGATTTGTACCACCATCGTCTCAGTATAAACCTAGGGAAAACACTGCACTCCACTACTGGGCTCAAACCTGGACAAGTGTCAACACATCCTAAGCTAAGTTTCAAAGGAAAACAATTTTACCTGGAAAATGGCAATCCATGCATATCCAATGTTGTCAAAGTTAATAGCTCCTTTGTGTGGGTTTAGTTCCCCAGCGCGGCACTCGTTGTAGTACTGAAACCAGTTGACACATGGTGCTGGCTGGTCTGGTCTCAGTCTGATCTCGGGTTGAGCCTCGTCCGCGTTCAGGGAGCAGTATGTCCCCGCCACCCGCCGTCGGGGCACATCGGAGCACCGAAGCATCCCGTTCTCCCGCTCCGTGGAGCAGATAAACGGGTGATCATCTGTGACCTCAGGCCGGTAGTAACCACTCAGGAAGGTAACATTGTATTTCCTACAAAAGAACACAAGAGTGGTAAAAGTACTTACAAAAGTACAGGAAATTAATCAGGTCAATTATCTGTGGCAAATTACTTGAAAACTATTTCAAAAATGAAGTTACTGCTTCAACTGATTTTTGAGTGGCAAGAACAGGGCTGACTTTTTGTTTAAAAATTCATCTGTTGACCTTATTTATCTCTCATCTGTTGAGGTTTGTGTTTTTACTTTTACTTGACTCAGTAGTTTGACTTTGCCCATTTAATTGAGTTAAAAGGCCCAACATACTGCATCCATGGAACTTGGCAAGTACAGAGGCATCTGAATTCTTCCATTATGTTAAATCATGCAAATGTAGTGATACACTGGAATTAAAATAATGAGGTTTAGCAAATTTATTTTCATATGTGCCTAAAAATACATAATCGGCTTTCCTTCAGCTGGGCCCATTTCCACATAAAAGAGTTCTTGTTCTCTGATGTCAATTTGGACATTGTGGCACTATTTAGACTACTCAACTCCTTAGACTTAGAAGAACAGTAGAGGACTATCATTGATAATTACTGTGTTTGCATGAGCTGTATGTCAACCCTCCACAAAGACACAAATGAAACATAAACTACACAGGTGCTAGAGCAGGAAATGAGAAAAGAGGTAAAAAGATGAAAGAAAAAAATGCTGATGAAGTCTGCAGGGAGGGGGCAGCAAGAGAGGGCCGGGGAGATAAGCAATCAATCATCTTTGTAGAGCGAGGGGTCACACCAGACCGCTGCTCACTGCTCACTCCTTATTAGGAAAGGTCATTTGCTTGTTTGTCATGCAGAGAAAAAATAGATTACTAACCCAAATTTTCATTTTGCGCTGGTCTGGTAAAAACATATAGTCTGCAGTGACCCGGTGACATTGTGACGCACTGTTCGTGATACAGCTATAGCCATTCGTCCTCAGCCAGGGAATAAAAGGATCTATTTTTATAGCAGGTGTGGATTATGGCCAGTCACTCAGATAAGGGAGGGAGAGTCGGCGGTGAGGGAAAAGAGCAATCTGTGCTCCACAAAATATATCCCTCAAAACACAGGCCTAATAAACAGGTCTGCATAATTGTATTCAGAAAGTATACATTGATATTGTATGCATTATTTATATGTCCAGGTTTGTTCAAGATCTTCCAAAAATAGAGGCACAGTATAAGAAAAGTTAAGGATTAAAAAAACAACTGCATCTGGTATCAAACGAACTGTGTAGCCCTAAATCTGGTGTCTCTCAGAGTCATATGTAGAATAACGGTATTAAATGTATTAACATTAGAACTATGAAACATGTAACTATAACAATACTTTGACTTTAGTTCAGAAATACAAATTATACATTGTTTTCATTATCATTTAGATAATGATGGCCAATAAGCACTTAAGAGTTTTTGGTTGATTTAAATAATCAAGCCAACCAATACAGAATATTATTACTTGGAGGTGTTCAGCGATTCTTGAATTCTTATTTAAGTTAAACTTTTTAGAAGCCACATTTTTAGACTACATAGTAAACCGCAATCAAGTCAAACAGAATTTGAGGCGGATTTATATCAAACCGCAAAAGCTGTAGTTATTTAGCTGTAGAGAACAAAATATCCTGTCCTTTTATAGAAACATTCTGTTGTGGGTCTGGAGACTTCTACAGGCATGTTATGAAATGCATGGGATTCTTGTATTAGTTTATCAGTTCACATTCAGTCTTCTCTCAAGTGTTAATGCAATTGTTGTTTGCTATGTGCACTTTGAACAGAATTTGACTTTTTGAATGTATATCGCAAATCACATGTCAATAGAAATTGCAATTATATTTTTTCCCAAAATTGTGCAGCCATTCTCCAGTCAGGTACAGCACCTCTGCATGTGTAAACAGTCTCCCTTCAAAAGTCCTGCACTGTTTCTTCTTCATATCTGAGCCTCCTCCCACCACCACCCTGTCAGTGATTATTAAGTTAGAGGTGGGCTAGAGTAGATGTGAGGCCAGGAGGTGAACATTGTGTTACGAGATATTATGTAGGCGCATTTGTCTGTACAGAAGAGGAGAGCGTCAGTCAAATGGTGATGGGACATGACAGCACGGCTCATGTGGGAGGCAAATCCAGCGACAGAGAAATTCAGTCTATCGTAAAATATCAAGATGAATCAAGTTAGGTCATACTTGGTGTTGTCTTTGATGCACGTGGTATAACACCATGACATATGCTCAGCTTTTCCAGGTATTTGTACAACATAATGGTCCTATAATGTCCCATTTATGTCCATCACATTTTTGTAGAAGAAAATAGTACAAAAATGGTTAGCCAGGGAGAAATTTCAGAGCAAGCTGCTGTAAAGTCAATCTAATTACCCCAGCCAGAACGTGTGTCTCTGGCTGCAGGGCTGGAATATTGTTATTTTACTAGAGTGTGACTTTAAAGGGTACAAAAAGTATTATTTTTCAATGTTTTATTCTACATAGATTATATTTTAATTTTACTTTTTCTGTTTTGTTTTATTCAAGGTTTTCATTTAGATCATGTTTAGATGATGTCCAGTTTATATTGTTTGATTTTTTTTTTTTTTTTTTTTTGCACATCCTGGTGCTAATTGCAGCTCATCTTTGGTTCTAACTTTAATCTTTTTAAACCACAACTCGTATTTTCCCCATGATCAGTACCCCTTCATTGCAGACAGCCAAAACTATGCAGACATAATATTTGGCCTGTTGTTGTGGCCAATAACCAACATTTGTCGAGGCCAATATTTAACTTCAAAAATTCATATATTTATTTGGAATATAACATAATTTGTTATATGTTTGTGTAACATATTGCCATATAACACTATTCTATTTCCATTTTACTCATTAGTCTGTTCAAAAAGGCCACACAGAGAATGGAGCAGCGCAAAAAAAATATCAGTATTGAATACTGGTATTGAATATCGATATCTAACGGTATTGAAGAATCTGTATTGAAATCAGCCGATACCAATACTTGATATACCTACATAACACTATCCCTAGAAAATATATTGCATAATATTTCAGAAGATTTCATAAAACCAAAGCACACTTTTCGTATAAGTTATCTTAAGTTTTCAACTGAGACCTTTGATCACACAACTTAAAATATTCACTTGTAGAGCCAGACGATAGTAATTCTGGCAGGGAGACTTACCTTGGCTCAAACTCAGGGAGGTAGCTTTTAAGTTGAGCGTTGTGGGGGTGAGGTTGGAAATACCCTGAGATGAAAAGGCTGTGTAAACGGGCTTATGGATATAGTACCCAGGTCTGATTAGAAAACTAACAAGATTAGATTATTGGGCATATTGATCTGCTCTTAGCAATAATAGATGGATGAATAAGGCTAATCAGTTTGGAGCTGACTTGTGACACGGATGGGGCCAGCAGATCAGCAGCTGTGACACTCCTCTGTTACTATAGAAACTCACATCTTGAAGTCGTCGCCCATGAAGCAGCGGTTTCTCAACAGGCCTGCCCACAGCTGCACGCCAACAATGCCAAAGATGAAGAAGACGAAGAAGCAGAGTGCCAGCACGTTTCCCAGCATGGGGAGAGTGTCGAGAAGGAGGGTGACCAGGATACGCATGCCTGGTAATGGACACACACACAGACCATTTAGTGGACTGCCAATAACAGTGAAAAAATGTCTAAAAACAAACCTGAAAAAGTTTTGAATCAGAAAATAATTATCATATACCGTCAAATGAAAATTGTCAATGGCAAGTCTGGTCAGTCTGATAGATCTGTCAGATGGTGGAGGTGGAAATCCTACCGCCCAAACACGTCACGTAAATAAGAAATCGCTTGTTACACTACTCATATTAGAAGAAAGCACAAAGATACTGTATAAGTATCTGATACTGTATCTGTATAATATAACAGATCTGATTGTGAGATTTAAGATACTGTTACGAGACTATAAGCTGCACTTTTTTCCATA
The DNA here is from genome assembly GCF_009829125.3 of Periophthalmus magnuspinnatus. Classification (NCBI taxonomy): domain Eukaryota; kingdom Metazoa; phylum Chordata; class Actinopteri; order Gobiiformes; family Gobiidae; genus Periophthalmus; species Periophthalmus magnuspinnatus. Next base: position 22,665,417 of record NC_047126.1, read on the forward strand.
GTTTGGCCAGGGATGCGACTTATACTCAGATGCGACTTATATGTGAAATTATTAAAATATATAATTTCACATCTTTGTTATTGTCACACTGACAACTGCGCGACAGCACTCACGCATGGCTTGTGTACCAGTATAACATCTTCATCTACTTCCAGACTGGTGCTTCTTCTACTTTCAGAGCATGCGGACTTGTTCAGAAGCGACACCGAGGATGAAGAATTCAATGGATTTAGTGATTTGGAGTGAGATCGAGAGTAAACTTGTTGTTTTTTAAGCTTTAGTTATCTGTATCATATCTTACGTTAATAAACCATACACTTACTCAGTTCACTGTCTATGCTTCATGTAGTTGAATAAATATGTGTTATGTTACGGCTGCTTATATATTTCTAAAATTGAAAATCTAGCCTATGCATCACACAAGCACCACAGGTCTGACACAACATTAAAAACAATGTTGGTAACACTTCATAATAACTAAGTTGATGTAGTTATTGAAAAGTGTACCAATATGTTTTGTGTATAAAACACAGACAGATGCAGGTGGAATACGCAAAATCCAAGCAAAAATGCTCTGCTGTGAGGAGAGAGCCATTGCGCCACCACCAGGGCATTACTGCCATAATGATGCATTACTGCCATACTCTTGACACTTTATATTTGGAATACACTGCACCATGACTTAGAAAACTCTCCTGTCCCTTACAATGACCAGACAGGGGAAATCTGTTTAGTGTGTTCTGCACAAAATCAGTGAAGCACAATTAATTCAATGGCAAATAATTAGGGTGCAAGTAATGGTAATTGGCCTCTCCTCTATTCTCTTGAAAATAAAAGCTTAAACAAAAGCCCTCTCCTTACTGTCTCCACGTCGGACGTACTTCAAACACACTTTTAGAAGAGCCAAGGTCACACTGTGTAAAACGGAGCTTGCGGGCCAATTTGTGCACAACACAAGCATTGTAATGGCTGCTGTGACTTTGTTCACTATGTCCTGTTTGGTTTGCACGAGCGTCTATCAAAGACAAAGCTGTGCGTTAATAGCTACTGATGCTAATTGCTCTAAAAGGTTAAAAAAAAGAAGTCAAATTTAGAGTGCGCTCAGGCAGCACTAGGGCTACAACTGTACATTTTCATTGTAGCAGATGTCTCAGAGGCTGCAGACTTTAAAGGGCCCATGTTACGCCGATTTTTGATCTGTTATAATGTTGTGTCCTCATCAAAAATGTACCCAGAGTTATGTTCTGTTTCATTCATGTTTAACACACAAATCCTGCATATGTAGTCAGATTTTTTTTCTCAAATAGAAAACACTCTGTTCCACCTTGTAGTGTCATATGGTAATAGGGATCTAAAGATACTGGTGATATCACAGTATCACAATTTCCTCAATATCGCTGTAGTCTCTTTTCGGTATTAAACAGTATGTGTTTGTGCCCAAAATGATAGTTTTGACTACATATACTATGATCCGTTGCGCCACATCACCCCTCAGATCCGCTGTTTGAGCTCATAGGATCACATGGTGCAGGCTTTCCACACTTGTGTTAACAACAACAAAGTGACACGCAGATGCCAGCATTTGCAAAGAAGGGAGAATGGAGGAAGAGGAAAGCTGAGCCGAAACCCTGCATAATGTTGAAAAAATAAAAAAAATTAAACAGTTTAGTTTTGCCTGGATATTCTTTTTTACTACTTCACCAGGCTGTTCACATTGCAGATTTTCTTAACTTATATTGGTATTTTGCACTTCATTGAAACATGCCAATCAATACATTCCTATGTGGTAAAACGGGAAGTGCTCCACTGTGTTAAGCTCCATACACCTTCTCTAAAATCATTTGGATGATTTAATTCCTGGAATTTCCCATCTACTAAACAAAAAGTAAAAGGTAGCTGATAACTTGAAAACCACCACTTCATGACATCACAAGTGGAACAGGGGATTTTGAGCTCTGGAGATGTACACAGACTGATGATTCAGTGATTACTCAAACATAAAACAAAACTCCAGGCATGTTTTTGAGGAGGTAACAATATTCTAAAATGGCTTAAAGCTCACAAGAGACAATTTTACGCAATATAGGACCTTTAAGAACTATAAAAAGGGCAAAATATAATTGCAATACAAGTCAAATTACACTGCCTGGCCAAAAAAAAGTCGCCACCTGGATTTAACTAAGCAAATGATCTGGGGTTCCTGCAATCGGTCCGGACTAGGTTCAGCAACAGTCTGTGCTCAAAGAATGAGGTCAGCTGACACCTGAATATACTGAATGACCAGGTTATTCCATCAATGGATTTTTTCTTCCCTGATGGCACGGGCATATTCCAAGATGACAATGCCAGGATTCATCGGGCTCAAATTGTGAAAGAGTGGTTCAGGAGCATGAGACATCATTTTCACACATGGACTGGCCACCGCAGAGTCCAGACCTTAACCCCATTGAGAATCTTTGGGATGTGCTGGAGAAGGCTTTGTGTCAGACTTGACCATCATCAATGCAAGATCTTGGTGAAAAATTAATGCAACACTGGATGGAAATAAATCTTGTGACATTGCAGAAGCTTATCAAAACAATGCCACTGCGAATGTGTGACGTAATTGAAGCTAAAGGCGGAACAACGAAATATTACAGTGTGTGACCTTTTTTTGTTTTGATGATGACATTTTTTTAGCCAGGCAGTGTATATACTGATTGTTTTAGATTTGGTAAAACAATCTTTCCACATATTTTAGTTGTAACTTCAGATTTTTGTCATTTGTACAAGCAGTGTTGTTTTCAGTTTAAGAAATGGTTATAACACCATATACACTGGTTACTAAACATCTGGCAAGAACAAAACTATTGAAATACATGAATCATTTAAAATGTTCTGTTGTTAACTAATATTGGTGCTTAAATACAGGCTATTCAAAAAGTACCATTAGAGCTAAATATGTTTGAGGATTGTGTGGCTCTCAAGTGCAGTGCATTTAGTAATATTTTTATTTAATATATAGATATATTTAGATTTATGTTCAAGGTGAAAACATGAATTGTAGTAAGGCAAACCAACCAAACCATCATTTTTGACACAGACTAAAATGAATTCTAAGTGTACCTTTCAACCAAGGTTGTACTGGAAATACCTTCATTTAACACTGAATCTTCTTTAATAAAGTAAATGCGACAGATAGAACAGTTCAACAGATCAAAAAGTTTGAGTTTAAGGATCATTTGAGTTACATAACAAAGCTTTGGAGAGCAAGCAAGCAAAGCACAAATATCTCCATGGAGACAAGAAGGGAGCAGACCTCCTCCAGAAAATTGCAGTGCACCTTTAATATCTTGTTCAATACCCATTATGTAATAGGCTTATGAAAATTATGACTGGTATGAAAATTATGATTGGTCGGATAAAACATCACTGATCAAAAGACAGCAAAGTGTTTAAAGAGGAAAAGAGGAAGTATTATGCAAAATCGACTTGTATGATTGAGCGTGTGCACCTTTGCCGTCAAACCAGTAAACCTAGGGGAAATACTGTGTACATAACAACTTCACAAACCTGATGCGATATATAGTAGTTTCATTAGTGAGATGCATGCTGATTGTGTTGTGATAGCTCTCTGAAGAGGGAGTGACACAGATAGCAAAGGGAGGGAGGACTCAGAGCGTCAAAAACAAAAGTGCAACTTAGAAAGCATGTTAATACGTTGTTTTTTCCGAATATAGCGTTTTCAAAATAATACAAGGTTACATACGTTAGTAGTTAATACCCCGTAGAAGTAAAATACCCTCTCTTTAACTGCTCCTCCAGTGCTCCTCCATTACTTACACGCTTTAATATTGAGAGCCATAACCAGAGCTATCTCCTGACTGTTTTATCACTGTGTCAGCACTAGGGAAAGGTCTGCGAACCTATTATCACTTGAGAATGAGAGAATATCCTCTGGCTTGTGTAAATGTGTTTAAACCATCACGACCGCCTTTAGTGGCATCAGGCCAAGACTAAAGTGCTTAAGTTGAGACTTCTGGAGGTGAGTATTTAGACTAAGTGAGACAAACTATGTCGTTACACACCATAGACTGTATATATAAATGAAGATAGCTAACCTGCTAGCTGCTGAGTTTCAAATAGGGAGTGCCCATGGGCGCGTTTCCGGCTCACACCTCCCTCCGTGTCTGCTGTCAGCTCGTCATTTTGGTCTTAAATTGTTTGCATTAACCCACTCTACATGATCCTGATATTTTGCTATTGTGTCAGTATGACCATTAAAAACAGACAAATCAGGCGCGGGAAAGAAGGCGTTAAAATCCCGAGGGCAGGGGGGTTACGTTCAACAGCCTCACTCCGGATTGGCTCGTTGGTTTCTATGACACGGCAATCAAAATTCCAAATAAGTAACTTGGCTCCAAATTCACCCCTGTAACTGCTAGCCACTTCTTTATACAGTCTATGTTACACACACAATACAGGCTGACAGGCTAATTGGCTGTGAAGTATAGTGACCCACGCACACAAAAATTAATACATGTGGATATATTAACGATGTGCCAAAGGGTCTGTGAGCAGTAGGGGCAAGTTAGATTTAAATGCATACTTCCGTCTTCTGTGAAAAATTGAAAATTGATTTGTTTTTTGAGAAATGGTTTGTAGTGCCTTGCTTTGGTATTTATATACTGAGTAGTAAAAATGCCACAGATGAAGTCAATAAAGGCAAAATAAAAAGTGAAATTTTAAACTTACTTAACTCAGCAATAGCCGTTATACTTCATGGCCAGTGTGAATAGTCAATCAGACACTTAACCTGCTAGTGCAAAATTGCCAAATATCCATTAACATATAACTGAGAATTGTTTATAAAATTACACGCAATTCCAAAGAGCATATCTAACATGTATTTTGAACAAGTTTATTATAATAAAGCTGTGTTTCTGCTTTGAGGGATTGGTACAGCTATGCTTGTACTTCAGATGCCCTACCTTATAAGGCTACAAGATCAATTGTGATTGAATTGAAAATGCAATTTCAATGGATGCAATTAGCAAAGGCTGCTATTTTAAAGTACCACAATTTCCTTCACAAAAAAACAAAATATCCTGTCTTATTCTGCATAAAAAAACCTGCTAGCCTTGTAGTTCAGATCTGTACAAACATGTTCTGAAATCTGCCTCTTCTGTTGTGTGCCAGTTCATATTTCAATCTTTTTGTCAATTCTCCTGAAAGCGCTTAAAATATAAACTTTGAACAGAATCCTATAATTAAAACATAAATCACAAATATAATCGCAGTGCTTGTCATAAAAAAAAAAAAATCAATTCGATATTTTTCCCAAATCATGCAACTCTATTATTTAATCAATTTATGAATTAATTAATTTATCAATTAACAGCTAAAATCATAATTGTTAAATATTGCAGCAGTTGTGCTGTTGTTCATTTCAATCTGATATTCCTGCATCTCAGTGCTATTAGGCAATTTAACAGTTGATATAGCCATTTAGGTCATAACTATATTACACATAATTTCTGAATCGTATGCCTTCAGAACCTTATCTTACTTTGACATATTATTCATTATTATTCCACTCGGCTTTTCTGTTCACTGTTGTTGCCCACAAACCACCGGTGACAGGTCGACAGGAGGCTTGCCGTTTAGTTCCATTTTATTCTGCTCTCTCAAACTGTTATTCAGTTTTTGCTCTAAATCAGCATAAAACTAATGGGGCATTTAAGAGGCACTTTTGGATTATGGGAGTACTTTTTACTTTTGAACGTATTTGAAGTTGAAGCAAACCTTGAAGGAGACAGACTTAATTCTCCTGGAGCTTAGCACTAAAATCACTCATGGGAAACATTACAGACGCCTGCCAACTCAAACAGGATCTCTTCACTTTAAACACTGCCTGTCTATCTCTGTGAAGTATGCAACACCAAATGAGTAAAACTAAGAACTTAATGAGTGTAAATAGTACCATACGCAGGAATGTGACAAGTAAGGCCGCAGTTGGCTAAACAAATTCTTGAACGACTAAAGATGTGTCCTGCTGATCGATTAGTCGATTAAAAAGGGGGCGTGGCAAAAGCACTTAAAATTATCTCTGTGTATCTGACCCTTTTTTACATATAAATACCAAGAAATAACAAATCTTCACCTAACTCACTCACTCATTAACTTCTACTTTCTGTTGTTGTTGCATATAAATCCTTATAATCTAAATAAAATAATTATCTGATTAATACTGACATAGGTAGACTAAGACACCATCATGAACAAATATAAGGGTTGGCCATTTTCATGCAGAATAACACAGAATATTTAATTGTTTGTGGAGAAAATGATAGTACTTCATAAACTACGATCTGCTTATTGCGTCCATTAAATTTGGCATTTCTATTTGATTGCGATTAATCTCGCAGTCCTAGCTAATATAATTAAATTACTTGGTGTGAAAAAGAGAATAAGTAGCATTTTCACAATACAAGAGCCTCCCCACAATTTGAGTAAAAGTACTGTGACCCAGATACTACATACAAAAACATATAGTACTATATATGTTGTGTGTTGTAAGCAAGTTCTAGTTTTCTCTGTCAATTTGGTTTACATTATTACTATAGAGTGAGAAGAATGGCTCTGAGGTATGTACACTAACACACTGATTCATATTGACTGAAAAATCGATGGACAAATCTATACATTACACAAGGACATAAAGGGTGGAAAGTTTTGACCATAAAAGCACAAATAGGACGTGCTGATGCGGCTTTATGTGTATCAGTCACGTTACACATATAGAATACTGAAGTAGATGAATAGAAGTTTATTGATATGAAAGTGATATTTAACATATTTTTTATTAAGGAACCGTAAGTAAGATTATATGAACTGTGTCTCCAAATATGAGGTAAACATGTTCAAATCAAATATAGATTTTACTGATAACAATTATGCTGATTTATTTTTGAGTAGTTTTCACACTGCCACTAGTGAGGTCAACTTAAAAGAGCATTCGCTCCAAGAGCAGCGTGCTTGGGCCAGTGTGAACCCAACAGTCACATTCTGGACCACATTAAAAGCCTGCTCCCAGCGAGCTCGAAACAGGTGGTCTTGGAGCGACTCCACTCGCACTCTGAAGCGGGGCGAGTGTGGTGTGAAAAAATAAAGTAAACAGAACTAAATCACTTGTTTATGTTCTAAGTTGGTGTTTTGATTCTCAAGAAAATTAGAATACTGATTGTGTAACAAAATGAAGAAGCTTTGTTTCTCTAATTAATAAATAAGAGTCAAAATGAGGCAAAATACATAATATTATAGTTAAGTTGGTTAAGGTTCTGTTATGGTAAAAAATCAAGTGTTATATAGAACCAGAAATGGAGGTATTTGAAATCATTGTTGATAGCAGCCAAACCCTTATCAGCAAATTAGAAACTAAATGTAAGGTTGACAATGGTCATAATATCACGCAATAGGGATGGAAATATATCAAAATATCATGTCTCAAGTTAAAAACTTCTGCAATATTGTGAACTGTGCAATATTTGAAATATTTAAAAACAGCTATGTCTTTATACTGTCTCTTTTTTCATAGCCACTGTTAAACATTACATTTTGTAGCTCGGGAAATTGTTCATTTTTATCCCGTATAACTTCACAAAAATGGAACATTTGAGATATTTTACATCATCACAAGAATGCCATCATTTTTAATATGTATATCCTAGTAAGGCTAAGTTATAATTAGGCTCAAAAACACCATAACAACCAGCACAGAACACATAAACTCCAATTCATCAGACAAATACCAAACACAATAGGCCAAAATTACGTAAAAAAAAGCACAATTAAGTTAAGCAAAAGCACAAACTCACTGGGTACTCTGTTGATGGCTCGCAGTGGGCGGAGCACTCGAACCGTCCTGATCGCTGATAGGCTGACGTTGTGTCCATCCAGAGAGTACTCCAGCATCCTAGAGACACACCAAAGACATCTCTGTGTCAAATCCGGATCAGAGCGACTTTGGCCTTGGCCCCAGCTCGTGCATCTGGAGGGAATCCGTCACTAGGCGCCGTCGCCAGGAAACACGGGCCCTTTAACGACCAATCATCACCGAGTCCCCGTCTCCCCGGACCCAGCTACGTGATTGTCATTCGGAGCAATCTGCAGACGCACACTTCCACACACACATTTGACATTTCACTGGCATTAAACAAGTGTCGACGCTTTATACACACACAACTCACTGTTGAACGTGCTGCTCGCTGGCTCATATTTAATGTCAAACGGGCGGGCGGGCATGTTGGAATCTAAGGCTGAATGAAGTTGGCAAAATACTGAACGGTGACGTAGAAGAGGTCTTAAAATAAGGGTTAGCAAGTGGGGACATATATTATAATAATAAGAACAATATACTTAATGAGAGCTTAAGTGATGACAAAATGTATTTGGCTTCTAAAAAAAAAGAAAACAAAAACAAAAAGAAGGAATAAGCGAGGACAAGACCCAAGCTCCTAATGAAATCGTTTGAAATTCATTAATTCCTTTTAAGCATATACAAACTCAAGTCTTGAGCAGCCTCGTTTGAGAAATACTATTAGCATAAAAATATCATTTTCTGTTGGCTTTTTGTATTATGGATTTAGTCATACTACAATTAATTAAATAGCCTGTATCTGGTTTAAAGTTATTCTTGTCAAGATAAACGCTCTTTACATCCTGTGTTGTTTGGTCAAAGCTAAATAAGAACAAAGTGAGACTGTAAAATACTATCGATTGCCTAACAGTATCCCAGGCAGTTATTTCTGCGTCATGGTGCTATATCACAATGGCAACTAAAACACTTGACTTATTTTTGAAATCAGTTACAGGTTTTTTAAAAGATATATATTTTATATATATATTTTTTAATTGCCATAAAAATAAACACTGGTGCATTCATCATTAGACAGACACCTTTGTTCTCCTAACGTCAAGTTGTAATTCCTAAATTTTCCTTCCAGTGCAATCAGCTAATTGAATTCAGCTGTGATTAATCTTGCAGCTCTACGAGACATGTCAAATACTTACCCCACAATAACAATAAAGAAGTCCAGTCGGTTCCACGTGTCGCCAAGGTAACCACTTTGACCTATAACGCCCAGCGCCACCATCTTCACCACCATTTCCCCGGCAAAAAAGATGAAGATGCCGTCGTCCAGGGCCTACACACAAACACGCACACAGACACACATGCACATGCACATACGTCAGAACAGCCCAGAGGATTAGAGTAAACTGATTAGTGACAAAATTAAAGGGAGAACTTTTTAAACCCTTGATAATAAAGTCTTAGCATAATGAATATAGAATTTCTGAAGCAGTGTGTGCATGTGTGTATGCACTTAGAGATTCTGCACCTGTACTACTAATATTAATAGCTTATTTATCACAACTAAGTTATCAAAATTTAGCATACTCAGCCAGTACTCTTTTATTATTCAAAAACAGGAAGTGCAGACCAGTAATAGCACCAGTATTATGTGAGATTCAAAAGTAAAACACCTCAAAATGTTTACATAGGTGTTGTTGAGGTTTTTGGGTTTTTTTTTGTCATAGTAAAATAAATTGCATTTACATCTCCAATATACCAGACTGTGTCTATAGCTTAAAATTGATCTGGAAGACAAATCAGAATTCTGTGGTGGAATTTGCTGTTTAACTGTCCTGGTTGACCTGGTTGACCTTATGCTTAACATCTTTGTAATCCCATCCGCATGAAACAAAAATGTCACAAAATTCAACATTTTCTCTGTCAGCTAAAATTAACAAAAGTTAAATGATCTTTTTTCACAATAGCTTCAGAAAGTGGTGCCATTGTTCAACCCAAAGACATGATAGTTGTCAGTTGAAAGGACCTTAAGATTAATACGGTACATTTTTGGACCAAATCTTAAATAAATGACTTCAACATTTGTGAATCATAAGCTAGGACATTTCTTTCAAAAACAGTACAACTCCCATAGAGTTACATTAATTTCCCAGCTCTCCATCTGTAATTATGACATCAGCAACTTGTAGAACGTGACTGCAACAAATGATCAAGAAAATATTGTTTTGTAAAATTTCGATTGAAACTATTCACTATCCAACTACTAGCCAAGTTTATAAAGCCTGCTTATCAAGTTTACATGTGTCAGTAACAGAAGAGGGTAGTATTCAGTTACGTTTACTTGAGCAACTTTTTTAAGAAATTGTACTTTTCAGAGGATTTTTCTAGCAGCTTTACTGCTGCTTGAGTAATATTTTTATTGAAGCAACATATAAGTAATTCATACTGTACAGAGTAACAGTTTGAGCTTGAGTTTGACTTTTGAGTAAAAGTTTTGGTCCCTCTTCCCACTGTCAATCTGCAAGTGACAAAAGTTTTTATGGTTACTACATGAAATTATATCAACATTTGTGTTTCTTGCACCAGTCCTTCAGATATGATTTATTTTGTCTCATGTTTGTGTCTAACCTTTGAAAATACTTGATTTTGTGCATTATTTAAGTTTTGTTCTTCAAATTATATTAACTTAAATATAAGTTAATATAATATAAATCAGATGTTAGGTCCCAGCAGCTCTTACTTGAGTAGCAGTTTTCTCAAATATTACACTGTTTTTTCTATCCTTGTGTACAGCACTTTGGTCAACTTTTTGTTTTTAATAAACTGGATTCGGAATACTTTTTTACTGTTACTTGAGTCATTTCTTGAACTTCTACTTTGTACTTCTACTTTAGTAATATAATTTTGAGTTAATGTTACTCTTACTTAAGTAAATGTTTTGGCATAATGTATACTTTTTATGTTACGTGAAATATGATTTATGGGGGTCTTTTCAATTACATTATGGTGAATAATATTAATACAAAAGTTCCGCTGTGTCCAGTCCTGTCTGACTGAATGCAGAATTGTTTATATTCCAGTGGAGATACAGTGGCTTTCAATAATACTGGAACAATGACTCACTCAGTAGTTTTTATTAACCTTCCTGTAATGACTGCATACTCATAATTTATAATGTGTAAAAGGAATTGTCCTCTGCAGACACGTGACTCGAATTAAAAAAGGCACAGCATAATAAATAATAAGAAAGGCCTTTGTGAATACTTGTATGTTATGAATCGTTATATGTTAATGGCTCAATTCATTCTATTGTAATGTGTGGTGAATGCGCGTCTTACCTGGAGAAAGAAGGGGGTGTGGCCACAAGGCTGGAACATTCCTAGGGTCACACAGTTGAGCAGGATGGCCAGGATGCTCACGCGTTCGAACCATGTGCAAGACAGTTAAGGCATTTCTCAAAATGCAGTGACTGTAGATAATAAAATAACAGTATATACAGATTCTTTGCCATGACATGGCTGAGGGATTGTGCATGTATGTCTATGATGGAAAGTTCAGCAGTTACCATACTGACACAATGCAAACACTGCCAAAGAAGTTGAAAACTTGAAAAAATGAACTGTTTAACAGCACAAATCAGCTCACTTGTTGTGGTTCCAGGTAAGTCAGTTCTTTATGGTCAGATTGTGTTAAAATAAAGCTCAGATTAAAGTCTAACTAGAGTAACAGAACTTCAGACAAGGCAGTGCCTTCAGTTAGCCTGACATCCCCCAGGGAATGTTAATAGCATCAGCTGGAAAGTATCAATAGGGGGACAGGGTCTGATCAAGTTATGAGCAAAGTGATAGGAGTGACCATCTCAAACGATACACAAATGTAAGTGATGAAATATTGAAGATTGCATTTCTTAACACATTTCAGCCATCTATTGCCAGCCAAACGCAGCCTTCTACATTTGACTGTAATCACATCTTAATACATTCATACTTTTATACAAATAGACTTTCTCCCCTTCCTGTACCTGAAAGCTCAGCTGTGTGTCCTAATCCACAATTATTTAATCTTTTGGACAAGATTTTGTGCCACAGAATGTTACAAGAGAAAATTACCATAAGATAGGGAAAAATTATTTGTTTGGATTGAACAAAAAACAGGTTAAGTGTTGGTGAGTTACACATTTTGACAAGCTGTAGGTTCAAGAAGCATTGCTACAATGACAGCAAAAATATAAAACAAAGTAAATAAAAAATGTGAGGTTTCAATTATGAGCAGAACTGCACAATTTATATATACAAATTATGACACAACCTCATCTTGTCTTGTTCACGTGGACCCAATCTCATGTCTTGTGGAAAGTGTGTCTCGTCCCACAACTACTAACCAATATAAAAACTGGTTTGTATAATAATCTGAACAAGTGTCAATACAAAAATGAAAGCCACAAGCGGCAATGAAAGCTGTCGCCACAATTCATTGTTCCTCCCATGCGCCTGGCTTGGACTTCCAACTGTCTCTGCATCGCGACCGCCTCTGCATCGCATCCAATTATGGTGTAATTTACGTTTTCTGACTGGAGTGACCTAAATAATGTTTGTGTCACTTTTCAATCACTTTACACTTTGCATCCAGGATTCATAGAACCATAGTTATGTACGTAACTCTCATTATACTGGAAGGAATGTTGGTGTGATGATGATTTTTGTATGTTATGATGAATAGACTGGACCTTAGAATCAAAATCAAGTTTGAAATGTTAGTATCATGACAACAATATCCCCAAAGCAGCAGAACCACCAACCTTCTCAGCCCCTCCAACTCCTCTTCTCCACCACCACCCCTGAGGAGATATTTTCCCATCTACCATTCCATCCCTTCATCCCATCTCTACTTCTGCATCTGCCAAGGTCTAAGCACCAAAGTTTATATCCACTACTCATTAGTCTATCACTAGTGATACAAAAAATTCAAACTCAATTTTGCTACTGAGGAATAGACTAGATGCTCACTACAGATTCTGATACCATAAATGTAAAAACACTCTTTATTTAGAATGATTTCAACATTAAATCATAGTACTTTCTTTTAAATTACCATGTGACCTTATATCTGTGTAATCTCTCAGTTGTTCAAGCAGGTTCCATAGTGGTCCATGGGGGCATATACTAGTCTATATGGTCTTAGACTTGTTCTGATACAGCTCAAGATCATTCAAAAACTATTCAGGAAAGGTTGATTTCAGTCCTGTGAATGTGACTTTTTTAGTATTGATACTTGCTCAAATGAGTATCTAGTTTCGATACTAGTTTTAGTATTGATTAGTATCAGATTTTCGATACTTTTGATAACCATACTATTCACTCTTTTGTCTGTTTCCCAAAGGTTTCATCCTGGTTGAATTAGACAGATTCACACGTGCACCTGTCTTGTTAAAATGGACTCTTCTTATTTTGACAGCTGTTGCTAGGAGCTCTGTCAAAGGCTTTCATTGCTGTCGAAAATCTTTCGCCGTGGCTCTAAAGGCACTGGGATACGGTTCACATCATTTCCATACTCATCAAAACACCCGGTGACCCTTTATGGCCGGCGCAGACTCATTTGCATCCATTATGACGAATTATTATTTTATTTTTTTTATCTCACTTTTCCCTCAGACAGTTTGACACCCTCATGCGATGTCTGAGCAACCGCACGGAACCCAATAAGGCCGCCTTGTTGTGTCCATCTGGTGAATCCTTTGATTCCTGTTTGCTTGGTTTGCTAAGCGTAATCACAACACAAACACGCCTGAAACACACTGAACATCGGACTGACTCTTAATTTTATTCCCCTTATGTTGGAAAATTAATGCAGGCACTCATTGGCTAAAACGTACCAGCTGGAATTTACAAGTACAATTTGTGACATAACATTTTGGCATGTTTAATATTCAGGGGTGAGATGGAGAGCAGGGAAACGGCCTTGTAAAACATTTAGAGTCATCCAGAGTTTAAAGTGGAACTTAATAATAAACTGTCTATATGGTGTTTTCATAACAATATCTGCTGTTTGTAATCCTTTTTTTGGCAATTTTAATGTAAACTACATACAATTGAAGCTTTTTGTTAAAAAAACAAACAAAAAAAACACCGATATCTAAATTTGTGCTGCCTTCAGTGGCTTCTGCAATTTTCAGTAGTTGGGAACATCACAAAAGTATGCCCTGATTAGATTCAGGTGTTTCTGAATTAAAATACCTGGATGCAGGGGTGGAGTTTGAAGTGTGGATACTTGTTAGACCAATTGCACTGTTCCTCATAGACATTGCTCCTCCTCCCTCCACATTCTTTTATTTAGTCCTCCAGGTATTGCCCAGTTTAGCAGCTGTATTTGAAGTGTGGTTGTGTGCAAAGTTGAGGAATTTAGTCCCACTTTAAGCCGCTCTTGATTTATTTTTTTCCGCTTTGCTGTTGCTAGCTAGCTGTCAGAATCAGGAGGAGACACATTACAGGTTTCAAATGGGGCTTACAGTGGAGCGGATTGTGTTGGCGCCTAGCAAACCTACTCAGACTCGTATATGGCTGTGAAATGAGGGAAAAAGTGCTGAATGGCGGAGTAGTATTCAAAACTCAAGGACGCGTGCATAACATAAGCAAAAGCCCAGAGCGTGTGCACATGAACCCAGCGCGACATGCACAGACACGCTCAGTCCCCTTTCCCGGACACTTTGCTCTCAAGAGGGCGGCAAAAATTAATGAGAGTACAATCCTTTATCACCCTTGAGACAGAGGGGGGAGAGGGGAGCAAGCGAGGAGGGTAAATCCAGTGTCCTCCCTTTTCGCTGTCGTTGCCATGGGAACACCCCACCACCACCATCCTCACCGTGGGAACTCACTTTGGAGTTTTCACAATTCTCTGCCATGCACTGCAATTAATAGGCAAACAAAGCCAGTGCAAACAAGCTAGTCTGTGATATTGAGCTGGGGTATCAGAATGAGATTATTTATGTTGGGATAAGTTACAAGCGCACAAGTGTTAGCCGGTGTTAGCATGCATAGTTAAACAGGGGGAGTGTGGCAGGGTCAAGGTGTGAGTGATGGATGGGATGGGAGTATTTGGAGCGGTAAGGCCATCATTCTAAACCAGCATAGGGAACGTCCTCTCCTCTGTCTGCTCTTTCGTTCGCTACTCCTCTATCAGCTATGCAACCTTTTCCTTTCTATCATCTCTCATTTTCCTCTCCGCAGCTTTTTCCCTCTCTCTTGGCCCAATTATTTCCCTCCACTGCCCGGCTCCTGCTGCTCCAGTCCGCTCTGTCTTCCTTTATATAGTGCGGTGTAATTTCCCATTTTCATTCCGTATCATTTCTCGCATAGTTTTTTCTTTCCTATTCTCTTCCTGTCTGTTTCCAGCATCGCTGCAAAGAGAGGAGCAGCTCCTAGGTTCAGTTTCCCAGTCACAAACCTGATTTCAAGTCGAGTGACAAACTGTAGCTATATTCAATCATTAAGTCACATATAGTGGAGACAGAAAAGAACTATATGATTAAAAATGATTTCACAGTGTTAAGAAGAAATACTATGCTAGACTTGTAAACAGTTAGAATGTTATATTTAAGTTAACAAAGCTTTGAGTCTAAGAACAGGAAGAATAAAATACAATGTTGAACTGGAATCAAAAAGCAGAAAGCTTTGTCATGACGTTGTCCCTGTTATGCAACGGTAAAGATATAAGTTAACAGCGATTTTCCACAGAGCTAAATAACCTTAATTTATTCACAAATGCAACAAATACCTACAAAGCTGGATTCAGACAGTGTTGTAGATCTCAGAACAGAACATCTTGGGTCACAGTGGTGGTACTGAAATGTTTTTGTTGTTTCCTTAGACATTGTCTCTATGTGCACTTCACAGTTGAAAATACCGAACTTTTAATCATGAGTTTGCTCTATAGCTTCACATAAGACCAGGATATATCTTGAAATGTGTATTTTAAAATAAGTAAAAGTAAAAGAAAGTTTGAAAAACTGCATAAAAGTGTGTAGTATTCTAAACCAAAAAAGTGCTGACTGGAGTGAAATGTGAAATTGCAAAACCCTGAGTTGGAAAGCAACATTATTAAAAGAATTAAAGCTAAACTAGTCTGAATATTGTCTACTGTCATTTTATCAGTAGTGGTTATTGTATGCAACATAACAGCACAAGATGAACAAGGCATTGTCCAATGAACAGATCAGAGCGGAGAGCCCACATGGACCATGTTTAACTGATCACACCAATTATTACAGCTACAATAAATCAATACAACAGAGAGACTGTTTTGGTCAATGCACAAATCACCAATACCTACTCCTAACATACATACTACAGTTCTATTCATCTTTGTGATATCGACATTGCAGACATTGACTAGTCTGTACTGATTGCAAGTTTTCAATATATTCAGTTGCCCCGTCATAAAAAAGAGCAAAAACAGACCAATTAGACGCAAGGTTAAGAAATAATAAGCTTGATGGGTCAATAAACACACGCTACAAAAGGGGGGTGAGGGAGGTTAAGACACTGTTGCCTCGAGCTACTCACTGTAACCAAGTGCAACTGTTACTGCACTTGGTCTGTTCTCACTAATTGCCCCATCACCTCCATCCCCTCGTGCATCTTTGAATATCACCCCCACCCACTTCGCTTCCCTCTTTCGCACACCCTTCTCTCTTTCACCCTTTCTCCTCCTCCTCCTAGTTCAGTGCCAACACAGGTATGAAAGGTCGCGCAGACATTGCAAATCAAATCGGATCACATCACCCTCATCTTTCTGGCATCATCACTCGCTGCACTCTTGGCTCGGCCGTGCGTGCTAAAGGCTATAGTGCTGCAGCCATTTTCATAAGCAACATTCATTATCTTAAAAGAAGTGTGTATAAGGGCACTGCGTACACCGAGGAGTACATGAAGGATACAGCCCCATTTGGTCCCCTCCAAGGACGTGGCATGGGACAACTGCTGGGGCTTTATTGCATACATTAAACTGAAATAGTCTTACTTAAAGTTTAAAGCCTCTATGGGATAAGAGAGAAAAAAATCTAAAGTTAAAAAACTGCCACTGTCAACCTCCTTGTAATATTTTTGGAAATAGGAAGATTTATGACTTACTACCAAAAATAATTCATAATAATATCTTCATGTGAGCTGCACTGAAATAAAGCAAAGCATCATGGTTTGTGTATTTTCCTCTCCTTTTTATCATTACATGCATTTTTAGTGCAGGGGTTCATTATTGAATTGCATCACTGATCATATTACAAATGGCAGCCATTCAAAAGGGTATCAACAGTCGGTAAATACCAGAATTCAATGGCCATTTTTATATATTGATCTAAAATGACAGTAAATACAGAGCAGTGGGTGTGTATGTGGGGGTGGTGAAAACGGGCAATAGCACCTTGATTGCAAAAGATTACTCAAACATGCACGAATCACTTAAAATACAACTTTGAGTGGGTAAATAAGAAGGGGAAATGATTATTACATAGTTAAAGACTCCTAAAAGTCAAATTTACATAATATGTCCCCTAAATTGCTACTTTGTCTTACTTTTGTTTTATTGCATTCAGACTCTTGTACAGGTTAAATTTCTGCTTTTTCTGATTTTTACTGTCTAGCAAAAACAGGAAAACTAGAGCAACTAGTTTATTTTAAATGGTTTGCTGTACTGGAAACGTGTTCTTCACTTTGTTAACGCATTCCATCCTGATTATTCAGTCCAATGAGCTGATGAGCATGGTTAACAACTTTTTGAATCCAAAGTTGTGTTTTGCTGTTACAAGACTGTTACCAACAACCAGCATGTTAAACAGCAGACCACCATTATTTCCTTGCAGACAACAAAAGCCAAAAAGGATCTGCAATTTTAAATGAGCTTGTACAATGGTTTGGCCTTTCAGAACTAATTAAAATGTTCCTTGACTTCGTCCTTCCTTTGTGGTAGCACACAAAATAAATTATCCAAACCAATTCAATTTGACATGCCCGATAACAGGCCAAGACATTTTTATCCAAATGAAAAACACTGTAACAATATTAAACAAATGTGAGGAAAAGGATCAGTGAGGTCAGGGCAGTTAAAAGGGGACATTGTTGTGGTGCTCAGGTTTAGTTACAGAGGTCACAAAGGTCTGACTGAATGTGTTCTGTTTTGGCAGTCAAGCGTGGGGCATACACCTGCTACCATTAGCCTCTTGTTTATTCTAGAAACCTTAGCCACATAAACAACATTAGGATGAATTACATTCTATCACAAGAAACAAAAAAATATTCTGATCCAGTCTAGCTAGATAATCACTCCATCACAATGCACGTCACCATGGTATTAACCTCACAGTACAATATTTGTGATATTGTGGCATTAACAACACACTATGATTACAATACTGAGATATAGAGCTATGTAGAGCTAAATAACACTGACGAAGTAAATCCTGTGTTGTTTGAGAAGGGGCAAACACTGTAAGAGAAGAAATTATAGCATATGCATCCTTTTGCAAAAAACAAACAGAACACAAGGAAAAACTTGATAAAGAGAGGGAACAGATTTACAATGATTCAAAAAATACCTCTGTATTAAAAAATCCTGAAGAAGCTAAAAGAAAATGAATGCAATTTTAAGTCTTGAAGTACAAAAAGATCTGTCAATTTTAAAACTACTTATGATGGAGACCTGTGTGCTGCAAAAATTCTTACATATAAACTCAAAAAAACACACTCCAGGAGCAGGGTGAGTTGTGCTGTGGTTGAGCAATTTAACACGGATGCAATAATCTTAAAGAATTTAGAAGAAACTGCAAATCAATTTGCAAAATTCTCTATGATGATAAAGAAAACCACAAGTCTATCATAGGCCTGTCATGAAAATAACTTTATCGACTGATCATTCAGTATATGAAAGCTGTAACAATATATTTTGTGGCTCAATATGTATCACGTGTTTTTTGTAAAAATATCTATATATATAATAATGTTTGAGCTGTAAAAGGTTGAATAAGTGGCTTCAATGATTAGTTATTGCTTCATTCTGCTACTTATTTTTTTGCAGCTAATATCTTTTAATGATACTGTCTATTTAAAAATCTTTTACTGGGATTATCTTGCGTTATTGTTATTGGGTCAGTGGCATTGTTTATCGCAGTATATCTCTGTTGCAATATATCATGCTTCAAAATGTGTCTGTTATGAAAAATATATCACGTTTCTTCCAAAATATACACCTTCCCAAAGCAACTAAAGAACAAAATTACAACCTTGTAGAGGAAATCTCTGAACTGGAGATAAATACTCATACCAACAAGCTGAAAAACATGAAGTCACCAGGCTGTGATGGCTTTACAATGAGTTCTATAAAATATTTAAAAGAAAGAAATTGCTCCACTTTTAGATAAAGCCTTCAACTATGTCCTTGATAACAACACCTGGGCAGCGACATGGAACTCCAGTATTACAGCAGTTGACCACAAAACAGGAAAAAAATAGACTGTGCATCATATAGGCCAATTAGTTTGTTAAACACAGATCATAAACTTTTGTCATTAATGTTGGATAATAGACTATCACTTGTAAAATCTGACCAAATCGGATTTATAGGCCAAAGATATCTCAAAGACAATGTCAGGACCTTAAGTGTCATTCATATAGTACAAAAAAACACAGTCCAGATGAGAATTCTCACACTTAACACAGAGAAGGTCTTTGTCTACCTCAACTGGATAAAAGCTATGTACAAATCCCCAAGTGTAAGAGTGAGTGTAAATTGTACTATATTTAACATTTAAAATATCTACTTCTAGGAATATGGCAGGGTGATCCATTGTCTCGAATTATGTTTGCTCTGTGTATTGAACCTTTGGCCGAGCGCATCAGAAAAGAGAAAACCATCGGGGGCTTGTGCCTTGGAGGATAAACCCATAAACTTTGATTATATGCTGACGATAGTATTGCTTTATCAAGTCCTGAATCTTCAATAATATCATTAATGAAATCTATACAAGAATTTGGGAAAATTCTCAGGGTACACATTAAATATAGATTTCAGTCAGACATGGTTGCTGGAAATTAAGAAGCAATACACTTTTCAGTGGAGCACAGATGTGATCAAATATCTTGGGATTAATATTACAAAAGACTTGTAATATAATGTAATTAAACAGGAGTTAAATAGGTGGTCACTGATACCTTTTTCATTATGTGAAAAAAATCTAAATTATACAAATGAATATACTCCCAATTTTTGTTTAAGGCGTTTAACTCCCTATTTTTGTTTAAGGTACTCCTCATACTCCTGTATTTCGTTCACTACCTTTAAACAATGAGAGTCAGTGTTTAACAAATTTATGTGGGACCAAAAGTGTGTAAGAATCTCATTAAATTATTTTCAAAAATTAAACAGAGATTGTTAAACTTATTCAAATAATGAAACAAGAAATCATTGATTAAATAGGAAAATCTTTCAATACATATATCTAAAGTACATTGGAACACATTTGTATGAATATTATTAGAAGGAATTCTCTTGGAATATCATTAATCATTATTTTAAAATCTCTGTTATACATACAAAATATAAAACCATGTCCCTTCAATGCTGGCGATAACACAGAGAACAGAAAGCTGATCACAGTCATGTGTTCTTGTCTTGCAAAGCAATAAAAGAAGAAGATTCCATTATAGAACTAAATAAATAGTTTAATATGAAATTTGTATATGACCCATTAACCCTACTAATGGGAAACATTCTAGAAAACGTTAAAGAAAAAGATTCCCATCTATTCTTAATAATACAAATTGCAATGATTAAACAAATTAACCAAACTTGGCAAAGAACTGATGTAACCAACATAAAGTGGAACGAGTTAGTGACTAAACTGTATTAAATGGAAGAATTAACAATAAAACAGAAGATTTTGAAGACAGATGGAGAATATGGAACTATTAAACTGTATTAAACTCTACTACTGTTACTATATGTAACTAATACTATGTATACCGTAACTATTGTAACTCCAAAACTCTTTTGTATGGATAAATTCTAAATGGTAAAATGTATTATATTATTTAGAGAGTGAATAACTGTAACATTTTCTGTGTACCCTTCCCCTGCCATTTTAAAAATATTTTAATTTTGATATGTATATGCGTGTGTGTATGTATATACATATTTTTCTCTCTCTTATTATTATTACTATTATTATTATTGTTGTTATTATTATCTATTTATTATTCTTTCTATCTATTTATTACTTTTCTGTAAAAAAAAATAAGCCAAAAGCCAAAAAAAAAAAAAAAAAACAAGAAACATGTTAACTCACTTAATCATGCTTTAATTATTATAAACTGCAAGCTCAACTCACACATCACCAGGAATGTTCTGCATTAACTATAGTTTCTGCCTTCTAGCTCAACAACGATGTCACTAACTTACTGAAACTGGGCCAAAGTCCATGCATTGCTGGGTTTCAGATGATAACACATTTAGAGGGGTTATGGACCTTCTCACTAAATGAATGCTAACTTGTGTAATCTTCCCTTTAGGATAGTTTTTAAGGAAATACTTAATGTAATGATAAATACAAGAAAGCTGGCTTCTGGCTCCGTGGGACATAATCACATTCTATAATATGAAAACAAGCAATGGAATTTCACAACATACTCATCAGCAATGTGACAAGGTCTGTCTCCATTTTGTGCCAAATCTAGTCTCATTTCAACACTAAATTTAAACATTGAATCCACAAATGGATGACACGATGGGTATAGTATATCTTGTTTAACTTAGCTGTACTATTTTAGATGAAAATCTTTAAAACTTTATGAACCAACAAATAAGCAACCCACTTATTTCCAATGAGGTCTCCCTCATTGGAATTACAACACACAGACTTGATTAGCAATAACCTAGATTAACACCAAACCATTCATGTCTAAAGGGAAAAAAATATAACGAACCAAGTAAAGTTGCTGTCAAGTTCTTCAAGTCCCTTACTCCACCCTCGGACACACTGACAACCGGTAACCATGGCAACATCTGTGCGATCCATGTTAATTGGCTGCAATGATTCTGACAGCTCTCCCCACTTTCACTAAAACCTCCTCCAATCCATCACAAGAGAAACCTAACCTGATAAAGAAAAAGAGGGGCAAATTCAAAACATAAATGATGGAAGGAGAAAAAAAGAGTGGGTGATCAGATAATGAGAAGGGCAGACAGGGAAAGGTGCCTGTACTGTACAAGAACCACACAATCAGCATTCTCATCTTTAAACAAAGGAAATGCTCTAAATCTTTCATGTGCTGCTGAATAAGTTATGTCCTGTGTGTGCATTTGCCCCACCACCTCCATTTGTGCGTATGTGAGCTATAGATTAAAGCAAAATAAGGATATTCAAACTGTCACTATTAAAATTAATGTATAATTCTTTTGAAAATTCTGCTTTCTTTTTTCTTGCTGTTTGAACTTTGTGATTAATTTGGGCTGGAAATGTGAATATTTATCTGCAAAATGTCATTTTTGTTACCATAATGTTTGTGTGCCAGAAACAATGAAATTGTGTTAGTAACTTCAAACATTGTATATGTGCAGTGTGATCTGCTTTCTTACCAATAAATCTTGTTTGTACTAGTTGAAGTAGTGGATATTTTAAACACTGCACAAATTTAAACAGTACTTCGCTTTTAAACATACAGGTAATTACCAAAATGCTGAGATGTTTACAAAGAAGGCTCTTTAGTCCCCACTTACAGAGCATCAAGACTCCAAAGTCAATAAAAACGAAAATAATAGGAATCGATGCAGCTTTGACAAATGACAAGAAAAAGCATCATAATAACCAAAGCTCTTTTTTGTTTCTTTTCCAAAAGAGAAGCTGGTGAAAGAGAAAGCTGCGCTGTAGAGAGAAGAGACATGATGCTGTAAACACGCTCCACAGAGGACAACTGTGAGGCTGAGCGTAGTGAAATGGAAGGAGACAGCAAATTAATCCCTAATACTGTGTAGTGAGTGCAAAAGAGGCAGAAAAAGATGGGGTCAGTTCAGGAGAGACGCCAGTACAGCTGATAGGAGAGGCCACCCCCAGTGTGCTCACATTAATGTCCCTGTCCAACATAGCCAGCCACATCACAGCCCCCACAGATCACTCAGTATACGCAGAAATATACCGTGTATATAATACTCCATGTATCGAATGTGACACATGCCAGCTAGAGCTAAGAGTAGGGCACGGCGACCCACACAATAAACAAGTACAGTGAGCGGAAGTAAGCGGACCGCTGAGGCCGAGCTACTCTGTTGCCAGGCAACCAGGTGATTCCTCTAAAGAGCCTCTCCATGGGAGATTCCCTCATCTGTGTAAGGGCATTCACTCGTGTGTGTACGTGTGTTTAAGAGTGTTCACTATAACTTATGCTGACACACAAGTCCATGTTCTCAGTGTGACCATAGTAACAACCCAGAAAGCTACTGAGCATGGCATTTGCACCCTCTTTTCCACTTGGCACATGTTATTGAGCCCATCATTTATATATTTAAATTTTTTATATTTTATAAACCATAGAGAGCTTATAATAGCAAATATGGACACAGATACCACAAGATCACGCATACAGCCAACACACAAAGGAGCCATAAGCAGTGGAAAAGATTCAATTTGGAAAGCTTGACAAATCCCTGGGGTGTTGCTGACGTTTATGCCAGCTTCAGAGTATTCATAGGCACTCATACAGCGGGTTCTGCTAAACGCGCTCACATGCTCACACCTTAGTCTGCTGGAAGTGAGCTCAGTGAGAGACAGCAGAGTGTGAGCTGAGACAATGAAGACAGGAGCAGCAGTTTCTGAGGTGACATGACGTTTCTACTATTTGTGAATGCTTGTGCCGGGTAAATGTGGGCCAGTAACAATGCCACTGACAGCCGAGTGTAACCCTGGAGATTCATTAGGGCTCGTCACTATGGAAACCTCCAATCAGGCAAAAATGTTAGCCATCTTCTTCTACAACTAATGGGTCCAAGAAAATACCTGAGGTGCTGTGCTCTCTCATACACACTGACCCCCACATGTCCCCTGTGTTTGGAGCCAACATAAACATGTGCATACTGTTTGGTGTAAGACCTGCAGCGGTGAGGAAGCCCAGAGCTCCAACACAAACAGACAATGTGTCTCTGACGCACTGTTTAAGGTGAAGGATATGGGTGGCAGACGGCTCGCAGGCACCAGGAGCGTGGCGGGCTGTGCTGGGTTAGAGCCAGGAGGACCACAGGGGCCAGAGAGGGATACGGCAGCTCCTCCTTCTCCTCTTTGTCCAGCTCCAGATCAGGCTCCTCTTCCAGCTGCCTGTCCTCTCTCTCCACCGACACACGCACGTGCTCACCCTCCTCCTCCTCATCACCCTCCTCGTCTGTGGGCCCGCGCTGCTGCTCATCCAGGTCTGGGTCCTGGCTCTGGCCCGTCATGGCTGTGCTGGGAGCAGCCTGAACCTATAACAGGGACATTGAATCCACCATTTTACCAGGGCAAGGGGATTTCAACAATAATCAGGTTTACAAGGTTAAAGTATATGTTAATAATCCCCCATGAGGAAAATTCATTCTCTGCATTTGACCCATCCTTCAGTGCTACTAGGGAAAGCTGTCAGAAGCACAGTAGCACTGCCCTTTGACAAGTTGCCAGAACTGAGCAGAGCCTCTAAATGTACAGTAATAACCTGAAAGGAGTAACTTCTCATCATAATCATCCTCCTTATGTCAGTGCAGTCTGGTCCAGCACATCTCTTTCACTCACAGAGACACACCAATGAATCAGCATTACTGGATTTAGCAAGCTCAGTGGCAGCGAGTGGACGGCAGCCATGTTGATCTGAAATTGTTATTGCGATGTGTATTTAGTGAATATGTCCTTTTCATCTGCCGTCTGCGGCACATCTGCAGCTGCACAATGATAACATTTTCAGCCCTCACTGCACTGATCCACATTGCAATTACATTAATATTTTAATTCTGTCTTTAGCCCTATCATAATCTCTGCTACAAAACCCCTGTAATCAAGGCAGCAAAAACTCAAAAGGCTTTTATTTAATCACTTTGTCAGTTATATAATTTAAGACACATGTGGAAATAACTTCTCTCTAAATTCCAATCACTTAAGAATTATTATGCCGTTGCCCTCCATATAAAAACAGTGGATGACCGAGGCTTTGTAAGACAACACTGTTTACTTTATTACTTAAGCATATTGAAGCATCGATGCACCAATGATGATATTATTTCCAATTCAATAAAGCGTACTGGATCGGGTACATGGCTGTGAAATGTCACATTCAGATCAGTTTTTTGATAAGTTATTTGTGTTAGAAGGAAAGAAATGTTATCTCTCTAGTATCTGTTCATATAGAGTAAAACATCTGGATGGGTATTTCTTGACTAACTTCAGGGTGGATGGAAATCTATTTATTTGTGACTGTGTCATTGCATAACATACACAAATAATGTTTTAAATAATATGCAAATGTGTGATTTGGCCAATTCTTCAGTTACATGTAGATGTAATGAGCATAAGAAAGAGAATAACACAATATACATGCCTACTTTGTAAGGCTGGGCAAAAAATCGATTAAATCCATTAATCAAATTTCAAGTTCAAATTGAAAACATATATTTTTATTTCTTAATTTTCTTGCATTCTTTTTAGTTTTGACAATTTTCTGTAGTTTGCAGAATATTTTTGTAGAAAGGGGGGAAAAAATCAACAATTTTATTTTTATTCACCCAGCCCTATTACTTTGTACTTTATATGTAGTATCATTACTATTACATTACCATTACTGGAGTAATTTGATGAAGGAGAAAAAAAAGAAGGATGAGTGAAGTGCTAATCACACTGTTTGTTGTTTTTTTTGGCAGTGACAGGTGGCAAGTGAACATTCTGTTCTCCAGGTGCATGTGTTAAACAGTTAAAACAGACCAGAAGTATTTACAAAACTGCTGATTCTGTTGAGCATCTAAAAGCCTAATTTGAATGTAATTTCAGATTTAAAATGTATTTATTTTCTACTGCCATGTTCATTTGCATCCAACAACACTGCCGTTAACTAATTTAAAAGATATCAAGCCATCTCTGCCCTGTGCATTGTGGATATAGCCCACCATTAAACACAGGTAGCTATTAGCCTAGGTGCAAACAGGCTCAATGCAGTCAACAGGAAGCACTGGAATCCCTTTGTTACACAGTAATCCCACAGCTGTGCTTCTGAGCGATGACAAGAGGTCATTACTGCTGATGCTTTTAATCCAGACAGCTTTAAACAATCTGGATGTGCGCGGAGAAAAAGTGGCTTAGAAGAGCAGCGCTGTGTGGATACATGGGAACTACAGACTGATATTACCAGTGCTCTATAAGGTGATTAGTTTAAGTTGAAGCTTTCAGATTTATTACACTTGAGTTGTGACTTAACATGGAGTCACACAAAGGGCAAAGTCAGCTGGCTGTTGTCATAACTACCATTTCTGTAAAGGTTATGCAGACGGCACCCTCTGAAACTTTATTAGTGAGTGGCAAAGGTATATGACTGTTAATGGTGAGTCATGACATTTTCTTCTGTAAGAGCTCAAAACACATCTAAAATGTGAAAGAGCTGCTACAGTTTAATAACAAATACAAAAGTCTACAACTCTGCTAAATATTTAGTTTGTACCTGACATTTAAAACAAGAAAATGAAGTAAACAGTCATAGAAAACCAGTTAACAGTTAGCTAGACAGCAGGGACACTGCAGACTACACGCACATTTATCACTGATACAGAGTTTGGGGTCGGACACAGTTGAACTGAACCTTCCTCTCCTTAAATAAGAGGTTTCTGAGTCAGTGTGTGGAGGAAATAATTACTGTGGCTAAGAAACAGCTCCACGGATAAAATTGAGGCAATAAAAAGCAAAGAAACACATTTTGTCAGTTCAGCTGGCCATAGTTCTGCCTCAGTGCCACTCAGTCGGACTGTTGAGGGGCATTTTTTCGAATTACAGGATGTCAGTGCATAACCTTTATACAGGGATTTCAGATTTCACTCTGCCTTTTGAAATCTAAAGCCTAAAGTTGATTTCTGGGTATGTTCATCAGTGTTTTTTAACACAAAGTTTAGGCTTTTGCCTTTTTTTCCTTCAAATCAAAAATAAAGATCTTCAAAAGAATCATTAAAAGAAAATAGTTATAATTGTATGAAAAAGTGATGAATGAAGCATGTTAGCAGCATGGCTATTTATCAGAAAGAAACAAACAGACGAAGGTACGACTTAGAAAAGGCACATGTATCAAGGGTACTGAAACTGATCATTTTGTTTTTTACACAAATTTTCTATTTACTTAAGCTTCACTATTACAATTGGTAGCTTGTATTACTTCCCTTGAGTATACTTATCTTAATTTTTCTTTTCTTGTTTTCTTTATAAAATGTACTCCTGTGAGCTTTAAGCCATGCTGTAATGTTGTTTCCTCCTCAAAAGTAATCATTGAGTAATCATTTGTTATTACTCTGTCTACATCTCCAAAGCTGAAAATGCTCTTTTCCACTTTGTGATGTCATGAAGTGGTAGTTTTCAAGTTAACAGCGACCTCTTACCTTTTGTTTAATAGAGATTGGCAGTTCCAGGGCTGAAATTATCCAAATGATTTTAGTGAAAATGTACATGCAGTTTAAAAACACAGTGGAGCATTTCCTGAGTGGTTTAGATTGAGAGAAGAACTCTGCTTAAATATGTAATATTTTTGTGTTACACATGTGTGAAAGAAACTCCGGGTATGTATTTGATGAGGAAACAATATTATAACATAGATCAGAGAATAGAGTAATATGGGCCCTTTAAGAGTCATCACATTTATCTCTCATTTATCTCAGGAAGGAAACCAATCTCAGAAAAAGGACTGTGTAATTAATTGTATTTATCAAAATCAGTAGTTTCAAATCGTCATTTATCAGAGTCTACAGCCCATAATGCTTGTATTTCGTAGAGTGACTTTCAATCACTGTAATTATGGAACTAAATTAGAGTTGAAACTTTACTAGTTTTTGTCCCCCTAATCCAATATTATGTGTTTTTTTTAATATAAATGCATATTTGATCAGTTAAAAATAAGGCTTGACTATGTGACGCAGCCCTCCTCATTGTCACAAGTCCACAGTGAGGGCTCCCCACTGGTGCGCCGTGTGTTTGCTTCATCACTTATTGATCCCCAGAGATCTAGGTGTATTTTTTTCCAAACCTTCCAGTTTGTTATTGAGTTGAATAGTTTACAGATAAATAGAAAGAAGGAACACAAGACAATAGAAGTCCAGGCCAATCAATGCTCGTTCCAGAAAGAGAGAGGGAGAGTTGACAAACCTGGAGGACTGTTTAATACCTGGTGTAGACAAAATAATGATTCAATCTGCTAGCGTCCTTCTCCGCTTCCATTATGGGCAGGCTGCATTGTCAAACTGCCCAGGGCCAAGCATTTGAGGGCGTTTTGTTGTTATTCAAAAGTAGCTGTTGGACGCACAGCAATTAAGCATTACAGAAGCACTATTAAAAGCTGCTGAAGTCTTTTCATTTTTTTTCTCCTTTCCTAGAGCTTTTACTTACAACCACAATGAGATTACATGGGCTGTTTACCTCAGGAAAATACAGCACTGAAATGTAATGAGAGAAATTTGCAGTCTATTCAGATTGTACATACATGCGTCACAAATGCAGGAATTATCCAACTGTCAAAGCTGACTTTTTTGAACCACACAGAGGACAAATCAATAGGTGAACAGGTAATATCCATCAAACGGCCAATATAAAGCTGGTACATGGTCCTAATTATCTATAAATCAAAAGGTTAAGAAAAATGTAAAATAAAGAAGCCTAAAAAATATATAATGTATTTGAGCATAGACTATCTGTTGTTGACCCAATATACATGTTATCCATTACTGTCAAGTTGATATTTTTTCAAAGACATCATTTTGTTGCGTAAATAAATTATCTCTCTTCTGAGGATCCTTCGTCACTAACAAAAAGGCGACATCATGGAGCTGGATCTTGTCCACTGAGCTTCATCATTCAAGCCAAAGCCCGGGACAGTAAAGCTTTTAAAAGTACTCTCCAATTAAGACAGAAGCCAAAAACTTTAGCAGCGGCTCTTACCGGGGAGCAGCGTCCATCCAACAGCGACAGTCACTCCGGGTCCGCTGTGCGCCCTGTGCTCCCGGAGCCCCGGTGCTCCATCTGTGAGCCGTCCGCCGCTCCTCTGCCTCCTCCCCCCGCAGATATCCAAACTCACTTTTAACGTGAAGGCAACTACAAATGAAAAGGGAAAAGTCAGAGGACCGCACCAGTCCTTTTCTCCAAAAGGGGAAAGTGAGAAGAAAAGAAAAGAGCAGTTCCCCGTGTGCGCGCAGTCCACATCCGCTGGACGCGTCTGCGGAGTCAGGTAGCGGAGTTGAGGCGCACCGGGGAGAGCTGTCAAGTCACTCACGGTCAAACACACCGGACATAAGCACGGTACACCTTCACAATAAGACGTCTTTGTCCCGGAAGTCTTCTGGAACAACGCTGTCCTCGCCTGAAAACACAGGTATGGCGCCATAGTCCCGACACATTTAGCTGTTAGCTAAGGCTGGCTAACTGTTTTAGCCACATTTCTCACCATAAGTGACCTACCTTCACACTCTTCATATTTTACATCTTATACGTTTAAAGGTAATATTCCATTAAAATGTCAGAGCACTATACCTCCAGCAGCCTTGTTCGCACGATTTACCACTTTTTTTTAGCCGCGCACAGACGACTTTTTTTTACAACGCTTACCTTGAAATGAATAAATTTACCCACAATGCGTCTGAGAAACTACTCATGCAAATACAATGGGTCTGTTTAATTTCATTCCTTCGTCCGGTCTCATACAGAGTTAAGAATGTAACTAAGGTTCTATGACCGCCAGAGTGCAGTGCTTTGTATTTGGATATCTATGTGTGGACAGCGCATAGGTCAAGAATAGATATCAACAAAGTCACGTCTTGGACCTGGGTGATGTCAGAAAACCTATAGCCTATATATCAGACACACCCATTACACTTTTCTTTTTAAATGCGCTCGCAATAATTTTGAGTGACAGGAAACTCTTAGAGTCATCAGGAATTTATCGAACCTTAGTTGCATAACTCTTGAGCTATCATTCCTTCTGACCTCCAGGGCAGTGCTTTGCACCTGAATGGCTTAATACCCACCAAGTCATGAGGAGTCTGCACTTACCATGATCAGTTACACATTGCAGAAGTAGACAAGAAGACTGGAACCACTGGATGAGACGCAGCCACATTCACTCTGTTGAAGCAGGCAAAGGTACAGGACACCCCTCAGCACAGCCCTGGAGGTGGAAACGCCCCTGGTAAGTGGCAAGTAACTTTGGCAGGCTTAAGCCCCCTGATTCATATGCCTTTACAACCAAATGTGAGAACCGCTGTTTAGAGGCAGCACAGACTTTTCTGTGACCCCCATAACATAAAAACATGGCATCTATCTTGCAAAGACTAGTAGTCACGTCAACGTAACTTCTCACCAAACAAACAGGGCACAAAGCTCTGGCATTGTAGCCCAGGAGCTCAGACTGTGGAGCGAGCACATCCAAAGATATTGGGTCGACTGAACCAAAAGCGCGCCCATGCTCACTTCCTGTTTGGAACACAGCACCTAGCAGGTTAGCTATGTCCATTTATATATATAGTCTATGATAAGGCCACAAGGTGACACTAAACCCATCAGAAATTCCAGCACATACAATTTTCAGCAACTGACAAGGCATGGAGCTTCCCAACCTCTTCACAGAGGAGATCGCAAAAAAAGAAGGGTGTCTTAACTGATGCCCACCTTAACAGTGCCCCATCCCATGATTACTCCTTCCAGGGCTAACCATGGGAACACTCGAGTAAGCCTTGGAGGCCATAGATGGAGGGCAACTGAGAGACCAAGGAATGTGCCTCTGCTGACCGACCATCAACCAAGGAGTGGCGGCAACATACACTTTAACAGAGAAACCCTTTTTAAACAGATAGTTCAGTAGTACTGGTACAAAACAGTGCTCCGGGTCCACACCAACAAACACATTTTATTGTCATACAGCGCTCTTTTAGAGGCAGGTCAACTGTTCCGGCCTGGTCAACATGGAGTCCAGCCCTTCAGTGGCCACAGGTAGAGGTGAGAATGCCAGATGCTCCATCCCAGTTGTGACAAGAGATCATTCCTCTGAGGGAGAGGCCAGAGCTTCCCGTTGAGGAGCTTTAGGAGCATGGGGAGCCTTATTCTCCCTGAGTCTGTAAAAACATGGTGCCAGAGGAGTGGGAAGCTGTCACAGACAGGGAGAACTGGTTACTAACATGGCTAAACAGCATGAAGTTGTGATGTCACTGAAGTGAAAAACACTCACGTGGCACCGGGTGAAGAAGCTGATAGCACGTAGCTATAAAAACAATATGAATAATCATTGTTTTATTATGTAATACATACCATGCATTTTTACTAGTTTTCACATTTACCAGCAAATTTGCTTTATAACATAAAGGTGAGGTGCAAGCTTTTATTAATGTGTCAAGTGTTCTAAAGTTTGAGACAGAAATAGGCTATTATTTCTTTGCTACCTGCCATAGCAACTGAACTGAGCAACATGAACCCGGAGAATATTGGTGATTATTTAATTTAACTTGCACATTTCATTTGTATCCATAGGAGGCCAGATGAGAATATGCTGTAACCTAGTGGTGAGTTGCCTACTAAATGTATTACACACTGGAATTCATGTCCTGTTCCTCAGTAGCATTATTTTGAAAGATTTGACTGGG
Organism: Periophthalmus magnuspinnatus; assembly: GCF_009829125.3. Classification (NCBI taxonomy): domain Eukaryota; kingdom Metazoa; phylum Chordata; class Actinopteri; order Gobiiformes; family Gobiidae; genus Periophthalmus; species Periophthalmus magnuspinnatus. Next base: position 22,697,134 of record NC_047126.1, read on the forward strand.
GTGCTTTATACTTTATGCAGGATAACTTGACAGTGAGGGAACAGCATCCTCCCAGATCCTGCCTCACAGACAGTGCACTAGTGTCCCAACCCATCCCAGAATCCCTCTCTTTGTGCCAGCAGCAGCAGCGACTGGGCCCTCCGAAGCAGACAGGGGAAGCACGGAGGAGGCGGGGGTGCTGTCATGAAGGAGATGACGCCCCACGCTCACACTGTGCGGGGGTGTACAGTGGATTCACTTAACACTAAAAAGGTGTGGCTCAGCTCCAGTCCAATACCTCCAAATCAGCTTATGTCATGATAGTTTTATAGTGCACTGGGAATTACAAAAGAATAGCATGTTACTGTTGTATTTAAATGTTTACAATAAGGGTTTGTGAAATAAAGTTTCTTTACATTTGGGAGTTACTTATTACAAATACTCACGTTACTGTAACTTTGTATGTTTTTGGGATTATTGTACTTTTTGATAAGATTTTTAAATTGTGGTTTAAAATGATATTCTGTTTTACATTTTTGATTGATTCAGCACAGTTTTGGCAGTAGTACTTGCTCTTGTAAATAAATACACTATTAGTCATGCAACTGTACTTTTACTTGAGTACAAAGTTCCAGTACTCTTTCCACAACTGGGAACCTCCTAGGACTTACATTGCTGGCAAATTTCAATTCCAACTATTATGACCTTAAAAGATTATTGAAAAAAGGGGGAAAACGGCATCACAAATCATATTATTTTGGGGGATTTTAGGGGTCTTTAAATGCAATGGTACACCGCATTGTAAATATTGGCTTTGGGGAGATGATAGCAATTGTTCTTTGTATGGACATTCAATAAAATCCAAGCTAGCCTACTGAGATAACGAACCTGTACATACGTACCGTAGTCCCAAGCCGCTGCAAGCTGCCACCTGCTCCATTGTTTGAACTGGGTGAATATACCCCACAGTCTTTTGAAGCAGGTCCCTCTCCTGATTGATTGCAAAGGAACAGACTCAGTTTACTGAAGGAAAACAGATACTCTGGGAAAGGACATATTAGAACTGTGACAATTTGAATAATTTGACATGTACAGTAAAGTGCATTTGACAGATTAATATATTTTTATAATTATTACTTGATTTGGTGGGATAGTACCTGTGGTAAATATTTATCATAGTTTTATATAAGACAAGTGTCAGTTTGTGAGGAAAAGTAGAAAACAAAAATATAGGATGTAGCAAAGAGTTCTAAAACAGAATATCAGTTATGAACTGACATCTTTTTTTTCTTTATTTATTTTTTTTAATGCCCCTCAACATTCAGACTAAGTGGGTTTGGCCTGAATTTTGAACATGGAGCTATTTTTTTAAATCTTATAATAATACAATTTAATTACAAAATGCTTTTCTTTACACTCAAAGATGACGCTCAAGTTAGTTTTATACATAAAATGGAAAATAGTTTCCCTATTGTTGTGACTGCAGAGCATAGTAGCGTGTTAGCTAACAATAGGGGGAGGTAAAGGACACTTGAACTCTCCACAACAATTAATCTCCTTCACACACTGACTCAGAAACCTCTTATTTAAGGAGAGAAAGGTTCAGTTCAACTGTGTCTGATCCCAAAGTCTGTATGAGTGATAAATGTGTGTAGTCTGCAGTGTCTTGATTGTTCAAATATGCCAATCTCTCTTTATTGGTTGCCAAACATAATGAGTTTTATCAGTGAGACTAGCACAGCATGAAACTGTACACATATCCTAATAGCCAACATTCTTAAAATAGTGCTGAAATAATCCAGTGCTCATTTTTCTTGGGGCTCCGCGAGCTTCCCTACAGGCCCCTGTGGCTGTCCCTGGTCCCCACTTTGGGATCTAATATTAGTTCAGCAGAATACAATGAGTCTAAGCAAACAGCTTACAGACAGGGAACTGGCTCCCAGAGGATTTTTAATATCTGTACATGGCATCCCAATTTGCAGGGCTTGTTTTTGATGATTTGTTTAAACAGTAGGACTCTAAAGAGACTCTGTAATGCTCAACTGCTCATTGTTCTCTCAGAATATTTAATACTTAATTTTATAGTTATGGGACAAATTTTAGAACTAATTAAACCACCAAGTTTTACAATGATTTTTATACACCACAAGTATGTATGTTATGATGAAGCCACAGTATGTAACTATTTAGCCTAAAATGTTTTGTTAGTTTATTTTTTAACTATGGTTGCGTTTGTTGTACTTTAAAAACATGCATCCTATCTGTGAGTGAGTTTGCATCTCCACAAACTTGACTCTACCTGGAAATGTTTTTTTCCTTTGGCTATAAACTCCCCCAGCATGGCATAAAATGTATCTATCTTTACGGAGAACATTCCAAAGTGTGGTTTTAACTTTCTATTTACATGGAATCAAGCAGGTGACATGCTACCTCCAGACCATTACATACTGTACCTTTAAATTTTATCATTAGATAAAATATCTCCAACATATTGTCTAATCTTACATTGTAACTGCAGCCTGCAAAAATCATACTGTGTGACAGGCATCTAACCCAAGTGGTTACAGATAGAAAATGGCTGAGTGATGCAATGTTATGCAATGTTAAGCAATAAAACTATACAGGCTAGATACGTCCATGGAGCGAGGGCTATTTTATGATAACAGTTCTATCATTTAACTGTGCTAACTGGTTGGGCTGCACAGTGTAATGCTAAATAATTGTCACAATACTGGTTCATGCACACTCTCTATAGCAATAAATATATTGCAATGATGCTGAGATTCTCCATGTGATAGATTTTTTTTGTTTGTTGGTTGGTTTCTTGGTTTCTTTGGGGTGGGGGGTGTACGTAGTAGTATGTAGTAAAATTTAAAGGTGCGCTATGTGACTTTTCTGGCTGAAAGTTTGCAACTTGTATCCATGGAGATGTTATTGGTTTGTCTGAAATGCTCTACAGTATTTCATTAAACGCATCTATCTTGTATAGGTTTACTGTTTAACATGCAAGGAATAGAAATACTGCTATCACAGTACTAAACATAAAATTATTGAGAATTAATTAACCGTACATAACTGTATTTTTACAGGCACTCCAGGTCCCGATGAATGGTGTCATCAATGCTTGTTCATCCGGTTGTGTTGAACATGTTGTCTACAGCTGCTGTAAAGGTAAGGAGTTAGTGTAATTTAAGAATATAATCCTATGTTCCTATTCAGTTCATGGTGACCTGGTCCACACTAGTACTGACCTGTTAGTTTGACAGGAGTCCTATGACAGCTGCTTCCAACGTGGGTGGGACTTTCTGGTACATAATGTAGTCCATAAGGGTCCATATTACACTATTTTCTGATGTATGTTATAATGTTGTTTCTTCATCACAAACATACCTGGAGTTGTGTCTTGAATTATTCTCTCAAACAGAAAAACATTGAACACTTCAAGTAAATGTAACTGCCCACCTTTGGCAAAACACCTTGTGATGTGATACCATAATTACTATATCGACTTATCGTTTAATATATGATAACTGGAATAATACAGTTTTGGGCTCAGTATTTATCATGTGTACATTTGTTTTTGTAATAATGTGGAGATTTTTGTTATTTTAGTTGTAATGCATTAAGATTTGTGCTGTAGGGGGTTGAATAAGTAACTTCTATGGGTTCATTCTGTTTGCCTAGGATCCCACATGCACACTTCTTTAATACTTTATGCAAATGAGTCTAGTCACTGGTGAATCTTCCTGTTTTCAAATGGGCGTGATTGACAGGTGGATTAGCCAGGGACACACATGGTTTGTCTGTATCAGAAAAAATTAAGGAAAAAAAAAAAAATCACAGGGGGCTGAACGGATTTCTGCAGAATCAATAAGCGAAGCACCAAATCCTATTCATCTGAGGTGAGATAAATTAGATTTTATTTGTAAATTATAGGTGACCAATGAGCTCTTTGTTTCACATGTGTCACTGAAAAGAACTAATCTGATTGCACAGTCACATCTGGCCGGGCTTGAGACGCAACAGAGAGCGTGGGGACCAGACTAATATCAATTTTCTTAAAAAATACAGAGATATCATCCTGGATTTGTCAAGCAATCATTCTGCTATTCATTTATTGCAGCTCAGGTCTTTAAATTATAATGTATATTTTAAAATAAGTTTACGGGGATTATCCTGCTTTGTGTCAGTGGCATAAAGTAGTTTCATTATTATCATTGATTGTTATAATTTCTCTGTAGCAATACACAGAGGTCAGTAGAGTAGCAAAGATTTTACACAAGTAAGAATAACTTTACATCAAAATAATATTACTCAAGTACAAGTACAAAGAAGTGATCCAAGAAATTACTCAAGTAAGACTAACTTAAAGAGTAACTGTCAAGACATAACATCTGCTTTATAATTAAATTAAATTAATTGTAAGGACAAAAGATTAAATAATGCATTAAATCTGGTATTTTCAAAGGATGGACACAAATGAGTAAAAATAGTTTCTGAGGAAGCGGTGCAACAGAAATGTCCAAGTCATTTCATATTGTCAACAAAAAGCTTTTGTCACTTGTCGACTTACTCACAGTGGGAAGAGGAACCAAAACTCAAGTAAGAGTACTGTTACTTCGATGTAAAAATGTATGCTGCTAGAAAAGTACTCTAAAAAGTACAAGTTATTCAAGTAAATATAACTACCCACCACTGGCAATATATCGTACTTCAAATGTTTTTATCGTAACATGTGAGTTAACATAAATATGCAGGACAGAAGTACCATGCCCATCCACTATAAAAGTCCTCAGCTCTTGCCCTTTGACTGGCACTTGAGTTCACTCATGTGGAGGACCTTAAAACCCCACTCATCCCTATCATCCCGAGTGCTATCAATATGTTTAATGGCACTTTAGCTTTGTGGCTTTACTGCATTTGTTCTTTTGCATAATTGGACTAAGGATACATTTGCATTTTGCTGCACCAGGCTGATTTATGCATGTTGTTGTCCTTCTGTTGTTACTTTTAATGTTTACATGAATGCTGTGAAGGTGGGTTGTATGAGAGCTATTTATTGAATGGACCACATGGGCATAGATAATTTATTTATTTTATGTTTCGACATTACATTAATGTATTTTTTCCTGTGGCTTTAGTTGTCATAATGGCTTTCAAAGAGGATTTCCATAACCAAAGAAATAAGATAAAATTAATAGTAAATAAATAAATGAAATAAATGAAAAGCAATCTATGTACATATATAGGTACATATTTTTTCAAACAGTTAACAGTAATGCAACATATTCTTTTCTATCAGTCAATCTTGTTATGTGTATTTAAATTTGAATTCATACAAGACACATTTGGTTAAAGTTAAGACACTTTATTGTATGCATGCAGAAATTTGTATTTGACCCATCCGTCAATGCTACTGGGAGAAACCTGCCAGGAGCAGTGGGACAATCACCAGATCTTGAGCTAGTCTTAGTCAGGACTACCTTAGCGGGACGATTTGATCTATTGTGCACGTTTTGTGTTGATAGGGGAAACTGTAGTGCCCTAAGGAGAAACAGACAAACAGACACACAGGAGAAACATACAAACTCTGCACAGAAATGTCCTGGCAGCTTGAGAATCAAACCTGCAAACTTTTTTTCTGTGAGGTGAGATAAAACAATAAGGTAAAAATATAAATATAAATACATTTCGCAATAAACTGATGATTCGCATAGCTTTAAATAGCTGTCTGTATCAGTACTGGTATCTGTATCAGTAAAGCATGGATCACATGCTCATGACCTGAGGATAACATTCTGAACTGTACACATGATTAGCCTGTAAAACACTAGTGTCAGGGGTCTTATACAAAAAGCATTGCCTCATCAGTAACACCATACTCCTGCATCCCACACAGCTGCCAAAAGCTGTTGTTTAGCCTGTTTCGTCTGATCTCTTTGATACAGACTAAGGCAGTGTATACTTAAACCACCTCTCAACTACTGTACTGTGATGTGTGTGATCATGCACTGCTCCACTCCCACACCAGTCTTGTCAAGAAGTACAGACGAGTGGAAGTAGGTTTAAGACCGCAGCTGGACACCTTTACTCTATTAAGGATTGTCTTCAAGCTAGTCTGTGTGTTCACATTGAGCTTACTAAATGTGTTGTATGTGCATGTAGGTTCCATCAAGACCAGGGTCACTGTCAGACTGCTGTGTGTTTGTGTCTGATGTGCTGGCTGTCCAACACATGAGGAGGTCAGCAACCTGGGCAGTGAGTTCTTAGTTTGATTGCCTGGTTTTAATCTCGCCTGTCAAACCCTGCTCTCCTTTTTACAACAGCGTACAGAAGTTGTTTTTAGCATTTATAAATATATTTTATAAATGAACACTTTTAGGGAGAAGTACTGCTTTCACTGAATATATCACAACTTCATAACAGTAATATTGAGATAATGATCCAAGGCTAAACATTTAGTAGAGCTTGAATCGGTATATCTACAGTTTTGTCTTTCCTCTGACAATGATTAATGAGGATGCAGTTAGTTAAATCTTCAGAAGAATTAAAAGATTTAGACTCAATGATGCTTTTATAGAAGGCAAATTCTTTCATTATGAGAACTTTTGACAGACCATAGTATTTATAGAGGTTTGTGAAAGCATTTCCTCCATGAGCATATCATTTGTGAGAGTGCCTTGCTGTTGCATGTCCTGTACATATCTCTCACAGATGGCCACAGGAGAGGGGCTAAAGGGCCACATGTGCAGGCAGGGGGCCAGGGAAAAGTCACAGATCACACACATAATGAATCCTCTCAGGACCTGTAGTGTGCCAAACGCTGCAGCCTGTGCTGGACCGTCAGCAGTAGCCTATGGCTAAACACTAAAATTAGATGTTCATTCCGGGAAGGGAACCTCCGTGCAATACCCAATCAACGCCTCCAGACTCTCCCTCGATCCTCAGGCTTACGACAGCAGCATACATCAAACATTTAGTGCATCTCTTCCACTCCACAGTTTAGTATATGTAGGACACAGAGCTGCAGACACCTCAGAGGAACAGGACTGATGAGCACCGCTGCTAACGCACTCTCTGTGCTCTGAGGGCTGTGTACTTGTAATCAGGTCTTATTGGCTCTCCGTGCCTGTGTATTTGTACTCCTCCTTCAGCTCATCCGCTCACACTAGTGTGTGGGGTAACTCGACTCTTTCTGCTCCACAGAATCATTTCATGCATTTTTGACTTGAGCTCCTTCGTCCTGATGCGTTCAAACGCTGGTTCACATTAGTCAGTGAAATGCACACACGTTCCCTCTGTTAGCGATTCTCTGGCCGTATCTAGGCCAAACATTATTATCAGTGTGTGGTCAGTTCCCTTTGGGTGCGTTGCCATAGTGACCATCACATAACATTATATACAGGGAAGTGTTTAGTCTATGGCATTGTAATGAATACACTCCAGTTTGCAGTAGAATTCGATTCAAACAATCAATAACAGTGATGATGGAGTGAAATCACCATGACAACCTCCTGAGGGCACAGGCGAACACGTGTGCAGGGCTGGCAGCGGTGTGGGGCTGCTCCGTCGCTGTACTGGACTTGACCTGGTTACAGTAGCAGAGTGTAGGAAGTGGTTAGCCATGCACGCGCTCAGGAGTAAGGGTGTCCATGTCCATCGGTGAAAGGATCACTTTTCAAAGCAGCAGGACAAGAGGCTAACTGTAATTATGACATTCAACCGGCTGCACCTCTACTTTTGTGCCTTTTGTTTGTTTTATATTTAAGGAAAGAGTATTATACTATTACTATTGTACTAGTACTATTGGATAAAATAAGATAGTGGTTTGGCAAGTCTGTAATGATAGTTGTAGTGGTGATGCTGGTTGTAGTAGTAATAGTTGTACCAGTTTGTTTTTGTTCTTTCTCTTCCAAATACAGATGTTTATATTTGTTGACCTGTGATTTTGCCTATTTTTTAGGTTTTGTCATTACAGAATTTAAGCAACAACAATGTGAAACATCTTTAACACATTTCATTCTGCATAATACACCACTATCTGGCATCTTTTATTTAGTGGTTTTATTTTTTTAGACAGGTTTTGTTGCATGTATTTACATATGTTAAATTAATGTTGTAATATTACATTCTTTGTATAGTATTAATATCATTCATGTTTTTGCAGAGTTACCCTGAGTGTGAAAATTTTTTGGAAAGTGATTTTGAAGGTAGGCTAAAAGTCATTTGAGGGAAAAGAACTCTTTGGAGACTGTTTTAAATGAGCGCGTCTTGAAGCAGCGCTGTAGCCTTGGCCAAACAAAAGCTGCTGCTTCTTACCTAACCTTATTATATCAACAGTATGATGAATAGATGCACCGTCTGTGTTCAAAACTCAAATGACATTTGTCTACTCTGATATTAAATTGCTTCTTGTTTTCAATCCCACTAGTAAACCCCCCTCATTAAACACGTGTGTATCAGACATAACCTCAGGGTCGCAGAGAACATTCAGGTTTTTAAAAGCAGGCTCAAGACCCATCTTTTTAGCATAGCTTTTGATTAGTATTTATAATTTTAGTTTACTTCTCTATTTATTTAGTCTTATTTAGGCTGGCTAGTGTGTTTATGTTTTACTTATGTTTTATTTACTTGTTTAGTTTTGACTTATTTTATTATTTATTGATTATTTTATTATTTATTGATTATTTTATTATTTATTTATTTTATTATTTATTGACTTATTTTATTATTTTTAATAATTTTAGATTTGCCAGTGTTTCCTCTGAGGAGCCCTCTGCACCGGGAGCTCTGGTTGGCTGTGGCTGCTGGGCCCTGGCTCGTGGGCCCTGGAGGTTTAGTCTTGACCTCATCTCTTCTCTGGGCCCTGGGCTGGTGTCCTGTGGCTGTGGGTGACCCTGCTCCTGGTGCAGATGGTTCCTCTGGTGGCGCTCTCTCATCTGGTTCATCTTTATCCAGCCTATTGCATTAAACATATTTTAAATGAAACCAAGGTATTTTAACATGTGTTGAGGTGGGGGGTGGGAGTGTGTGTTGGGGTGGGGGGTTGTTTGGTTATGTTTATTGATGTGTTGGGGTTGGGTTGTTGGGCTGTCGGGTGGCTGGGTGGGTTTGGTGGGTGGGACTGATTTTAATGCTTTGTAAAGCACTTTGTGTTACTTTTTTTTTTGTATGAAAAGTGCTCTATAAATAAAGTTTGATTTGATTTGATTTGATAACCTCATACTTCTCAAGGTCCCAGTGCATACCAAGTAATGCTAGCTTTGTTTAGTTACATCACGTGTGTTGTGTGGAAACAACACACAAAGCTTCAAAATCATCATGGGCTTGAATAGTTTGTTCCCTTTTTACAGAGACGACAATCTTCATATAGTAGAGAAGTAGAGAATCAGTGAGCACATTTCACAGTCCACTCCTGTCAGTTTCTTGCTCGTTTCTGAGAACAGACTGCACACTGGTTCATACAGCTGTATGAGCAATCATGCACACACACAGTCAGCCCTGATGACAGAGTACGCTCTGAGCTCAGGCCACAGCCCGTCACACCAGAGCCAGCCACATGAACTAGTCTGAAGAGAAGCATCTTTTGGACCATTGGCACAAGTAAAGTTGCATAGCAATAAAAACCTTTGACTTTGATGACAGGAAATGATCTTTCTCAAGATTAATACAAGCAGACTCAAACTGTAGCGTATTATAACAAGTGCAGTGAGCTACAACAAAGCTCACAGCATGGCAGATAAAAGCAGAATGAGCAGTGATGCTAATCTGGCCATGGGTTAAAACAATATATTAATCTTCTCTAATGGTTTCAGTGAGCTCTGTGTCCATTAGGACTGACCTTTGAGGACACACAGACGCACACACACACACAAAATACTCTGAGCCCAATGTGTTATGTACAGTCTGTGAGAGAGAGAGGAGAACCACATCTGCTCTGCTCTGTCTCAGCCGTCATTTCAGTTTGTCTTTGTAACACACTCACACACGTGTGCTAGGGACATGTAACACTCCTCGTACGTGTACAGACATGCTTACAACATAATGTACAAATGCATGTACACACACTTAAACATCCTTATAAGGATGTACATGCTTTGTGGGTAATTGCATTAATTACACCATAAACTGATTCCAAACTTAAACATACTTGCTTTTAAAAAAAAATAAAAAATAAAAAACCTCACTGTAATTTATATTAACACACATTTCCGTGATGTAATATTGAAAGTTAATCCTACCCCTACATATGGGGACCTATATTTTGGTCCCAACAAAACAAAATGTCCCTATGACATACCTGTGTATGCAGCTTTCATATTTGTTGCTACAATATGATGATACCCACCCACACACTTAACAACACACACCATGCTCAAACATGCACCCACACACACACCCCCACATATGGACATCATGCTCTTTGGGGACACAGAGCTGTACACAGCCTCACTGACATGTGCCACTGTTTTGTTTTTTCTTTGCAGCAGAGTTCTTCGGTAAATCTGTTTCCTTCCACATAACAGAGATCCAGGACATACAGCGCCACGCAGTGTTGAGTCTTCCTCACTGCAACCCACTCCTCAGTAAAGCTGCTTTAATTTTTCATGCCAGTAAAAGAATGAGCTGCCAAAGACCATGAAACTCACCAAGTGTCTGCTTTCGAGGGCGTTCTTCCTCCCCTTTGAAATATTTAGTGTTTTCCAAATATATCCGACACATGTGATGAAAGACATCTTTTACTTTCTCACCTTTGTGCGTAGACTAAGTTGTAAGAGCCCACAGCTACCCCCCAAGTGCTCTGCTGTGAACTGTAGGTAATCCATCTGAAGAAGGCACATCTCAAGGTAAACACTGTGTCATATATTTACTTTTCAAGCCCTTCATTGCAGCAGCTGCTCTCTGGTTACATATTCATTATATAATCCTATTTAAATGAGCTCCACCGCTTCAAAAGCACTTACTAAATATCAGAACCAATGTATGATTAGTTTAAAGGTGCAAAGGAACAAAAGCGATATTTAGTAAAGTAGTAGTAGGAGTATTTTTATATATTTACTAGTCTTTTGCCTGAAATGTACCAGCAGTTGCTAGTCATTTGTAGGTGACACAAACATTATATTAGATACAGTAACATAAATGGGATTGAAACAGCTAGTCCCACACTTGATTGGTCCATGTGTAAAATATTAAGTATTAAACTCTAAAAAATATGAACTGAAGGCACCTGCACTCTCATGAGGACACTTGGAGCATAATGAGCTCTAGAAACTGATGTTCACCTCGCACACAACCGGCAGCGGCTGATTACAATTCAGTTCACTGCTGGAAACAACACTAATCTCATTTGGAGAATGGAAAAACAATGCCATACACAGACAGCCATCTTTAATCATAAACGGATAAAAGACAGGTACAAAGTAAGTGCGGAATCAAATGGGCTGATTGCCTCGAGCGTTGTCAATCTTTTAGCACAAATTGTGTGTATGCTTTACCGTAAACTATATAGCCTACATATATACTATCAGTCAAAGATATTTGTTTATATTAAATTTCCTTAAAATAGCCACCTTTTGCTGTGCCTTGTCAGGGTCATGACATTTTCTGTAATGTAAATAGTAATGAAAATAAAGAAAACATTTTTTAAAAGTGTCTCACTATACACTACCAGTAAAAGACTTACTATAAATATATACCAATAATACCACTTAACTGCTCAGACTTCAGAGTAATGTTATGTGGCTGTTTCGTTGTCTTGATATATTTGGGGTGTAGTGTAATGAAGCACATCAACCTTTTTGAGGTCAAAAATTTTAATTAAAAAAAGAACTAATTTGTTACTTTCACACAAACTGTACAGTCACTCACATCATGTGATACACTGGCACTGCACTGGAACCAAAACATGCAGCCTCATAATCATAGTTAAACGGTCCAGTGTAGTCTCAAAATGAACAACTCCCAAATACTGGCACTCTCATGTTTCAGCACATTCATTTTACAACTATCTACAGTTTTGCAAAATACATACAATTTACAATAAGCAAAGGATTTCTTCAGCTTTCGATTCTATATTAAATGAAAATGTATTAACAGAAATGATTTAACCTTGATGTGCCAAAACATGCAATGCAGCTAGAAAGAAGACAAGCTCACCAAGGCTACTTTGTCTGAGCAGGGCACATTCAGGGTTATGGCTATTTAAAAAAAAAAAACTAAACAAAAAAAAACCCAACAGAAACATTTCTCTTTATTTACAAATGAATTCCAACAAAACCAAAAAAAGAACCTCTCCTTGAAAATGACACAATCCCTGAGATGTTCTCTCATCACATAACGGGTAATTATCAATTAATGTCCATTGATCATCAACAAGCAACTGCTGCACATGATGCAATGATGGGAGAGAGGGAAGCTGTGACTGAGCAGTAAAACGTGAACCAATCAGGCCAGCAGTGCTCATCAAACACAAGTACGGGACACCCAGACCTTTGTTTTCCCCCTTCTGTGGACTAGACAGTAGAGAGACTAATTATTGTCCCTGCTCGGCCACTGCTTCAGCCTCCTCCTCATCCTCTTGGTCCTGGTCTCTCTCCTGTTTGTCGTTCATTTCCTGGTCCTTGCTCTTCTTACGTTTCTTCTTCTTGTGTTTGTGCTTGTGCTCCTTGTCCTTTTCCTTTTCCTTCTCCTTCTCCTTGTGCTTCTTGCGTTTCTTTTGCTTTTTATGTTTCTTTTTCTTCTTGTCTCCACCAGTGATGTCCTCATTGTTGTTTGGGGAGGGGCTTCTTGAGGGCTGGCTGAGGGATTGGCTGGGACTGCAGCTCCGCCCCCTCTCTGCTTCAGACCCCTCCCCCTCGCTGTAGTCTGGAACAAATGCGGCCTCGTCAGTTTCCCGGGCCAGGTCTGAACATAAGCGCTGTCTTCTGGGCTCCGGTGCTCTGGGTTCTGACCCGCCACGTTTGTTTTCAACAGCGCTCTCTTCTCTCACCACCCGAGCTTCGTCCTTAGCCCCTTTCGCCTCTTCTCTAACAACTTTAGATTTAGCAGTTTTCTCAGTGTTCTTTAGCCCTTTCCCCTCCTCTTTTTTTGGTCTTGACTTCTTGTCATCTTTAGCCTTGGCTGGTTTAGGAGCTTTGAGTTGGGCCTCCCTTTCTGTGCTCCTCTGGGACTCTGGTGACGGTTCAAGGGGAGTGTTTGGTTCATTGTCCTGACTCTCCTCGTCATCTTCCCACTTGGAGCGAGGAGGGGGTTGGATGAGGGGCTTTTCCACTTGGGATGGGCTAGATGTGGGGCTAGCACTGATGCTGTGCTCCTGCTGCTCCTCAGAGGGCTGCTGCTCCACAGGTTTGGATGATGTATGTTTCTGTTGTCTATCTGTGTTGCGTTTGGACTCTTGTAATGACCTTGTGGCAGAAATGGAAAAATGTATGTTAATATTTTACCAAAGTAATCTATTTTTAGAATATTTGATGATAAAAATCAGAGTTGGACAACAAGGGCTAATTTGTGTCAGTATTCCCAATGATGAAGAAAAGCTATTTGTTAGTTTAGAACAAGTCAAAAGAACCTTCTTGATAAGAAAATTCTTAAATGTCAATTCAAAGTCACCTCCCTCTCTGAAGTCTTCTGAGGCACAACTTTAGATTTCTTAACTCCAGATCCATTTCTAAGAAGGCACTTTGTAAAAATGACAAAGCAAGAAGAGAAGAACTTACCTAGAAGAAGTCCCGCCGTGCAAGGTGAGGACCTTGCGGCTGATTCTGGGTCTAGTCTTAGCAGGAGGCTCCTGGCTGTCCTTAGCTGAGAGTAGAATAGAAGCAAGTTTAGTACAAGCCTAATGAGATGGCACTAGTCTAAACCTAGTTATACTGCGGCCGCTGCTGTGTTCAGGAGAGCACAATTACCTTCTCTTTGAGCAGCAGCTGGCTTCTCTCCCGAGGACACTGTTCTGTCTGTTCTGTCCTTGGAAACACTCCTGGGAAATAAGGAGAAATAATTACATATTAACATCTGTGTTTACATATTCAAGTGCTGGGGCATTTGTTTCTGTGCATGAATATGTTTACATGGACTTATGCTTCCAGGGGTTTAAATGGCAGTTTTGTGGGAGCACAGTACCCTAAATAATTTAGTTTTCTATTAGAAAAATTTCAAAGCTTGCAAAACGGCAAATATAAGCCGCTTAGCATTATCACATCTCTTTTGACCTTTCTTTAACCCCTCTGTTAATGGAGTCCTGCCTGCAAAGGCGACCTAATGCACATGCATTTGAAAGGGCAAGCAATGCCAGTGCACCCAAGGGAAATCTACCAAAGAGGAATCCAAACACAAAAAACCTTTACAAGGCCTAGTATAACCTGCAATACATTTTACAGACACCATTGACTTTTTTTTAACAGTGATAACAAATTGCAATATTTACCTAAACACAGGTAGGCATTGTTTGGAATAAAAAACAGACAAGAGCTTTACACACATCTTCATGTAAATATATAAACAACAGCAGAACCAACCTGTCTGACTTGTGCTCCCTGTCCTTGTGCACCGCATTAGGCTTATCCTGATGGTCTGACTGTCTCTTGGCCAACTTCTCTGCAATGGTCATTTTGTCCAAAGAGACAGACCTCCCTCCACCAGAGTTCTTTTGGTCAATCTTCTGGTCACTCTTGTGTTCACTCCTTGTAGGGCGTGGTTCCTCAGCCTCCCTCTGGGTGACTCTCTGTCTGCTCCTGTCCCTGACGTATCCCCGGTCTCTGTCTCGTTCCAGGCCAGGTCCTCTGTCACGACCCCTCTCTGAACCCATGTCCCCCGCACTGCCATACCCAGGTCTTCTTTCAACTGAAGGAGATGCCTCTCTCCGCAGGCTGGGCTCTGGGCTGTGTCTGTCTCCTGATGGTGGAACACTAGAGAAGGTGCTTTTTTCTGGGCCAGAGGGGAGAGCGTCAGCGCTACCTCTTCTCGTCACTTCTCTGTTCAACTTAATCCTCCGGGTGGGATTCACTTGAATCTAAACAGAAAAACAATTAAATTTTATTAGAAAGTGGCAGTATCGAGCCTTTCAATGGGTCATAGTAGAAAGACATGTGAAGAACAAAACTAACTCAAGAATGTGTCTCCTTTGATTGGTTGTACCCACCTTGAGGTCCATAAAGGGCCTATGGCCTCGCTCCCTCTCCTCCCGAGTGGACTCGCGGCTCACAGTGACAGACAGAGGTCTATCTGAGGGGGAGACAACTCGCTGCAGCGCAGGCTGATGGGACACATGTGAGTGCGGGGGAAGCTCTCTGCTCAGTCCTGGTCCTTCTATACGCCTCAGCTTCCCTGGAGGTGGTCCAAGCAAGGAGTGGCTCTCCTCCACCACCCTCCTGCCCCTCTCCATGGGGGACGGGGGTCTGTGGTGGATTGGGTATGGGAGCACACCTTCTCTTTGGGGCATCTCTCTTCTATTATGAACATCGTGGCTCATTCTATGGCTTTCATGTAGATAACTGTCATTTGCAGTTTGGTCTTGTAAAGACTGAGGTGGGGTTTTGGACAGCACTTGCTTTGAAATGGTACTTCTTGCCTTGTCCTTTTTTGATGTAGGTGGATGAGCACCATCGTCAGTTCTGAGCTTAGCCTTTAATGTTTTTCCTGTTGTTGTTGATGGTTCTTTCTTTTTGACAACACCTTCACCTGGCTTCTTTTTCACTTTAGTACCATCTGGTTTGACTTTGGCTTTAGCCTTAATGACCTTCTCTTTTTTGGTTTTGTCTGTTTTTACTAGTGATCTGGATGGGGCTTTTCCTGAGACAGCAGGGCTTTTAGAAGAGGCTTTAGTTGTGATAGTAGCAGATTTTGAAGACATAGACGTAGTTTTAGTGATGGACAGGTCATCCATGGGCTCATCGCGGACAGGTGTTGCGTCTCCTCTGTCAACAGCCTGATCAGCCATTTCAGCTTCCTCCCCCGTCCGCTTCCTTTTGATTTTTTTTACTTTTACAACTTTGCTAGACTTGATTCCTGTAGTGGATGAGGCGGTATGGTGTGTACCTTTCCGCACTTTTGCATGTGGGGAGTAATCTCGAGGTAAAGGAGACATCCGATCTCTGTCCCTGTCTCTGTCCCTACTACCTCTTCCTCTGTGGT
Source organism: Periophthalmus magnuspinnatus (assembly GCF_009829125.3). Taxonomy (NCBI): domain Eukaryota; kingdom Metazoa; phylum Chordata; class Actinopteri; order Gobiiformes; family Gobiidae; genus Periophthalmus; species Periophthalmus magnuspinnatus. The sequence goes on from NC_047126.1 coordinate 22,713,241, forward strand.
GCCTCGGTGAATGTTCGTCATACTCCTTGTACTCCTTATAGTATTTACCATACCAGTCATGATAGTCTTTCTCCCACTGCCTGTAGCTCTGACTGTCCCAGTGGTCACCAGGACTGGCTCCTTTCATGTCATAGGGTGGCATGTCTCTGTGATGATGTTTGCGTGCTCCCGGGCTATGGCCTCTGTAGCCCCCCGGAGAGCGTGAGTGTGATCGATAAGGCCCACTATGTTCAGCAGTGTCCCAGCCCCCGCCTCTGTATGAGGGAGGGGTGCGAGGGGATCCCGAGCGTCTGTACCCATAGGACCTAGACCTGGAGCGTGACCTGGAGCGTCCATAGCTGCGCCCGTTGCGTTTGGAATAAGAGTGTCCGTGCGAGGGGGAGCGTGACCGCGAGCGGCTGGGAGAGTATGAGAAGGAGCGGGAGCGGGACCTGGAGCGGCTGTATGGTGAGCGACTGAAAGGAGACCGGCTGTACGAGCGAGACCTGCAAATAGCACATACAGTTAAGTTACACAGACCAGTGCAGGACAATAATAGCTAAATGTTCCAAGGCTTACCTGGAGTAGGATCGTCTGGGTCTCTTAGGTGCACCTCTGTACTTCATAAGCTCTTTATGGAAGTCTTTAGTAAACTCATCCAATTTGGAGGTAACTCTGAAAACATTAAGCACTGAAATGTAATATAATGAAAAAAAAAAACCTGGCACAAGAGAAATATTCTATTTATTTTTAAGTTGCATTTATTTAATGTAACATTTCCAAATAGCCTAATTTCAAACTCGAATTTTATCATAAGGAAAAGATGCAATACTAGATTCTAATACCACAGTGATAATACACACTTTCGTTATACAGTAAAATGTGATTTTCAACATTGAAAGTACCTTCTTTTATATTACCATGTGATATTACATTTATGTAACACCTCAGTCATCCAGATAGGATCCATGATGGTTCATGGGCGTATACTAGTCTGTGGTCTTATACTTGTTCTGATGCAGCTCAAGATCATTCTAAAGCTATTCAGGAAACATTAATTTCTGTCCTGTGAATGTGACTTTTTTGTATCGATACCTGCTCACATGAGTATCTAGTTACGATACTACCGTATTTTCCGCACTATAAGGCGCACCTAAAAGCCTTTCATTTTCTCAAAAACCCACAGTGCGCCTTATAATCCGATGCGCCTTATATATGGATCAATATTGGTCAATTATGACACCCGTAGTCAGGAGGCGTCGCCGAAATAATAGTGGTAATAACCCTTTAAGGACTGAGCACACTATGGTCCAGTATATCTCACCTAGACCTACACTTTTATTCTTTTTTTTTACCATAAAAATCATGTCAAACGAAGTATCAGAATTTACTGCATTTTTTCACACAACTACTTCTATTTTACACATCCATCCGTATTTTTTTCTTTTACGCATCGAATAAATGAGTGAAAATCTCCGCAGCACCGCGCTCTCATTCATCACCTTCAGGACAACAGAGGCAGATTACCGTAATGATGGTAAAATATTTTGTTAGCCCCATGTCTCCGCTTTGAGACGCCGTTTGAATTTACATGAGAGCACGACTGGGCGCGGAGTTACGCTGCTGGAAAGTCCGCCACCCACTCTATCTGCAACGACAGGATCCGACGCTATAGGGATAATGGGGAAACAGGGAGACGGGGAGACAGCGCCGGGCGACATGCGCCACAATCTGCCAATGGATCGCGGATGCCTGGGCTGAGGTATCAGTCTCAACTGTGGTCCGAGTTTCACGAAGGCAGGAATTGTCACTGAACTGTTAAGACAACAACAGCGACACGGATAATGGCGATTTTGAGGAGACGGAATCGGGCACTTTGAATGAGCTCGACCAACTGTTCAACTCAGACACTGAAGAGGAAGAACTCGACGGATTCGTGAATGAGGAATGAGCTGAAAAAGTGAGGCTTTACGTGTTTCTTTCACGTGTTTACAACTAAACAAGGCTGGAGATATTGTGACTATGGACATTAACGTTTGAACAACGTTAAGTTATTGTTATTGCGTTGCACTATTTCTAGAGTTACTATATTGTGATGCATTAAGTTGTTTTGTGTGTTTTCAGAACGTTTTTTTTTATTCTATTAATAAAGTTTGACTGACTGACTTATCTGACTGTTTTGTTGACGTTCCCTTTAGCGCAGCTCCATCTCGTGGATGCGTAACACAACCCCAGCTACTACAGTAGTTTATATTCTATGCGCCTTATAATGCGGTGCGCCCTATATATGAAATTTGTTTTAAAATAGGCCATTCATTGAAGGTGCGCCTTATATTCCGATGCGCCTTATAGTGCGGAAAATACGGTAGTTTTAGTATCTGATTTTATACTTTTGACAACTCTATTTTAGAAGTTAAAAAACAAAAACATACTTGTCTTGGCGATGGTGGCGCTGTCTGTAGAAATCCTCTTTAGATAGTGGGGGCTGGGGGAGGGAGGGTGGCATGGGCATTAGAGGAGGTTGAGCCCCTGGAGGTAACCAGGCAGGGTTTAAGCCCGGAGGGGGTGGGACATAGACTGGGGGGGGCTGGTAACCCAGGGTAGGGGGAGGAATCAGACCAGGCCCAGGGGTGTAGGGAGGGGGGTAGGCCTGTGGTGGAGGGGGGAACAGGGCTGGGGCATACACGGGCACCACAGGAGCAGGAGGGGGGACTGTTTGGACATGGCCAGAGTTATGCTCCCTGCTCCGGTAAGACCTGAGAAACATAACAGACAGCAAAAGTAAATAAAAGTATAAGACAAACTGCTAAAACGGTCAATGGTGATTAATGATGTCTTGCCTGTCCCATGATCTATTTCCTCCTCGGTGTGGATGTTGGGGCCTTGAGTGTCCTAAACAAACAGCTTTGTTACTTTTTTCATAAATCTAGTTTATGTCAAAGTGCCTCTGGCATGAAATCCTTACCTGATGGATGTGAAGACCTGTGAGGGGGAGGAGGGTGGCCAATAACCGTTAAATGGCTGCCGGCAGTATCATGCTGTAAAGAAAAATAAGTTACATTAAAATGCATAAGATCCTACATAAGAGCAGAATGTACAAGCTGAGTGTGGCTTATTCATCCTAATTATTTAAGAAAACACAAAAGAAGCTATTATTTAGTTTGCTTTTTATTGTATACATTATGTGGCTTCCTATAGCAGAGATTCCAATAATGATGTGAACAGCCAAGAAACTCCTCACTCTATGGTGGCAAAATCTACAATTTGGCGTAATATTTTATTTAGATTTTATTTTATTTTTATTTTTTAAACTGATTAGCTGTTTAGAAGTTTACATGTTTGGAAACCATCTTATAGTGTAATAATAAAATCTCTTCACATTAGTAGAATAAACATATTATTATAAACTTTTAGCATGAAAGGACCTAAGGCGAGGCCGCCTTAGATTTTAAAAAGTGTTCTTGTAGACCAGAATAGGCATAGCTGGTCATAATCTTAATCCCCTCTTGAAACTTCAATGCTCCCTAAACACTCACCTGTGCAGCATTTTCAGGGTGTCCTGCGGGTTCAGGTTTTCGCACGACTGGATCCGGCTCTGACTCCCTAAATCAGAAATCAAACTTATAAACTGACTGCACTTTTATTGTGTTTGGGTTGCGATTCAGATGGTGACAACATACCCAGGAGGAGGTGGTTCTCCATGGCTTGGCGTGTGCATAGGTGAGTGGTGATCTATTACAGGGGCTGGAGAATGGACAGCCTCTGGAGCTTCAGTAGATGATGCATGTGGTGGAGTTGGGACAGATGTGGGAGCTGTGGTGACTGTAGCTGTAGCTGTAGCTGTTGTAGTAGCAGTAGCAGCAGCAGCAGCAGCAAGCACAGGGGGTGCACTCGGAGTTTCAGGGACTGTCGCTGGAGCACTGACCGCAGGGGGCAGTACTGGAGGCTGTGCAGGTGGTTGGGGCATCAGAGGGTCTTGCTGTCTGGAGCGCAGAGACCGGAGCAGCTGAAGACGAGGTGGGGGTGGAGCAGAGTGCTGCACTGGCTTGCGTATGCGTTTAGTGTAGCCGGTCTCATTTTTGAAGTTATTCACAGCCTAATTTAGAGAAAACTTATTTAGTTTAAAAAAAAAAAGCTTCTTCATTCAAAAGGTTTTGTTTTCAAGATTCGACTGAAACATAAGTAGACAAAACTTAAGTGTTACAAAATTGTTCTACAATCTGCAAACAATACTATACACAGATGTAGGTCAAAATTGTGAGTATTACCTGTCGGAGAAACTTGTTTGCAATCAGGTTATCAGGAGAAACATCAGACTGCTTGCAAGAGTAGCAGATATGCTCTTCTGAGTCTAGCAGCGCAGTTCTGATACCTGTGGACAAGTAACAGGTTCCAGTTGAACACAAAGGATTTTTGACTCCATCTCACTAAAAGAAGGACCTGAATATTTAGGCCTGAAACTGACTATTATTTAAGTAGTCGAATTGTCTAGTCTGCTTATTTTTTTCCAATTAGTGGACTAGTCAAATGATTATTTTTTGTGTAAATAAACTCTCAAAACATATTTTTGCCAAACAAAGATTGAAATATAGTGGCGACTGGAGGCTTTTGAAGAGAATACTTACAAATAAAATGCATCATTGATGAAAATGTGTTTTTTCATTTTGATTTAATAATGCTGCTGTGAAATATGATCACGCTTTTTATAATCTACTATTCATAATTAGTCGATTAATCATGTCAATACACTTCCTAAGAGGTTATGAAAAGGTCAGCTCTAGTTCACATCGTACTAAACTCCTACAAATGACCATAAAATATGTATTCTAATTTTGTATACATTTAAAATGTGACTGAATGACTCACAGTCATCACAGTAGCTGTTTCCACAGCAGGGTATAACCACTGCATCAGTCATGAGGTCGTTGCAGATGGGACAAAGCAGTTCATCTGGGATGGGGTCTGTATCATCCTCAGAAGACGACTGATCATGTGGAACAAACGGAGGTCGCTCTTTCTTGCCTTGTGCGTACGCCTCCCTGTACGAGACCATTTGTACAAAAAAGTTGTGTATCAAGACCAATCACGATAAAGAGTAAGTCGATAAACAGCAACACATACGCATCGATAGCAGGTATTGCATATTCCCCAGTACTGGTTAGCATGGCTCCTTTTGCCCCTGGTTCTGCCTTGACCATGAAGCTCTGAGGAATGCCTTTACTGGTCCGGACTGGTTTGGGGAGCTCCACATTCTTATCTTGGACCTGAAAAAAGTCAATTAAAACAGTCATCTGACAGCCATGACTTCAAATGTTTCTTGGTCATTAAAGTGTTGTAAAAATTTACCGAAATCATAGGGCATTGGCGATTGTAGTGGCCTGTCTTTCCACAGCGAAAACAAGTGTAATGTGCAGGTGGAGGCCCAAGTGCCTTCTTTGAGTAACTGAGGACAAAAAAGTAAGTTTAACACAAATTTTACTTTTGTAAAAGCTTTACAATAATTAGGTGAAAACATTATACTCAAGACTAACTGTATTGGGTCATATTCATGATTAGACTGAGTCATCATGGCTTTAATCTTGTCTTCTTCTGATGCATTTGCGTCAACCAGGTTTGCAGTCTAAAATGTAGGAACAGAAAGTTTGTTTTAAAAAAATTCAGTTTCATTTCAATGTTTGATGTCTTGGTGACCAATCTTTATGTACACAACCAGTACCTTGGAAAGTTGTGCAAGGGTCAATTGAGGAGAAGAATCCGTCTGGAGGAGAATCAAAGTACAAATAATGCAGTGTTAACATGTCATGACTGACCATCTATATTCCATCATACAGTGGAGTAGAGTCCCTCGTTCCCCCACCACATTGTGAACAACACAATTTCCCTTTCCCTGCTGTAGCCAAAACAGGAGAATATTGAAACCCCCAACTGGCTAGGTTAGAGTTTACCAAAAACACTATTGGGAATTTCACAAGATTTAAACTTAAATCTAAAATACAGGTATCAAGCAGAAGAGTAGAAACATTTCAGTCTTGTCTAATCTAGTAATCTCTGTCCTAATTTGGGATCAGACTCAACTCGCTACTCTTCCTGAGACTGACCGAAGCCTGCCTTCTCTCTGGTCTTCATCAGCAAGTTTCAAAATGGACCAGCACAGTGTTTGAGACTTCTCCAAGTACTGCCTGCTGAAGAACTTTACTGTCAGTGGAATACTTGACATTTTATTCTATTAATCTATTCTTATTAATTTAGGCAACTAATCTGCAACAAAACTCAGCCAATGAGCAGTTTTCAAACAGGACAGTTTGTGCTGATTCTAGTTGACTCTAAAGCTGTCGCAGCAGGTCGAGTCCTCCATGTTTTTGGCTCAGAAACACTGGATTTGCTGCACAGGGAACACACAGGGATCTGGTGTAATCGGTTCTGACAGTGAACCACTCTCATCTTTATTGACAGGTTCTGCAGCGTACAGGACACTACACCAGAAAACTCACTGCAGCAACTTATCAGGGCCTCCACAGGTTGACAAAGATTCAAGCCTCTACAAGCATCAGCCCCAAACCAAACTTTAATAACCAACTTCCCAAAATCTGAAAAACTTTTTGACTCTAAAAAATGTGTGAAAAAATTTACAAAATAAAAACTATGGCGTAACAGACTTAAATCAAGTTTAGTGTATGAAGATTTGTTCTGGGTAAATCCTCACAGGTTTAGTAACTGTAAACAGTTTACAGTAAATCCCAGGCACACATTACTCCATAAGGTTGTTGAGCCACAAATATATTTTCACAGAAAATAAACAACATTTATCAATACAAGTGACCATTGTGTTTTACAAGCAAAATCTTTGAAAACACTTGCCTGTCTGTAAGCAGGCTACAACACCATTTCAATATGAAATACAATCATAAATACTGTGGCAAAATTCAATTATGTGTGTAGATCAGAGCATTTAAAACATTTGTAAGTTTGTTGCTCTCCACATTAACATATTTACACAGTTTATAGATTATTATTACTTTGGTCAAACACATGTTTGTTAATGAGGAACAATAAATTATATAAAATCTTATCTTATAGAAACTTTCAAAATGACAATAAATAACATTTAGAATTCAAAGATGTTGACACAAATGTAGGCACACAGTGAACAGAGCATACACGCAACTTGATCATTTTTGACAGAATGTTTTCAAGAAAGGTGGAAAAGATAGTGAAGCGAGTGAGTGAGTGTGTTGGTTTTGGGTTTGGTTTACATACGGGTCTAGTTGATCCAACCACTGCTGTGTCAGAACGCTCCCTGTGGAGGGCACAACAGGAACACTGGTTAGAATACTACCTTTAAAGTAACAGAATTCTTCTAAAACACAAACAGCATTTGAAAACACAGGCTTAAAATATTACACAATAAATCGTTCCTACCAGCTCTGTATTTGTTCTAAATTTATTTTGAAAAGGTAAGAAAGTTGTGTTGAAAAATTTTAAAGATAGATTTTAGAATTATATTAATACATACACAATGAACGTCCTGCCAGCTGGCTTTACTCCACCAATAGGAGTCCTCCGAACGATGACAGAAGAATGTTTTGGTATGTGGGCTTCTTCATCTGTGTATTCTGAAACACAAGTAGTTCATCATTTATGTATGTTGATAAAAGACATGATACAACGTGTTATGATATGGAGATAGATCAGCATAACAGAGAACACACAGACACACAAACATGCACGCTAAAAGTTTATTCATAATGAGCCCCAAACAAAACGTTGCATCACTATAGAGCTGACCTTCTCGCGTCTGCGCGTTGGTGATCTGCAGGTCGCAGTCTGTGGCCTTGAGCTTCTCACGGACCATAATCTGCCTCTTGAGTTCACTGAGGGTGATGTGAAGCCCATCGAAGGTGACCGTGTTGTAGTCCAGTTTGGAAGAGAATTTATAATGAACACACGACATTCTGAGGATGTGACGCACTTGTACCTACTCAGGGAAGAACAAGGGAAACACAGGGCTGCTTTGATAATAAAATAAACCAGGGTGAGTACTGAACACAAAAGGAAAATAGTTTAATGTTATAACCCTTCTTAGTAACCACTAGACAGAAATGTCTAAATGTAAAAAGGTGAATCTCACAGAGTCTTTAGTAAAACAAGGGAGAGGGGTCGACGTGAGAGGCCGGTGCGCCATCAGAGGCACCTGTGCTCCCAAAGTCTTTACAGTCCCATAGTATGAAAGAGCCCAAATCCAAAAACGTCCATGGAGCAAACACAAATGTAGCGCCGAGTAGAAGGTCCGCAATAAAAGTCCCTGCAGACTGCCCCGACACGGCGTGCTTTAAAGCACTGGCGCGGCTAGCAGCAGGCCGGGACTTTCCACAGTCTATACGAAAATGTTCGCCTTTGGACACAGTTCTTACGTAAAGCCAAGCACGATCATTCAAAGTCCATACGCAACGCACATAACCCAAACAATACGCAAATCACAAAAGTCTATCCGAATACAATGTGGCGTCTTAGACGACAAAGGACAAACAGTCAGGCACAGCTTAGGGGACACACGGTCCGAACAAAAGCTAACGGCTAGGCTAATACCCTGACAATGCTAAACCAACGACGACACAAACAAGATGGGGGAATTCTCTCATAAATCCACGGTTGGGGGATGAAAAGGGAACTTCATCGTCCACGATTAAATTCCATGTTATTAACGCCCGATTGGCGGCAAGTATCCCGTCGTTTCTTCAATGTAAATCCACAAAATCCACTTGGACACGATGTGAGCCTCCTCTTCTCCTCGCTGTACATCGAAATGGCGCAGCGCGGAAACGGAAGTGAGCGTCACACAAAGAGTGACGTACTTCATTTCTTTACGTTGGAGTGTCCGATGTAAACTTTATATGACTTTATTTGACTTTATATGACTTTATTTAACTTTATATGAGTTATAAATATGAAACAAAGAGATATCGTCGCCATGGCAACCTGTGGTAAAGAATGTCCTGAAGAAGTTCGGATTTCACGTTTTAAGACAGTGAAAATCAGCGGCTGTAAAGCTACTATGCAAAATCGACTTTTCCGAGCTTTAATCATGTTATAGTTGTTTTTCCTTCTCATTTACCCTCACTTTACCACTGTTAACAGTTTTATTTTTCTCTTTAATACTATAACTGGGCTTTTTCATTCATACTTTATCTAATGCGCTTGTTCTACTAAACTAATTTAAACAAATCTGGATTTTTCATTTTTGTTGATACATTTTTCTTTTATAGTAATAGACATGAAGTACGGAGAATATTTATTAATGCTTTTGTCCATGTGGTGTATTAACACACAAACATGGTTTAATGCATAAAATAGTTTGTTTACCAGTGTTTTTTTCTGGTAAATATTCATTTTGAGGGGAAAAAAAATGTCATTATCAGAATTTTGCTCTTGCTCCACTCTCAAGATGGAGTTGAACCCACGTTATATCTAGGCCTTATAATACTGGATTTTCCCTCAAATAAACATCACGACGTGATCAAGTGGAAATGTGTACACTGACGCAAAGTCGGATGCATAATAAACGTCTACTTTTTAATGAGTCTCATTGCCTGCTATTAGGTAAAGTGTAACTTAATACCAACGGAGTTTGTGTCACAGAGGCAGGTCCATATGGTCCACTGATGGAAGCAGTGGATATACTTATAATGCTATGGAAAATGTATCAGTAAAAAGAAGACAACATATTTCATATTCATTTATTTACAGAGCAGTGTTTTGTTTTACATAAAATTATAGTTTTTTACTGTGTAGTAAGTCTATTCATGACCTACAGCCACGAACTCAACAATAAATCAAACTCCTGCTTCACTTTCAAGGGTGACAGTAGATTTTTTGCCCTAACCCCTGATATACCCTGGTAGAATATTTAGATATCAAGGTGCACTATACAACGTTTTATGTTCACTATCTATTTGCTACCTGCTTGTCTCCATGAAAATTATGATTTGCCTTGAATGTTCCACAGTATGGCATTAAACTTCTACATCCCCATGGAAGCAAGCAAGTGGTGGCAAGTTCCAGTTCAAAATTGTGAGGAAGTGACCCGCTCACATGTTTGTTAAGGTATTAGCAATAGGGTATGTTCACTTTATATACTAATTCAGTCTCAGGTCAAAACTATATTTGCTTCATCTTTCTAAAAACATATTTACATGTAGCCAAGTTAGCCCCCGGAAATGATTTATAAAACCCACTCTGGACTGGAATTGTCTCTGGAATTGTTGTCTCATTTGTAGTCACATTTTGTTTGCCATTTTTAGATGAGGTTAGATGTCCTATGAAAAAGGGCAATGCCAGACAAAGCAATGAGAACAAGTAACTGGCATACTCTTCACTGTAAAAGTTATATAGTGTACCTTAAGAAAAACCTGCATGGATGAAAAGTTACAGGCAGGCAAGTATGTTTAGTTGAAACTTATAGGACAGGAAGTTGAGGTAAAGAAGGTCATGTTATAGGGTTGGGATTGGAAAAAGTAAACTCCACCAGGGAGGATAATTTGGACATGATCTGAAGGCGAAATAAAACAAAACAACTGAAACTGCATAACAGGTGCCCTGGTGGAAAAATGTATTATGTAATCAAGGACCTGACATACTTTGAAATTATTCATATTGACCATAATTAACAGCCAAATCACATAAAAGGCTAAGCTAAAATGAGTCTGCATATACACTACTAAATGTGGAAATCTTGTAATAGAACAAAGATTTTTTTCAACCTATGGCACAATTATTTTTCAGATGCTAGGTTTTAAATATCTGATGACATTAACATAACATAACATTTTGAAGTGTACAATTGAAATAATAGGAGTTAGGGCAAGGGGACTGTTGCTCTTGTTAACCTGCTGTGTATATGTTGGATAACTGTACTGAAAAAATGGACCATGTCACTAATATTCCATAAAGTATCATAATAGATGGATAGAGATTTTACTGTTTTATGTTTCTTATCAAAGCAACCTACAATACATACAGCGATGGTGGCTCTTGCCCTCATATTAGAGAGTATAAACCAGAGTAATAATATGAGTAATAATATTAACTTAGGTCCTATATTATACAAAATGGACTCTTGTGAGTTTTAAGATGTGTTATAACATTGTTACCTGATCAAAAACATACCCAAAGTCGTGTTTTGTTTCATTCACATGTTTGAGTAACCCTTTATTATTAGGCTGCCTACATCTCCAAAGCTTGAAATGCTCTGTTCCACCTTGTGATGTCATGTAGTGGTATATTTTCCCAAGTTAACAGCTACTTTTTACCTTTAGTTCAGTAAAGTTTGGCAATTCCAGGACAGAAAGCATCCAAATGATTCTAGTGAAGGTGTATGAAGTTTAAAAAACATAGTGGAGCACTTTCTGTATTACAATACTAAATATGCAGGGTTTGTGTGTTAAACATGTGAGAATGAAACAAAACAAATCTCCAGGAATGTTTTTAATGAGGAAACAACATTATAACATAGGTTTAAAAAAGCGTCACATGGGTATAATGTCTTTTACACTCTTAATCCTCTCTCACACAGGTGTCGTCCTTCTGTTGCCTGAGCAATTCCCAGACACCAGCTCCTCCTCATTGTGCCCTCCTAATCCGTGTCCGTCCTCCATCTTGGCATCAGAGGCCGGCGTTGCCATAGTGTACAACATGAAGTCCGGGCAAAGCGTTATGGGCGTGGGCAATCCTCCTTGTGTGTTCATCTTTGTCTCTGCTGTGATGGAGGGCTCCCGGTCCCTCACAAGCGCTGCCCTGAAAGAGTCCCCCCCGCTGTAGGTGCTCCGGGAGCTCAGGCGGCGCGAGCGGTTCTGGCTGTAGCGATTGCGGTAGTAGGAGGAGCTGCGTGAGATGGGGGGCTTCATGAGGGAGGGTCTGCCTTTGGTGCGCAGCTGGCGGTGTTTCTCTATAAACACGTGCACGGCCAGGACGCCTACCATCTCAGCCAGCACGAAGGACAGTGCGCCGAAGTAGAAGGACCAGCCATACGAGTAGCTCTTCTTGTTGTCGCTCTGGCTGGGGTCGTCCGAGTTGGCTGATATGTACACGATGATACCAATGATGTTACTCAGACCTGGAAGAAGTTAAAGGTGACATATATATATATATAAAAAAAAAACTTTTATGAGTTTTACTGTGTTTTCTTATCATCAGTTGCTCAGAGTTGTATTTCAGTTGATTCATGCATGTTCCTAATTCTTTATTCTCCTACATTAGAGGCTTGAGTGCTCAGAAAATTTCTGTTTTCACCTGCATGAGTTAGAAATTCTGCATACTCTCTCCCTTTAAAAACTCTCTCTAGTTTTAGTTGATGAAATGCTATGCTAGTTTAAACACTTAAATCTAAAATACATTCATTCTCCTGGTCACTTTTCAGCATTTATACATTAATTTTATATTTACTCAAAGTTCATATAAGTCAAGCTTGGATAACATGTCCAGCACAACAAAGAAATATGTAGTTATTACTGACCCGCAGAGACGAAGAGGATGCCAGCACACAGGATCACATTGTAGCGGGACTTGTAGAACTCACTGGCAGCCACGCACACTCCCCCAAGGAACAGCAGCCCCACACTGAGGATGGGGAAGAGGCTGGAGGCTCTCACTGCCCCTGAAGACAACAAACTGAGACTGTTCAAAGTTTCATCACAACTTTCAAATCGTTTTCAGGACTTACGTAACAAATATTCCGCTGCATCCTGGTCATAGTCGGCATCTTCAGGAAAGTGGTCGATGTCTTTGCAAACGCCCCGGAACGTTCCTAGAAAAATATGGCATACAGTAGTATCATCACTGACAGTTTACATCAGCAAGGGCGACTTAAATTACGTTCTCAAATATTTCTTAACAGAATAAATATTTGTATTAAGTACTGGGGAAACTTGCTTATGAGAAAGTAAAATGGCATGAAAAATATGTATGAAAATATACTTATACTGCTGTACTTCTCAGCTTTAGTGTGATATATGGCTGGGTAACTTTTTTTTTTATAGCATATCAGCACTTGAAGTCACAGTATGTAACTTAACTGTAAAATAGACTAAAAAAAATGCATTGCAACTAATTTTGTGGAATAAAGAAAGAGTATTTTTTGTACTTATAGAGATGAAGCCAGTGAGAGCATAAAACCACAAGTACACAAGTCCATATAACACATTAAAACAGGTGCAGATGTGTGTATAAAAGCTGAATTTGTTAAATTAAAGACTAAAACTCTAAAAGTGAACAACAACATTTTTGTTGGACTAAACCTATAGCCACACAAAGCAGAACAAAAAAAATGTTTGAACATGCCAAGCTTTAAACATTTTCCAGACATTCAGGCATATGAAAATTGTTAAGGGGAAACTTTTAGGGTTGGCAAGAGTTCAAGTCGAACCCATCACCAGCACCCAATACTCGGATAACTGAGCCCCACCCCTAGTTATTCAGTGTAAATAACACAGTACATACATGTAGACTTGACTTCTCCCCTAACATTTGCTACTGCTGCACAGCCACATATTGACTCATCTGTCCCTATGTAAGGCACTCATTGAGTAGTATTGATGAGATGACTGTCGCCACGGAAACATAACTCATTCACTGGCTACAACTCTGTTAAAATGAGCAGTGCAGGCCAGATCAGAAGTAGGCCAACAGCATTTGTAATAGTGGGCATGATAAACAATATACTGGAACATGTCAGTAGGCTTCATTGGGTAGTATGTGTTTTGTTACGTTTTGACAGTGACGGGATGGGGGCTCTGTGTAGCCCAAAATTCTGTCCACTATGTAGATCACTGAGACAGGGATATAATATTTTTTTTTTATTGATATAGGCCTTTAAAATGTCGGGTGCATAATGTGTAAAAGGTGCACTATGTAACTTTTCTGCTCATTTCCCTGGAGATTTTATTGCATTGCCTGAAATGTTCCAGGATATAGTATAAACTTATAACATATATCTTGTTTTTTTTAATTGCAGGTGTTTTTAATTGCTTACAAATACCTTAACCGTACATTCTTGCTATGGGAAGAAGAGATGAATGCCACTATGGGGAACATTCCAGGCAAAGTTATAATACGAGAACAAGGACGCGGCGTGCACAGAAAAGTTACATACTGCACCTTTTAACTGAATAAGTCTGATTCAAAAGTTCAAAAAAGAAATGTGCTTCATGGCTTCTAAAACAGACCTTTGATTTGAACCAGTGTGCTTTGAGGGATAGTCAGGCGTGTGACCTATTTCGCTTAAATAATTTCATTTCAAGTGCCAAATTGTGGCCTAAGACAACTCCTGAACTCCTTAACTGATTTACCAACACTCCCTAATATATTCATCATGACAAGAAGAACTCAGTGAATGGATTTAGATTTTTAAGAAAGAGGTAGAAATGGGGAAAAAATACAAATTACAAAATGACTTTACTAGTTCAATGTTATAAGCCTACTTTAGCCTGACTTTACTTAGATCTACATGTCTAGGTAGGCCTGTACATAATAATAATAATAATACATTTTATTTATAACACACTTTACATTCGAACAACAAATCTCAAAGTGCTAAAGTAAAAAGACATTAAAAACAGAAGACAATTAACATTAAAAAGAGAAGACAATTGGTGTACATGCCAACTTCACCAGTTTCAAATGTGTACAACGCAGCTTCCTAATGGAGGGTTAGCCACCTAGTTGTCACCACTGAAATGCTATTGAATGTTCCACAGTAAGTTATCCATTTGACATTTAGTTAATTAGTAAGTAAGTAAGTAACATTTATTTATAGAGCACCTATAATATTAAATATTCATAGTAATAAAAATGTGAAAATACAGAAACATTATAAATCACAATACAGTAAGAAAAAACACCAACATTTACAAAAATAAAAATAAATAAAAATAAAGAGGGCAATTAAAACAGGTCAGCAAAGAAACGCAAGTCTACAGGTGAGTCTTTAAATGAGTTTTAAATGGTTGAATGGATCTTGCTGTTCTCAAATCAAGGGAGAGTGCAACCCATAATTTAGGGGCAACTGACTGAATGCTTAGTCACTCTTTGTTTTGAACCTAGTCGATGGAACATTTAACCACTGCTGGTCAACAGACCCTGGACAGCAGACATGAGACTATGACCTAGCATATGCGTGTGGAGAAGATCACACAGGTAATTTGGCATCTGCTCATGGATAGATCTGCAGGATATGACCAGGGTTTTGAAAGTGATTCTGGGTGGAACAGGTAATGAATGAAAAGTGGCAGGAACAGGACTAATGTGGCAAAATCGAAAGGTGAGACCATAAAAGAGGCGTGATGAAACAGAAGCATATATGGTCACTTCAAGCTCTGAACGGAACAGTATAGGTCTGAGTTTGGATATGGTTTTGAGGTGGAAGAAGTAAGAAGTCCGGGACAAAGCTTGGATATGCAGTTCAACACTCAGGGCCTGAACAAAAATAATTCCAAGATTGCAGAGAGATCAATTGCATGTGTTTACACTGAAAAACAGACTCGCCTTTCCACAGAACTGACCTGTAACAAGAACTGGTGGCATGGGAAGGCAAAGGGTAGACCTACTTGTTTACCCAAAGCCCAATGGAGGGTCTGTGGGACATTCCAAGCAAAGCAATAACTCCACCAGAAAACCTTGCACCAGAAAAGCGACACAGTGCACCTTTAAAGCAGAGCATACTTTACCCTCGGTGCAGCAGGTCCTCCAGAGGCCGGAGTGGGTCAGCACCTCCTCGTTTTTGCGCAAGGTCTCGTTGTCGCTGGAGCTTTTGGAGCGACACATGCCCCGGGAGTAGAGCCAGTAGTCCGTGCCCACCGCGATGGTCATGAGGCTGAAGGCGCAGAAAGCCCCGGCGGTGGTCAGGAGCATCATCATCCCGCGGTTACACAGCCTCATCTCGGACTACTCTGTTTCCCCTGCCAGCAAATGGGTTAAAACTCTTCTAAAGTTCCCTTAGAGATCCGGGCGGCGGATGAATATAAGACCTTTTCCCGCATTGTGCAACTTCTGAGGAGGCGCGGGCGGCCCAAACCCAAAAGTTGCAGGTAAGAAGTAGGATAAAAGTGAGCTGTGAGTGCGGGGTTGGATAAGCGACAGTGTGGCTCTGATTTTCCGGGATTGACTGATGTTGGCTGGTGGGTTGTGGCGCGGTGAAAGAGCCAAGAGCGCACTCCAAACGCCCCCGTGCGCGCGTTTTTCTGTGTGTGCGTCGTGAAGCGCGCGCGATGGGGCTGGTTTTCCAATGTTTGTGTGTTTTAGGCCTTCAGTCAAATTAGTTTACAGGTCAAAATGCTGCTGGATATTCTTTCAAAACCACACAATATCTCTTTTTTGCATTAAACTTTTTGTATGCTTTGAATAGAATAGATATGATTAGATATTATAGCGTATTAAAGACACAGTATGTCACTTTTTTAGGTTTTATATAGCTCTGAAAAACATGCGTCCTCTTCCTGTTTGTTTCCATGGAAATGTTGTTCCTTTGGCTGTAATATTCCACAGTATGGCATAAAACGTATAGCTCTGGCTTCAACTTTCTACCCATCCCCAGCTTTTTAGATAACAAATGACAATGTTATACAAATGTTGAATGCTTTTTTTTTTTTTCTTAGAATGCATAAATAGCGAGGACAAATCTGTTAAGAGCCTCACAGCTGCATGTTCCCCAGCTCAGGGCGTGGGAAGCCTCTCAAGTAAACAATAAATTATTAAAATCAGTTTGGAAACGGTTGGATGGCCTCAGTTTATCTTCTTGAATATATTTACTGTTACTCATCCCACTTTCAACTAATAATAATGCAATTATAAGTCAACAGTCAGCATAAAATTCATTATATTTTAAGCTGACTGTTGTGACAGTGATGTTATAATAAATGTCTTTTTAAAATTTATAATACATTTATGCAGCAAAAAAAAAAAAAAATACTAAAAGTAAATATTCTGTTTTATTTTATATATAATTTCAAAGCACTCCCTGGTTCTATAGGCCTATCCATGGACGTGGGTAACATTTGAGAATAACTCTGTGAATAAGTATGATTTGAATGGTATCATGTTGTTGATTACACTTTTTGATCATGTGAATAAATGTGCAGAGAAACAAGACCAGAGCCCCAAAGTTACTGAAATGATCCTTTATTTGAATGGTTGTATGGTGGGTGTCTCTCATGCACTGCAGAGAGATGGCACATGCACCACATACACTGTCCCAGTAAACAGACGTCCTCTCCTCTGCCTTTTGCATAGTAAACATTTGATCCTTATATTCACACTTCTCCCTTAAAGTGCCTATGACAGCTTTCAATGCTTCTCTCATTTTGATTTAATTTGGTGTACTAAACTTTCAAACTCTACTTTGGGACAAAGGAATAGACTTGATATTCAATACTCATTATTTAGACAATGATGGTGATTTTCACCATTAAATAAAAGTACTTTTTTTATATCCCATGTGGCCGTATATCTGTGTAATCCCTCAGTCGTCCAGGTATGCTCCATACTGGTCCATGGGTGTGTACTAGTCTGTGTTTTAAACTTGTTCTAATTCAGCTCAAGATCATTCTAAACATATTCAGGAAAGGTTCATTTCTGTCCTGTGAATGTGACTTTTGTATAATTGATACATGCTCAAATGATTATCTATCTTCGATACTAGTTTTAGTATCGATTAGTATCTGATTTTCGATACTTTTAACAACCTTAATTTGGCGAGATAAAAAAATATAAATTGTAGTTTTACACCAATCAAGAAGCAATTTGCAAAGAAAAGTTGAAAAATGTTAAAAAGTTAGGCACAAATTTAAATATAATGAATGAACTTAACTGTTTGAGTAAAATTTATAGTCTAACCTGTCATAGGCACTTAAACAGTTCTATATATGATTCCCTTACAGTTTTCCTTACAGATATGAAACATTGGCAAACATTGTTAAAATGAATAAGAGAAGGGAGGATTAGTGGTTTTCAGATTCTACAATGAGATGATGTCATAATCCCAGATGGGAGCCAGATTGTACTTTACCATGAAATATCCCAAATGTAAATTCTCAAATTCACTGAACTTAATCATTTCTATTCCTGACTAGACCAAAGAACTCACTGTATTATAACAAAAATCTGAATTTTAAATATATTTGTTTTAGCTACCCCTCATCTGTATTATATATTCTTGACATGTAAAATGTTGTGGTGGCATCTGAAACCCAGCAATTGATACTTTGCAGTAACATCACGCTGGGGGTGTACTACATGTATGTCTGTGGTGGAATCTTCAGCAGTTACCATAGTGAGAGATCCAAGTCTTAAAACAAAAAAAACAAAAAAAACTAAATGGATTCAAAAAAACACATTTTCGGGAGGCTTTGGTCAATATGATTGTTCATGTTCCTGTTTAGGGGTTTGATTCTCAACAAAAAGGTGAGAAGGACTAACTGAAACAGAACAGTTAACTAATGATAACCAACTTGTGACTATGTTATTGACAACACAAAATCATTTCACCTGTTATAGTTCCAGCTGATCAGATTGTGTTAAAACAAACCTCAAATGAAAGTCTAACTTGAATAACAGAGCTTCAGACAGAACAGTGCCTTTAGTTAGCTTCACCCCCCCAGGAATGTTGATGACATTAACTGCAAAGTATCAATAGTGAAAACACTGGAAGCACAAGTTAAAAAGGTGAGTGAATGTAAGTAATTATGTAAACCACTTGTACTAGATATGCTCCGCTCCTACTTACACATACTGAAACACATAAAGAAATATTACATCTACTTTATAGCATATTCATACTCAAATATCACATAATCTCATAATACATCAGACACACAGTCCTTCAGTTCTTTTGGAGAGTTCTTTCACAAATGTGCGCCAAATCGATCAGAGAACTATAGTACCCACATATATGGCATGCATAGATGAGCTGTACCACAAGACTGTATAGGCCTACACACCACTAACCCACTGCCATAGAGAAGAAGAGAGAAAGAGAGAAGTTAAGCAAGACAGAAAAATGGGTAATATCGCTGGGCCTCAAGTATCTTGCTTTTTTCTGTGTCAGTTTTTGCATCAGTTGGGAAGACGAAATGTGTTGTGTAGACTAATATGAGGTTTAGAATATATTGGGACCAGTGTTACAAAGCACTAGAGTAGCCCTGAAAGAACATGATGTTGTGTTAGATGAGTTCTACAATATATATACAAATATAAACACTTGTGCTCTGGCAATTTGCTTAATGTCTCTTCGACTCTTAAATTTCAAGCCTAAAGATGCACTATGTAACTGTTTGCCAACTGGAGCCCTATTTGAGAAAAGCTATATAGTGAATCTTTAATTCTGTCAAATCCATTAAATCCTAGAGGACATAAATAAAAAACAAATCCATCATTAAATATGTTTACTTTAAAAAAAAATCCCCCACTGCAGCCTTTGATTTGTCCAGTCTCGTCACCAGGTCGCTTGGAGAGGGTCTTAGTGGATGCCAGACACAAAATTTCTAACTTTTCCACTTTGTGTTTCAAGAGAACGAAAAAGCAGTGAGGATTCTGTAAATGCATTAATTTACATAAACTTAAACCCAACACTATGGAAAAGTGAACACATTTAAATCTATTGAAAATGGATCAATGTAAATGTTGTATCGTGTCTATGTAAAACTGGCCCCTGTGCACTCCTCCTGCTGCAGTTTGAACACAACAGGAGATTATTGATCGTGGAGCACCCATGGACTATGACAGGGGATGGAGAAGGGATCAAACACACTCTGCAGTGTGCACTGGCCACACATTTAAAACATTCACGGAGCTGTCTTCTGTAATGTAGATCTGGTCACTAGATGGAGGATGTTCTAGTGAAATCTCTGGGATAATCAATGTAGTTGTTAACACTGATCTTTTCCTGAAGGGCCAATCAACGCCCTACTTTATGTTACAGTTGAAATGAGCATACACACATAAATAGGTATCAAATCAGATGAAAGCCATGTAATGCATTTCACAGACCTGGACCCAAATTAGGACTGAGAAAAAAATTGATTAAATCGATTAATAGAATCTTAAGTTCAAATCTATTTGTATGGATGAAAATACACTTTATTAGCCCCACAAAAGAGTAAAATTGAGGCAAATTTGGCCAGAAGTTGTACCTTGTACAGTTGTACAGTTTAGCCCAAATCTACCAATTTAATCAAATGTACCAGGCCAGTGCCCTGATCATCTGAAGTTTTAGTAATTATTTACTGCTTTAGGAATAAAATATATGATACCATAATTTCAACAATAAAATAAATTATTCTGGTGGATGGTCCAAATCACAAGCAAGAAATGTTCCACAGTATGGCATTTAACTTCTGTCTCCATGAAGACAAGTAGGAAACGTCACTAAGCCAAGTTTAAATAATAAAATAAATAAACACACATATATACATATATATGTATATACATACACACACACACACACACACACACACGCATAGATACATATACGTATACATATACATATACACACATATACATATATATACATGTTTTCAAGGTATTTCCAGCAATACAAATAAATGTAATTGAATAAATACAAAAAAATACCATACTGTGGAACATTCCAGGAGACAAGCTGGTGGCGGACCCTCCTTTAAACCCTTTAAAAGTGCACCTTTAAAAGCACACTTGCCATAATGTTTCTTAGCACTCGCCGTTGTACCAGAACAAGCTATGTTAACGGAACCAGTATAAGTGACAGTGTAATTCCCCCAACTAGCACTGTTTACAGTTGTTGTTTCCTTGAGCAGCTAATATCAAGAATGCACCAAATTATAGCTTTTAAAACTTTTGAGTATATGAAATGCTTTTTCTTTTTTAATCATTATTAAAATTTTCTATTTTTTTTCTTCATGTATCAGTCTTGTCCTAATACAGATATATTGTATAAGCAGCAGGTCAAAAATGCTGCATCTCATTATAAAGTGTTTTATTGTCCATGATTCAGGAAGTATGCACTTAGCATGCTAGTTGTTTTTTGCATTACGGTGACTGCAGTGCAAACTCTGCTCTGGCATCTGAAAGTGGTGAAAAGTGCCAATAAACTCATTGGGGTGAATAATTAGGACGCTCAGAATGCATTAGGAATAACTTTGGACTTCTGCAAAATGAGCTAGTTTTGTTCATCATAGTTTTAAAACTGTAAAAAAAAAAATCAAAAAAATCAAGTACAGCGCTTTTAAATGGGTAAGATTTGGTGGGGCTATGAATATTTTTAGGCATAACAGTAATATGAGTGCTGGTGGAGCATTAAGGATGGATTAGTCCAGATTGTGGCTGTGTGTGAGTTCAGACTTGGTTCCTGGTTGGTGGGTGGAGGCTGGGAGGAGCTCCTCACACTTTCACACTTGGATGATGAACTCTGGGTTGGTGTAGGAGAAGCCCTGGAACTCATTCTGGTCCAGGTTCATGATGAAGAGCTTGTCCGTCGGCGTCAGCTCCACTACCATCTTGGTGAACTCTTTGTCGAAGTTGCCAACGTCGCGGCGGGATTTCTGGGAATGAAAAGGGGGAAAAAAAAGTGATTTGTTGTATTTGAATTAAAGGGCCTAAATTGCCCAGTTTTAAAATCTATTTTAGATTGGTTTATCCCCATCACAAACATACATGGATTTATGTTTTGTTTCATGCACACATTTCACAAACAAATCCTGCACATGGATGGATGTGTTGTTCTCTCAAACTGAAAACACAATCCATGTTGTGACATTAAGTGATAATATAGCAAGTGCTCCACTGTGTTTTTAAAACTTATACACCTTCACTAGAATCATTTTTTACCATTTTAGTCCAGTATCAGCCTAACTTTATTACAGGTGTTGAAACTGATTCACACCTCAGCAGATATTGTAGACTTTCTGTGAGAATCTTAACTGAACAAAATGTAAAACAAAAATAAAGAAAAATAAAAGCAAACACTTAAGGTGTTTCTAAAGTATTGAATAGTCAAGTAGTTCAACTGTGGCAGTTCAATTTAAAGCGAAAATTGCTGTTAACCTTAAAACTACCACTAAATGACATCACAAGGTGGAGCAGCATTTTGAGTTTTGGTGATGCCGACAGCCTAATAATCCAGGGTTATTGAAACATGTGAATGAAACAAAACAACTCCAGGAATATTATTGAGGAGATAACATAACATGACTAAAAGCTCACAGGAGTTGCATAATGTAGGACCTTTAAAATTAGCAGACAAAAGCTTGGTTATGAAGAGTAGAAAAGCAAGTGGGAAAAAGGTGGAACATAGAAAAACACAATGATTTCTACAATCAGTGGAAACATGACATGTTTAATTTTATGCAACGTCATTAAATAAGCCTTTTTTCTTAAAACAACCTGTATTATTTTTACATAGTAGGCCTTGAAGTGGGCATGAGTCTAAGGGCCACTACAGTAAACCAAGCTGTCAATTTTACATTTCTTTAATGCTTTTTGTATTGCTGAAAAAAAAAAAAATGCAAGAATGCTGTGCATTTTTATTGTGAATGGGCTCACCACATCACAGACCTAGCCTGGAGGGCGCCTGCTGTCACCATGGCGATAGAAACCTTTAATCCCATTCTGTGGAACATGCCAGCCAAAGCAATAACACAAGCAGGGGGCAGGCCTCTCACCAGGAAAGTTTCATAGTGCATCTTTAAAGTATTATTGCTGTTTGCTATTCTCATTCTTCATGGTCATCACCGGTATGTAGTGCTGTATAAGTACTGGTTAAACGTCATGGTTACTCTGTCCTAATGTAAGATAATATAATGATTTTAACCAAAAGGCAGCCGTGTGTAGTGTTGTCACGACACTAAAATTTCAAACTTGATTTCAATAAGGAATAGACTCGATACCGATTCCAATACCACAATGACAATAAAAAAACACTATTTAGACAATAGAATGTCATTTTCAATATTAAATCATAGTACTTTTATATTACCATGTGGCCTTATATCTGTGTAATCTCTCAGTCGTCTAGGTAGGTTCCATAGTGGCCCATGGGCGTATTATAGTCTATGTGTCTTATACTCATTCTAAAGCTTTTCAGAAAAGGTTCATTTCTGTCATATGTTGATACAGGCTCAAATGAGTATCTAGTTTTGATTCTAGTTTTTAGCAGGGATTAGTATCCTATTTTCAATACATTTGGGAACCCTAGCTGTGCGTGCTGCTAGTGCCCACATACATACAGTATTTACACAGAGTCAGAGATAGAGCAACACACAAGCCCAGAAACACAGTTCACAGTTCAAAGATGAGAAGATCCCAGATGTACGTAGATAGATGTTGCTGCACAGACACAGAGTCGAGAGGACAGACCGACTGCAGACCAAACCAGGACTAGGACCCGGACCGGAGCAGGAGAGGGGTCAGACAGCAGGGGGAAGCAGTGAGCCCAGCAGGCAGGCAGACACACGTAGAACACACATGTAGCATTCAGGTCCTACCTCCACTTCCACAGGCTCCAGCCGAATCGGACGCCATCACAGGGACCACTCCTACTGCACCAGGTTTCAATAGTACTACCCCATGTTGTACAGTGTGTGGGTGTCAAGTGAATGTGGTACACACAATCTATAAAGGGAGGGTATGTAGGCTGCACTCATGCTTATTTTTTTTTATTTAAAACTGAACACATGTTGCCAGTGCTTTAACCTGCAGATAGACACATACACTTTTTTCTCATTCTCAGTACATGGACAGGCCTCATGTGAAAGCTCAGAATCTCCAGAATTCACTCACTGAGCTGCAGAGGCTGCACTAGCACCGATTCATGATTGGCTGCAGGTTCTAGGTTTAGGTAGTGTTTTAGTAATAGGAACTGGCAACCCAAATGAGAGACTCATGTAAGGCTCATTCTGCTTTCTGATTAATCACCTTGAAAACCAAAACCCCAAATTATGATTTAATTTTTATAAGAAAGAATAGATCAGCATTATAACTGTTATCAGTAAAAGCTATATTTAATTTGAACATGCTTACCTCATATCTGGAGACACCAATCGGTCATGTTCATAAAATCTACAAAAAAAAAATTCTACATACCCTCCCTTTAATTCTTGGGTTGAAAAATATCTTTCTTTCCAGCTACAATTACACACTAAAAACAGTAGAGTAACTTTGTACAAAATGGTGATACAAGTCAAATCATACAATCCACCAAAGCAATACATTCAATTAATAACTGAATATATATTTATTTTCAATGTGACCATTCCATCATTGCTTCTTACCATCAGGGTGTTAGCTCTTAATTGACAAAACTAGTCTTTCCATCAACATATGGTATTTGATACAAGCTCAGAGAACAAGGTTTGACAAATGATATCTATCCTGCATTGATTCACAGTTACAAAAGATACCTCCTCACGATAAAACACATCTTCTCAAACAGTTCATATATATAGAATGAAAAGGATTTTGCTGAGGTTTGAAGGAATGTACCACTACAGTGTAATGTACATGTGCTGCTATGGCACAGCCTGACTGCCCTTTATCACAGTTTGGCACATAACAGGAGTTTGTAACCATGGTGATCCACAATTGTACATCAGAACAGATATGTCCCATTGTGAAACACAGTGCAGTGTGGTGAATGCAGAAAACAGAAACAACAGCTTTAAGTTAAAACCACTAAAGGTCAGACCACTGCATTTACAACTTACAGTCTGACTGGTTAAAACAAACATCAGCAAATACTTTGAGAGAAGCTCACCACAACATAGCACTGAACTAAAGGATTTGTTCCTATAAAAACAGAAAAGTACTTAAGCAAGTAGCAAAGTAAGATGTCAGTTTTCACTTACACTGTCTGAATATTATCAATATGTGAACAGAGTACATTTAGATTTGTCAATATGTATAAACAAAAAATGACATGATTCCAGGTTTAAAAAGGTAAACCTCATATGTTAAAAAGACAGCATACAGGTAGTCTGCTAAAACAGGGGATAGGAGCAGCACAACATGCATGCTTTACCACACAAGTCAAATCAGAACAGATCTACACACAGCCTCTATTCAATGATATGTTACTCTGGGCATTACAGCAAGTGCAGGATCAGGATCCAGAACTGAAGGTTAGCTTTGAGGCTAGTGTTACCACGTGTGTGTGTGTCCATACTGATAAGTCAGAAGTCAGACATCGTAACATACAGTACTTCATTATATGTAAATGAATTCTTAACAGATGAACCATCTCTAACAACAAGAATTTGGCATGATTTTAGTTATGTTATTTAACACAGACAATTGGATGCATGACAAAAGCAAGGTATTGCTCTTTTCAGCTAAGAACCTCAACATGTCAAAGTGTTTTCCACAGAGCGTACACTGATATGACCAGCGCCTATGTGGTCAGTGGCTTGGCTGGGCATACTCAGGGTTAACAAATGAGAAGTTTTGGAACTCGTTCTGGTCCAGGTTGAAAATAACGTCCTGATCTGTGGGGGTCAGCTCGGGAGGGTGGCGTGTGAAAAAGCGATCAAAGTTCTCCGCCTCACGGCCACACTGTTGTGCAAAGGAGAGAGGGAGAAAAATGGAGGCATGGATGCAGTGAGTATGATGGCATGATGGAAGAAAAACGACAACAACAAAGAGAAAAAAGAGAAAACAAACTAAAACAGGCTGTCAACCAATCAAATCTCTCCCAGTAAAAACTGTGGATTTCCATTGGTCCATGTGTGAGCCAGTGAGTGCTAAGCTTCATCATTGGTGACTGCATTGACCAATCAGCACAGCTCCTGTCAGTGGAGTGACCAATGGCCAGTAATGGGACGATTTGGGGAATGGGAACTTACCTCAACCAATCCAATAGAAATATATGTGAGCATTTGAACATGTGACCTCTTGTGTAATAAAGAAATATACTCACAGCTTTCGGTTTGAATGGCGGCTGCACCTCTTTGTTCTCAAGTTTTTCCCAGTCGATAAAGCGGAAGAAAGCGTGCTCCCTGATGTCTCGTTCGCCTTCGGGACCACAGCCCAGGCGCTTGGCAGGGTGCTTTGTCATCAGCTAAAAAAACAGATCAATGTTTTAATCTTTGATGTAAATAAAATGGGGAAAGATCTAATAGTACCAATCCACAGCTAGGCATGGGATGATATTGAAACGATGTCACGATTATCATGGCCAAAATCATGGCAATTAACAACAACAATCTGGCAGAGAACATTATGGATAAGTAGCTTTTGTCTGCACATTCTGGTGATAAAGACAATTATCTTTGTTGGAGATTATCTTGATTATATAAAATATCCCACAAACTATTGTTGTCTACCATTTTTACCACGATAAGTGATATTATTCTTTATTGTCCCATCCCTATCCAAAGCAAGCATCATTCAATACATCATAGATGGAACCATCATTTTTGGGGGTCAATATTTATCCTGACTATTTTTTCTTTGTACTGGGGAACTTTTTGTAATTTTTCAGTATTATAAGATTTGAGCTATAGAGGGTTGTATATCTAAGTTCTATGATTTAAAGATACCATATTAATTTCACAATTTAATTATTGCAGTTCATGTTTTAACAGTATTGGACATTTAGAATCGTTTTTTTGAGGATAATCCACTTCAGGGTTATAGTGTTGGTGGCATATATTTTTTTCAATATTACCATCTATATTTTTTTCAGCAATACTTCAGAATGTGTTACTGTGAATGGCTGTTTAGTTTAGCGTACAAATGCCTAATACCTACAGGTGTTACGATCAGCCAACAAGTCCAAGTCTCACAGTCATCCCTATGAGCAGGTTTCCCACATGTGGAAGGAAATATAGTCTGATCATACAATACATCCAAAAGATTTTAGCAGAATGTCTAATGGACCAGATCCCAGTTCGTCATCTTATGTCCTAGTGTTATCCTGATGTTTTGATCTGTTGTGGTGGGCATTTGTGGCATTGAAAATTGAAGATTGCCCCTTCATAAAATGCCAACTAGCGCTGTTAAAGGTCCTATATTACGTAAAATTGATGTTGCAACATGTTAGAATGTTGTTTCCTCATCAAAAACATACCTGGAGTTTTACCCAAACATAAATGAATGAAACAAACCTTTATTATTCATCTGTCTACATCTCCAAAGCTCAAAATGCTCTGTTCCACCTTGTGATATCATGAAGCAGTTTACCTTTTAATCTATATTTGAACTTTTGTTCAATAGAAATTACAGAGCTAAAATTATCCAAATGATTCTACTGAAGGTGTATGGAGTTTAAAAAGTAATGTGGAGCACTTCCTGTATTACTAGATGACATCAGAAGGTGGAACAGAATGTTTTCAGTTTGAGAGAATGCAGCTGAAATATGCAGGATTTATATGTTAAATGTGTGTGAATGAAACAAAACAACTCCAGGTATGTTAGTAACAAGGTTACTAACATACCTGGAGTACCTACAATGTTATAACATACATCAGAAAATAGTGCAATATGGGCCCTTTAAGAGAGTTACCCAACAAAGAAGGCCACGGCGACCATGAAATTAAAAACCACAGTCGTTCAAGAGCAAACAACTAAACCATGATCCAATAGAATGAGTGCATTGTAGTGTGACGCGTACCCCCTTGCAGATGGCCACTGCTTCTTTGGACATGGATTTAGGGTAAGAGACGTGATGCTCCATGATGGACTGAAACAGCTCGTCCTCATCTTCTCCATCAAATGGTGGCTGCAGAGGAAAGGTTCAAAAGGAGGAGAAAAAAAACCAAATCTTTTTCAGAGGCAGGTTTTTGGTCATGATAAAAGAGAAATTTAGCTCTTGACTAGGACTACATGTTATTATTTTAATGCTTTATTTTTGTGACTCTTTAAAATTCAAATGCTGCTTGTGGGTGGAATACAGAGGAGAGGTTAAACTGTGGCAGTGTTTGTTGTCAATGGTCTGTGATTCATTGCAAAATCAAGTGCATGTGTTGATACAGACCTGCCCTGCCAGCATTTCATAGAGTAGCACTCCATACGCCCACCAGTCCACCGACTTCCCATATGGCTGGTAGGCAATAATCTGCAACAAACATTAAGTCAATATTTAAAAAATACAACAAAAAACAAACAAAACCGAAACGATTGAATAACAAAATCTGAGACCTTTTCAAAGGCACCTGCTATAGTAGAGTTTTGGTCATATTCAAGTGAAGCAAAACTAGTGTGGTTTGTCTGGGTTGACTTGTTCCTTTTTTCCTAATATACATTTTCAAATATTTAGTATTTAAATCTAACTTGTTCCTAGCTCTCATAAACCCCTTAGTACATAGCATTCACAAGCAGTAATGTTTTGGCCACCACAGCTTTAGAACAGCTTTTTCAGAGAGAAAAGTGAAGCGGTGGCCCATACCTGCTCAGCCTCCTTCTCAAAGAGTCATACAGTGACTCACATGGCTGATGGCACAAATTGGCAATAAATAAAATGTTTTTAAATTACATGAAGCGGCTACTCATCAGATTTTTGTTACAGTGTTCTGCTTTTATGATACTTTTAGATACCCTTTTTAGGCCGGATTTTTATTTATTTTTTTCCATTTATGAGCAAAAAAGTGTCAGCTTTAAATTTCAAGTACTGCTTATGGGAAGAAACGGTACATAAAATGTTGAGGTCAAAACTGAGGAATAGGTTTTCTGGCAAGTATTTAGATGCAGTAGGTGGCTGAATAATATAATATTGAATAGAATGGTGATATGGACCAGTCTTCCAATTTGTCAAAACACAATTGGGACTTAAAATCTTCACTTCCATAAATTGTGATGAAATTCAAATTATTAAAAAATGTCATACTTTTTTTTTTTTTTTGCACCACCTACTTCAGGAGCGATATAGTCTGGCGTTCCACAGAAGGTCTTGGTGGTCTCTCCGTCCCACATGTTCTCTTTGCACATGCCGAAGTCTGCAATCTTTATGTGACCCTCGGAGTCCAGCATGACGTTGTCCAACTTCAGATCGCTGTATGTATGAGATTTGGGACAATATATATAAGACTAATACATAACCAATTTTCACCTTAAATAAAAATAAAAGCAATCATATTTTAACTTATAATGAGCCGTCCAATCCATTATTTACAAACCTTCAAATTTAATTAATTTTATTGTTTAAATTCTATACCTCTTCCACTTCCAAAAGAAGTAAAAAAAACAAACAACTCTGGACACATACGAGTTCTAAGTTTTAGTTTGTGCTATAGTACTTTTCATCTGTTACTGTTTTACTTTGCTTTCTTCCTGTGAAGCAATGTCCGGACATTGGCCATTTCAAAATCAAATACAAGCAAACACTTCTTACAAAATATAGATTTGAGGAACAACTGAGCAACAATTTGGAACTTAAGAAATAATATTATAAACTGAGATGATATTTGTACAGTGAGATTGTGATTGTTTCGTTTATACTATAATTGAGGAAAAGAATACACTCGTATACTAATAATAACACACCTTAATGATAATGTATATATCCTCACTACTTGTTTGCTGACTTCTCCCTACTAACATATTGAACATAGTGATAATATATGCCTTAATTATTGTGCAAGCTGTTTTTTATGCATTTTAAAACATTATTTCGAACATATAAATGGTTTTAAATACAAGTTATCAATCAATCAACATCAACAGGCTTCAAAATGATGCTATGATACCGAGGTATATTGGGTGGCCCTAATGAGCTAAGCTTCAGCCTACGCTTTTGTCTTCTTGCATGTTAAAAGTTGTTATTTCTGGAACAATGTCCAAATATCCCTGTGACCAAAAAAAAAAGCCCAAACATTTTATACAGTCTTTTTTAAGCTCACCGATACACGATGCCTTTAGAGTGAAGGAAGAAAAGTCCGATGGCAATCTCGGCCGCATAAAACCTTTCCAGCACAAAGACAGAATACACATGGTTGTTAGTTGTTAATCATTGTTGTAGTAGGACAGTGAGCTGTAGAGCAGTGGTCCCCAACCTTTTTTGCACCACGGACCGGAACAATGTAGGTTTTATTTTCACGGACCGGCCATCTACGCGTGGCAGATAAATATGGGAAAAATAAGCTCATAAAAAACACAACTCACCATACCTCTGCATCAGTGGGAGCCCTGCACTTGTTTCTTCTTTCCTTCTTGCTCACGTTTGTTTCTTTCAAAAAACTCTAAATCTTATCTTTTAATCCCAGGTACTTAGTACCAGTTCCACGTGCCAAAGCAGTTTTGAAGGTTTCATTGCCTCATTTGCTTTCCCCACATATTACGCAGAGCAGACTCTGTGCGTGAGAGTCACCTGTAGCAACATACCCATATTTTAAGTAGGACTCCTGGTATTGTCTGTTAAATTTAGCTTTCTTTTTCTTGGAGGTTGTAGTCTCCTCTTCTGGCTCCTCAGTTGGCCTTTTCCCCTTTTTTAAAAAAGCTCTCCAAAGACTTTTGTCTTGGCTCATTTTCACTCGCTTGTGGCTCAACTTTTGGGTGACGAGTCTGAAGTGTTATACGTGATCCGTCATCACGGAGACAAGAGCAGATAATATACTTGCCACTACATCAAATAGATTTCTGTGGCGATTTCCTATCAGGATTTTCATTTTATATCTATGGACAAGCTTATTAGCGCGTCATGAGAGATGGGTGAAAGTTACGTCGGAGAAGATGCGGCCGCTGATAAACTATATACTGTTTTGTGCGGCCCGGTAGAAAATGCATAACAGACCGGTACCGGTCCCCGGCCCAGTGATTGGGGACCACTGCTATGGAGTGTGTACTGATAACATGTGTAATATATACACCATAACAATAGGTGGCGCAGTTGCCTACATATTATTGCCTGAAGCACTGAATAAATACTTATACTTAAATGGCATTCTGTGTAAGTGCATTCAATACAGAGTGTACAAGCTGATTCTTACACAGCGTGAGGCTCCTTGAACTTGCCAACCTGCTGAATGTGGTACATGAGGTCTCCTCCGTTTATGTACTCCATCACAAAATACAATCTGTCCTGTAACACATCAAAAAAGAAGATCATCAATAGTCAAGAAGTAATTTTTCTGCAAAAAACTGTTACAACCTACAAATGTACCAGGTCAGGCTAGGGTAGACTTCTCAAAATCACTAAAGGTCTACTTCCTAGGTCTGTCACGGTTCATACTGCTGAAAAAATTATAGAGAATAAACAATAAAATGTAAACTAATTCATGCCTCTAACACAAGAACTCTAAATCAGGATTTTTGGGACAAGTATTCTAAAAACATGGGCACGATATATAAACAATGACTCATCTACACCCCAAATGTTATTGTTGTACAGAAAAATAACAAAAAGTACCCACAATAAATCCTGACCGTGATAGGCCTACAAGTACCTCATAGAAATTGTCAGTGTAGCACAGATTTAGCAAATTGATTTATAAAGTAACCACAGTGGGGGAAATTGCAGTACCACCTACATGGCATAGTTTTTCAGATTTTTGTTCACTAAATAAAAACATTCAGCAGGTAAACCTATTTTTCATTTGGCCAATTATGTCACATTAACAAAAAATTATTATTCAGAAGGTTTGACTTCAAAAAGCCAGTCACATAATATCAGCATGCCATCATGGTAATGAATAAGACGATGTGAATGAAGGATTCCATTGCTGTTGAGTTTTGGTATCAATAATCATGAGAAAATGTCAAATCAATTCTCTGACTACAGTTTCACAGAGTCCATAGTGCTACAGATATGTCCTGATCGATTAGTTGACAAAAAAGGGCACTCAAAAAGTCCTGAAAACTTTTGCCTATCTCTACATATCTGACCCAAACTAAACAATGTATACAGAAAAAAGTACCAGGAAACATGTATAAAGGCTTTCTGTTGTTGTCCCATATAAATCCTTATAATCTAAAATTAATAGGCACCAAATACAAATTTTGCTCGACTAAGACACCATCGATCGATTAATCGACTAAACGACTGAAGGAGCCTTACAGCTCCACAGAGCACAGATTTAAACAGAAGCACAGTACTTTTTACCCACAAGATCTTTACCAGTCATAATGTATAGTTTTATCCAAGTGTAAAATGTTCAATTGGCAAAATATCATAATAGTGTTACTGGTTTTAACACAGATTTCAGTTCAAAGGTGGTAGCATGTCCCAACGTCTCTTTGCTTTTTCCTACAATGTACGTCATAGGAAAAACAGAGTTAATCAAACTGCAATGTGCTGGTCCTACACTGGACACATGCACTGATCTGAGGGTCCCAGGGTCTGCACGTCAATGGGCTGGAGCTCAGCATTCAGGTCAGAGCGTCTGGGGCAGAGTGATTGTGATTTAAAAAGTTCACACTGCAAAAAATAATACCGACCCAGTTAAAGGTCCGTTTACATACATACATACATACACACACACACACACACACACATAGTATGTATAGCTTATGTATAGCTTAGGTATAGAAACTATACATTCGTAAAAATGTATTTGATACTACATAAATCAAGATGAATATTCTGATATCAGATTTCACAGTGTTTCTATTGTCAGTGAAGTGTGTGGTAAATGAGTGTTACCATAGTTTGGAAGCAGGAGTGCAGCTGAGTGAGAAAGGGTGGTTTTCCAGACAGGGCCAGCACCCGCTTCTCCACCATAGTGCACTCCACATCATCGTCCTGGATCACCACGTCCTTCTTTAAGATCTTTATGGCGTACAACTCATCTGTGCCCTTCCTCTCCGCTAGCATCACCTGTGGACAGAGTACATTCAAATGATCCAAGATTTGAATCACACAAGGGCATATTACACTTCTACGGGGTATTAACTGCTAACGCATGGATTACATAAAGCCTCTTGTTTTTGTTGAGGGAACAATGTACACCTTTTTTTTTTTTACCATTCTCAAATAGTGAAAAATTTATAGTTATGTTATCATCAGTCTAAATTCATTCCTCATGGTAAGATCGTACAACATCCCAATCGTACTCAGGGGTCAAAGTAGAGTTCAGATTTCAAAGCAGTAGTGTTGTCACTACACAAGAAATTTCAAATTCAATTTTGGTACTAAGGACCAGACTCTATATTCAATACCTACTCCAATACCAAATATGTCGAAAATCACTTTCTATTGACTAAAGAGTGTTTTTTCTTACATTAACTAAATAAGATACTAATTACATAAGTCAGATACTAATTGATACGATTAGTGGAAGGTGGAACAAAGCATTTTTAGCTTTAGAGATGTAGACAGACTAATAAAAGATTTCTCAAACATGTGTGAATGAAACGAAACAACTCCAGGTATGTTTTTGAGAAGGTGACAACATTATAACCTGGCTTAAAACTCACAATAATCCATTTTGTACTGTAAAATCTTTAAGAATTGGACTTTAAATAAAGCACCTTTCCGAAGCTGCCCTTTCCCAGGACCATGATGAAGTTGAAGTCCGACAGCTTGACGCGGTCCTGGTTGCCGTTGCTGTCGTATTTGCAGATAGAAGAGGAGGAGGAGGAGTCCGCAGGCTTGCCCGGGCCCACCTTCCACCTCTTAAACACACAAATAAATCCTGTCAAATTCAAGAGGGAACTAAAAACCTAAACTCTGCCAACAACCACATTTCAAATATGTACAGGTACTAAAATGCTAAACTGGCCATTACCTGGAGGACTAAAGGATAGAGTGAGGAGGGAGAAGGGGCGGGATCTGGTGATATAAGGAATAGTGTGATTGGTCTAACAGGTATCCACACTTCAAACACGGCCCGACAGACCGGTGTTTGTAATCAGAAACACCTGGCTGTAATCAGGGCAGTTTTGTGTGATGTCACCAACTACTGGAAATTGTGGAGGTCACTCAGAGGAAGACAGCACAAACTAAGATTTAGGTGTTTTTGACCAGAAAGCTGCAGAAGTATCTGGCTTGCACTTAAGTTGCTAAAAATGGCTAAGGATACAAGATAATGCGATTAAAACAGCATATACATATGTGTTATGAAATACCAGTTTTACCTCAAATTTCTGCCGGAGCTCCTCGTTTCCATCCTCTCCATCTGGCTGCACCGGGACATTGAAGTATTCTCCTTCCTCCTGGGCCAACAATTTATACCTAAGACAGGATCAGAGGAACGCCTTGTAAGAACTAATCCAGGAATTAAAAACAGACTAGCGCCATTAGGCTCTTAAATTAGACACATTTTGCCTGGTATTTACTAGATCATGACTGTACAAACTAGTGTTGCCATGATACTAAAATTTCGAAAACTTCAATTAAATTTTTGATACTAAAGAATAGACTCGATACTCAATACTAATTTTGATAACATAACATAACAATAAAAAAAAAATAATAATAATAATAAAAAAAAAACACTTTATACAACAGAATGTGATTTCCAACATTAAAGCATAGTATTTTCTTGAATATTACCATGAGGTTTTATATCTGTGTAATCTCTCCAGGGAAGTTCCATAGTGGTCCATGGGTGTGTCATTCTAAAGCTATTCAGGAAAGGTTCATTCCTGTCCTGTGAACGTGACTTTTTTAGTATCAATACCTGCCAAAATGAGTAGCTAGGATAGTACCAATTAGTACCAGATTTTCGATACTTTTGACAACCCTAGTATCCATAGACATGTTATGGCTTTGCTTGGAATGTTCCACTATGCATAAAACTTGGCTGTTTACCTAGAGACAAGCAGGACGCACCACCAGGGCAAGTTTCACTCCAGATCTGTGGAAAGGCGACGCTGCTTGGATATTTGCAAGACAGAGGACACACTGTGGAATTTTCCAGGCAAAGCAATAACATTTCAATGGAGACAAGCATGTGGCAAACACTACTGCAGAAAAGTTGCAAATTGCAGCCTTAAATATCCACCCTCTCATCGCGTTGCCCCATACACTACCATCCGTCTATCTCTTGTTTCTGCAGCTCAGAGATGCCAAAGGAGAGGGAGCCCATGAAGTCGTTGCGGCTGGTGAGGTCCCAGTCCCACACCTCCACAGACAGGCGCCGGTCTTTGTCACTCTCCTTCAGAGTGCTGGGGAACAGCAACAGGACACAAGCTGTTAGATTCACTCTATTCTACAGGCTTTTAAATCTAACACAGAACTGTATCCTCTATCAGATGTAAAAAAAAAAATTAATGTAAATCAGAATATATGATTTTGCTGGTATGCATGTGAAAATGGGTGTGTCCATTATCTGTCCATCTATCCATCTGTTCATCTGTCCATCTATCCATCTTTCCATCTACCTGTTGAGCCCCGGCAGCACTGAAAATTAAAGGCGCAAGCAGCATTGAACGGCCCTCACAGGCTGCACTTCCCACTAGTCGACCTGGCACTCCCTAACGCGCCACTTGTCTCTGTTATTGCAGCTTTGGGCTGTACTTTTCACTAAACAGAGAAAGTAAACACAGAAGACCTGATGCACTAACATGGAACAACATGGGTTTTTCCAGGCATCGCCATGGCAACACCATGCAAAATACAACTTTGCCCCCTGAACTTTTTGACGGGGATGACCTGAAAAGTGAGAGTGCCAAATTTCATATTCTTTATATGACCAACTTTTAAAAATTGGGAAAATTTCCCATTAGGCTAAAATGAGCTCTTTTGTACATCGCCATGGCAACAGAGTGAAAAATATAACATGGGTCCCATTGACTTTTTTGATTGGGATGACATGAAAATGTAGGGCTATGAAGGGCGTCACACCTACGTCCTAAATGGGAACGGTCCAACTATGCCGTTAATTTATATCACGGGTTTCTCAAATGCAAAAGTAATCTCTCGAAAATGTATCATTCAGAACCAAATATACAACTTCTTTGAGATAATTAAGAGTTTGGTGCTTGTTGATTCTGCATATAACAATTTATTATTAATACATACTGGATTTATATAAATGAACTTTGTTTTTAGCATGATGTAATTATTTTTAAAGCTTCTATATAAAGTGATGACAGGACCCCATAGCACACAGAATAGAGCCGAGACTTACAAAGTGAAGTTCTCGTTGAACACGGGGTTGAGGCAGCACTTGATGGTGCGGGTCTTCTGCTTGCTCTCACTCTTGGGGTCTGGGATCAGCTTCAGTTTCACATAGGGGTCCGACAGGCCGTTAGGGTCCATAGGCACCAAGTTTTTTGCCTGCATAACTGAAGGGTAAATTCATGTCAAGAATTTGCTACAGCAATACCGTACAATCAATTAATATATCAATAAATAAATAAATAGATAATAACAATTTACAGTTTCTATGTTACGCCTGACAAGGTGACCTTCTAACTTCCTTTACCAAAGTGTAGAAAATGAATTCATCTTTTTAAATGGAGAGGCATAAGCCAAAAATATGTTTCAAAATTTTCTGAAAAATATTGCAATGATTTTTTTAATTTTGTATTTATTTTTATTTTTTTTAATTTATTGATTCATTTCATGAAATATATTTTGAACATTTACAAGAACACTGTGATTTGAGAGATTTAATACAATAAATCTTAATGCTGGATATTTTTTCTTTGCCAAGAGGGTGCAACAATTTCATCTTTTTATTTATCAATGCAGCAACGATTATTTTCATTGTGCCTTGGAGTTTTTTTAATTTGCCAAGAGTAAAACATATATTCTTATGATAATGATAATATATTCTAAATGACCCTGCTTTCTTCATCTTTGTTAGTAATCATTAAATGCCATTTGAATTATAAACAGTAACTGATTTGTCACTATTATACATGGTAATCATTGCAGCCCTATAGGACAATTACTTTTTTATTTATCCAAAAACTTTGACACTATTCATAAATGCTTTGTGAGTACTAAAAATGTATCCTAAAAACATAACCAAACAAAGCTAATTAGTGTTCTGCTGGCCCAAACGAAGCCGCCTGCTCACATACATTTGACAACACTTAACAACAGTTTAGTGGCGGTGTTCCATAATCAATCTAAAGTGGTGGGAGCACGTGTCCATGGCCCCTGTGCAGATGTGGGCCAATCGGTGGCTCTTCGATCTCCTAATGGACTTTCCACTTTGAGTTTGGGGTTGATACAGAGCTTAGTGTGGCCTGGCACTACAAGCACGTGGGGAGCACTGATGTCTGGGATAGTTATTTCTGTAAGAATATTGAATCGGCCTTCAATATATACATCTTATATTATTGATTTAATGCATTTGTTTAATATATTTTTAGTAGATTTAAATTATTTTCTTTTTTAAATTAAAAGGTACAGTATGCAACTTTCTGGAGAGGACATGATTCCATATAAATAGAAAGTGAAAACAACACTTCAGAACATTGTCATAGGAGATGGATATGTTGTAAGTGGACGTAGCTAACCTGCTAGCTGCTGCGCTCCAAATAGGAACTCAACATGGGTGGGCTTCGAACTCCATCAACTCTGACTACAATTCACTTTTTATTGAAAATCTATCACCTCTCTCTCTGTAACTGCTGCAGTCAGGCTCGTCATTTTGGTATTAAAATGTTCGTATTAACCCCCTCTACATGATTCTGGTATTTTTATTTCACTATTGTGTCTGTAAATCAAGATATGAACATTCATAACAGACAAATTATTTCTTCGAGGTTGCTCCTGCTAGTGTTGGCAACAGGTTTGATTGATAACATTGCTAAGTGCCTGCTCCCTGCTATACCAGCGGTGCGGGCAGGAAGAGGAGTTACCTTCAACAGCCTCCCACTTGATTGCCTCTTTGGTTGCTATGATACTCGCGATGGGAATTCTAAATATGGAACTTGCCACCAAATTCCCCCTATAACTGCTCTAGCCTCGAGCTTCATTTGACTGGAGCCTGTTTGGTCAAATGAAGCGCTATGGGCGACACCACTCTCACTTAGTCCACTTTTTTATACAGTCTATGGTTTTATGCCATACTGTGGAAGATTATGTCCAAAAGAACAATATAGCATATACACACAAACCTGATAAGTCATAAATCAAGATTAACATCAAGATTCCATTTATTTTCACACATAAAGATTTTTTTGCTATATATCAAGAGCTTTACAATTAAAAGATTTTTAAAATCAAAATTCAGTTATGTCTAATCATCAATGATCAGCTTGTGGGGAGGTCTACAGTCAATCTTCTGTCAGTAAAACCATGTGGTTTGGAGTTCAGACTTTGAAGAAATGGACCAATTTTTGTGTTAAATGACAATGATTAAACATCTGTATTGTTTATGTTGAGGAAATGAATATTGAAAGCCACTGTTGTTTCTTTTTAATAGGATAAATTGGCTTTGTGTGGTTTGTTGAATGAATAGTTTCCATGGTGACTGACTTTTGACGGTGAGGCTGTCTCCGCTGATCTGCGCTGAGATGTGGATACGTCCTCTCCTCTCCGTGTGGTCCGTCCCACACAGGCTGGGGACATTGGCAACACAGCGCTTGTGGATGTTCATCATACAGTCTGCAGAAAACACAGTAAAAGGTTAGAAGTAAGAGCAGTACTATATGTGGCCACACGTTACTTTATACTGCAAACTAGAACTACACGATGAATAATAATATAATCCTTTACCATTAAATGTTACTCTACTTCATTACTGTTAATGGAACTTGGGATTGTGACGTTACACACCAACAGACTTTTTAGTTAGCCCAATGTTAAACCAAAGCAGATTTTATGATGCTAAATACTACACGATTCAAACATATTCTGTAAACAATAAAATAATAAATGTAATAACAAAGGACCCAGCAACTTATTGGATGGTTCCACTGCACTTTTGTTTTGGCTAATGTACACCTATGAGGTTCTGCACCACAACCAAAAACAATGGTAATTTCCATGGTAACAGTATTTTGACATTCCACCCTGAGCTTTATAAGTTTTAAAGTGACAAAACCATCAAGTCTAAACACATTTTTTTCAGATTGTAGTGTGTTTCAAATGTTATAGATATTATTTATTATTATTTGATTTATTATTTTGAAATACCGCAGGGGCAGTATTTCAAAATAATAAATCAAATAATAATAAATAATATCTATAACATTTGAAACACATTAAAATCTGAAAAAAACAAAACCAAAAAACTGCTGCCCCCGCGACCCGGCTCCGGATAAGCGGAAGAAAATGGATGGATGGATTTTGAAATACCACAATTTCAACTTTATTTTCACATTTGCAATATTATTATATCTATTAAAACAAATCTATATCATCATACTAAAATTTAACCATATCCAAATAATTATGTAATACTACAAAGTATTTTTGCCCCAAGAACTCTTCTGGAACAAACCTAGTAGAATTTGGTTGTATTAATAACAAAAAAAAAACATAAAATATCATTGCAAGAGGCATAAAGTCTATAGTTTCACACTACTTTTCACAGCCAGTAACTGAAACAAACCAGTTAGCCTTTCCACAGTTTATATAGTGTAACAAAGTGTAACAAATCCAGTTGGTCTGCTGAATGTGATTACTTGTTGTGTCCACAAGATGTCAGTGTGCACTTTCAAATCAATCAGGATGTGGTGATCTATCAGATGAGAAAGTGAGAGTCATCTGCTGATGCTTTGCTTTTATTAATCCATGCCCTTCATAATATCTTGTGAATGTGTGTATTTAAAGATGTGACAAGTGGGCCCCTCCCACACAGATCTGCTTACATGGCCACCTGAGCTTCCCCAATTAAAAGTTAAACATGGATGACCCGAAACCTGTGGCGTTTAGGGTTCCTCACTAGAAAGAGTCTAATCTTCCTGAATGCTGCAAATAACCCATTACACAGTGGAGAAAGAGAACTGAAAATTTGTATTCAAGGAGAAGTTATATGGCCAACTCTGCTCTACTCAATTACAGCGAGTATTGTTGTCAAAATTGTACTTTAGTAAAAAGTATGCATGAAAAATACTACCCAGTGTACTAGTTACTTTTTAATACAGCATTTTATACAAAGCTTGATCCATGAAAAAGTGTAAAACTGAAGTCATTTTAAACCACAATCTGCATATTCAGGCAATGCAGTTCTGTTGTGAGAGTTTAGAAAGGATCGGATCAGGGTTGAGACAGCCATGGATTGCACAATTTGGATTTGTACAGTAACCAGTAACCTCAGTTATTTAAAATGTAACTCATTACAATTACACGGGTAGAATTATACTCAATTACAATTACAAGTTCAAAATCTACTCAAAAAAGAACAATTATCCCAAAAAAATCAAATAATTTTATCTGGGAGTCTGGGTTATAGCTACAAGTGTTTCATTGTGATGTTTATTGCAGTCTGTATTTTATTTACACTATGGTTAATTTAGAATAGGGTTTACTGGGAGTTTCTCTTTAATGTTTACTGCATTTGTTTCACAGCTCTTTCATTTACTTATTTTATAGTTTTGGGCCATGTATCTATTTGGACAATTTGGAAAGTTATTTGTTATTATTTGTATGCAAGTGTGCAGTGTATGAAGTTTGATCTCAATGTTTATCTTACCAGAAAATCAGAGTTTAAAACAAAAAACTGTTCATTTCAAAACTCTTACATCGTTGCAATGGAGAGAATATTAATTAAGGATGCACCGATACAATACTGAAAATATTGATGGCTCCGATATCGGTTCAGTTGATATCCCTTTTTGATCTATAACTTAGTGTAATAAGACGATTTACTGGCCAGTGTTTGCCAAAAATACATCGCAATATTAAACTTATATTTTCTCTTTTTTTTTCATACTGTTTTAAGTTAAGTAATATTTTCAGTCTCTGCACTGGTATTGGTTGGTATCGGGTATTAGCAAATACTTAAAGCCAAAGTATCGACATCGGTATCAAAACTGAAAAAGTTGTAATGGTGCATCCCTAATATTAATATGAGATTTTGTAACTCATGATTAAGAGAAGGATTTGGACATAGCTTGAAATGGAAGAGAATCCAATCCAATAATCCAGGACAAACAAAGCAGATTGTATTTAGGGGCATATTTAACAAACCAGGTGCTAAAATTATTAGTACAAACTGAAAAATTGCATGTGCCATTTGTGGGGGTGTTGCACTTGATTTACTATTAGAAATGGCACCTCTTATTCCAACCACAATTCTAAAATGTAAATGAGTTTAGCATCTGAGCAAAAGGACTGCTGTTTCTGCTCTGTGCACACACACAGGCCCACACAATGATGACTTTGACTTATGCTCACTGTTATACCATCAGCTTTACATCGTGCTCACTGTAGATATATGCCAATTGACACAGAAGCCTCCTGCAGGTTTCCCAACCTCATTCATAGTCAAATCCACAGACGCCTAAAGGAGAAACAGCTGATGCGCACACACAAGAGACGTGTTGAGAAACCCAGGCAAAACTTTTACCCATAGCCTATACAGCTGCAGAAAATGTCTGGAACACATTATAGCAGAGATGAATTAGTGGAAGAAAAGGTGCAATTCTGATACTGCAAAGATATATATAAATTAAAATAGAATGTGATTTTCAACATTAAATAATTCAATAATAGTCACTTTTACATTACCATGTGGCTTTATATCTGTGTAATCCCTCAGTTGTCCAGGTATATTTATATCTTATACTGATACTATACTACTATATCTTATACTTATTCTGATAAAGCTTTGCTCAGAACAGTTCATGCTAAAGCCATTCAGAAAAGGTTAATTTCTGTCCTGTGACTGATTTTTTGCATCAATACCTGCTCAAATGAGTTTTGATATTTGTTTTAATATCGATTAGTATCTGATTTTCGATACCTTTGACAACCCTACCCAGGAGCAGTCAGTACAATGTGAGGGCTTGTTAGTAAAATGAGGAAGAATACAAATATAGAAGGTTTAACAGCAGACAGCATAAGAGCGTGAAAATGCCTTTTGTTCAGAGCTATTGCAAAGTTGGTTATGAAAGCCAAAATAAATAAATAATCCAAATTAATTATAGTCCGAGAGACACAATAACTTCTATTCAATCTTTTATACTGCCTGAAGTGATGTATAATAATAGTGTAATAAACATAACTCTGTGACGTAGTAAAGAAAACACACAGATTAGCTCTAGACCTCTTTATGAGCTGTGCTCTTCTGTTCCGGTCTCATGTAATTAAGTTTTAGTTTTAATCTTTTGATGAAAATTATTTTTATTTTTAGTTAAGACTTGGTCAAATAATTCTTTTTAGCTTTAATCTAATTCTAGTTTAGCTTTAGTCGACGTCATGCTATTTTTATCGACTCAATGCATAACCATCTTATCAGAAAATATGGACTCAATATGGACTGGGTCAAACGTTTGGACACACGTTTTCATTTTTGTTTTCTTTATTTTCATGGCTATTTACGTTATAGATTTTCACTGAAGGCATCAAAATTATAAATTAACACATGGAATGTAGAAAACAAAACAAACTCAAAATATCAACAATATATTTTTAGTATTATTTCCTTAACCCTTTGCTTTGATCACTGCTTCACACTCTTGACATTATTATGAATTGAAGATCACTGTTGTCAAAGCAAAGGTAGGTCTACATTAAGGAATGAATATACTGAATATAAAATAAACAAAAAAAATATTTAGTTGAGTTAATTAGTTTCTTTCCTAAAAAAATCCATACATCTTGCCTTATATATTTGATGCCTTCTGTATCAATCAATCAAACTTTATTTCTATTGCACCTTCCAACA
Source organism: Periophthalmus magnuspinnatus (assembly GCF_009829125.3). Lineage (NCBI taxonomy): Eukaryota > Metazoa > Chordata > Actinopteri > Gobiiformes > Gobiidae > Periophthalmus > Periophthalmus magnuspinnatus. The sequence continues at coordinate 22,755,897 of NC_047126.1, forward strand.
ACCAAAGCTGACCAAAGTCCTGTACAACATTAAAAACAAAATTAAATGTAAACAAAGCAAAGAAAATTGAATGAGAAGGAGTTCTTTTGACTGGTAATATATATTTGAATGATAGTATGACAGTTTGTGTTGCATTGCTTCATGGGACACGTATAAGTGTGTTCTTGGATGGATACATTTGTTTATAGTGCAGTTTATTTAGTTTTCAACAATATGACATTGATGAAAACTGACAAAAACATTTTAGTCAATAAAATGAACACTGACGGCAGTAACAGTCAGAGTATTAATGGCAGCACATGTCACTTGTTACAGGTTTGGGTTTCATTATTTGGTTATTATTAGTGATCAGAAAATTGCTGTACAGAAGAATTGTGAACAATGATCTCAGATTAATATTTGCGTTGGATACAATGGTTTGACAGAACTGGTTCAAAGAATGAAACAGTCTCCTGACTCTCCAATGGCCCCATTGCACTTTTCCCTACAGTGGTCACTTGAGGTACACATGTAGTAAATGCTCACATTTATCTGGACAAATAAGAGACTTGAAGTTTAACAAAGTTTAACATTATTTCCCAAACTTTTTTGTATCAACTCATTAGCACATGCAGAGTCTTGTCTGGTACAGTTACTCCCATGAAATTTGCATGAGACATCCAAATATGCTAGCGTGAAAGAGGTGACATGAAAGGCACCATTGTGTTTGCTAAAACAACACAACGCCTCTTCAATAACGCTAATAAAACGAGTGCACACTTTGGAGTGGACAGTCACTGGCCCCTCACACAACACAAATACTGAGGATCACTCCACAGCTACAGGACTCACTAAAGGGGCGAGAACATTTTACATTACTTGAGTAACTTTTTTAAGAAATTGTACTTTTCAGAGTTATTTTCTAGCAGTATACTTTTACTCCTACCTGAGCAATATATATATTTTTTTATTTAAGTAACAATACTCTTATTGGAGTAAAAGTAAGTGTCCAAGTGACAAAAACTTTGTTGACAATTTAAAATTATTTAAACATTTGTGTTTCTTGCAGTGCTGCTTTATTTTTGTATATTTTAATAATAATAATAATGTCTTACACTTGTAATGCGCTTTGTCAAAGCCTCTCAAAGCTACACTATAGTCATTATTCATTCATTTCCACACTTGGTGATGGTAAGCTACTATTGTAGCCACAGCTGCCCTGGGGCAGACTGACGGAAGCGTGGCTGCCAATCTGCGCCATCGGCCCTTCCGACCACCACCTGTCATTCACGCACACACCACTTTCATACTAGGCAATTTGGGTGAAGTGTCTTGCCTAAGGACACAACGACAGAACTTGGTCTCGATCCTCCGACCTTAGGGGTTGGGGGACCAACACTCTAACCACTGAGCCACTGTCGCCCCTATCATTTTGAAAATGACACATTTTATGCATTTTTAAGTATTTTCCAATTCAAAATTTTTTCACTTCAAATTATTAATCGGATGTTACATCCAAACACTTACTCTAACAGTTACTCTTACTTGACTTGTAGTTTTCCCAAATAGTTTTTTCTTACATAACAATTTTGAAATTATTGAGTCATTTCATGGATCACTACTTAGTACTTCTACTTGAATAATATTAATTTGAAGTAACGTTACTCTTACTTGAGTAATTTTTGGCTAATATACCAACGTTTGATTATCAGTTAATGCAAAAAAACAACTGGCAATTTCAGTATCAAAGACAAATATTACAATAATTCTGAAGCCCTTCATCTGACTTTACAAAGTCTAAAGCAAAAAATGTGAGGTGGTTTCAGTTGGATCGTATTTGATCATTTCGTCAATTTAGTCATGTTTTGGTCCTGGTTTAGTCTAACATTTTTGTTGAAAATTAACTGAAATTTTTGCATCAAATTTTTGACAGATAAATGTTTTCTTACAGTAATCTAAAAAAACAATGACGAACATTTGTCGACATTTAGAACCTTCTCAACTGTATAAACTTGGGCAGCACAATATTTGGCAATTTTGCAATATCAATATGGCTGCTAAAAACTATGACATATCGATATAACTGTGATATGTCAATAATACCTTTTTACTCAATAATTTCAGTTATAATAAAACAAATAAAAGTTTAGATTTACTAGTGAGTAATACTTATAGAGCCAAACCAAGACTAAATCAAGGCTAATTATGGACTTAATAAGGAAAAATGATAAAATCCTAAATAAATGAATCAAATCTGCTTTATTTAACATACACTTTTTAAAAACAATGTATTTTTTAGTCAGAAAGAGAACCTTTGTGTTATTGCAATATATTGAGTTGTGATATCGATTATTACATCAGTCAATATTGTGATATTGATACTTGTGATAATATCAACATTATCACAGTTACATAGGCCATAAATGTAATCATTAATGTAACCGATTATTTGAAACCATCATGTATTTACTGTTACAAGTGAATCTGCAGATTAACCTATCAGCATTCAGGAATAATGTTTTGTGATTAAAAGGTGCACCACATAACTTTTCTGGTAGAGGATATGCCACCAGCTTGTTTGCACAGAGATGTACCATATTTATCCGAAGTCACTTTTTTTTTCCATAGTTAGGCTGGGGGTGCGACTATGGAGTGAGATCAAGAGTAAACTTGTTAGCTTGTTTTTTATGCTTTAGTTACAATGAATTGCAAAAATATTCATTCCCCTGGAACTTTTTCAAATTTTGTCAAGATACAACCACAACCATTTAAATATTTTTTATTTGCATTTCATGTGAATACGTAACACAAAGTGCAGCGTGCAAAAGTATTCAGCAATCCTAAGTCAATAACTTGTGGAACCGGCACAACAGTTCAAGCTCTGTCAGATTTGATGGAGACGTTTGTGAACTGCAGTTTTCAGATCTTGCCACAGATTCTCAATTGGATTCAGGTCCAGATTTTGACTGGGCCATTCTAATTTTTACTTTAAACCATTCCACTGTCGCTTTGGCTTTATGTTTAGGATTGTTGTCCTGCTGGAAGATGAACCTCCGCCCCAGTCTCAAGTCTTCTGCAGACTCCAACAGATTTTCTTCCAAGATTGCCCTGTTTTATCTCCATCCATCTTCCCATCAACTCTTCCCTGTTCCAGCTGGAGAAAAGCCCCCCCACAGTGTGATGCTGCCACCACCATGTTTGACTGTGGGGATGGTGTGCAGGGCTAGTTTTCCTCCACATGTGATATTTTGCTTTTAGGCCAAAAAGGTTGATTTTGGTCTCATCAGACTAGAGCACCTTCTGCCACATTTGCTGTGTCCAAATGACTTCTAGCGAACTGTAAACAAGGCTTCTTATGGATGGCAAGAAGAAAGCCATTGTTGAAAACCACTCTTCCATAAAGAGCAGATTTCTGTAGTGTATGACTAAGTTGCCCTGTGAACAGATTCCTTCACCTGAGCTGTGGATCTCTGCAGCTCTTCCAGAGTCACCATGGGCCTCCTGGCTGCATCTCTGATGCAGCCAGGAGTTCTGTAAGTTTTGGTGGACAGCCATGTCTGGGTGGGTTTGCAGTTGTGCCATATTCTTTCCATTTCTGGATGATGGATTGAACAGTGCTCCTTGAGATGTTCAACACTTTGTAAATTTAGATCCAGGCCTCGCTTTAAACTTCACCACAACTTTTTCTCTGACCTGTTTGGTGTGCTCCTTTGACTTTATTTTGTGGTTTGCTCCCCAACACTCTCTTAAACGTCTGCAGCCTTCACAATACAGCTTTATTTATACTGAGGCAAGATTACACACGGGTGGACTTTTTAGTCATTAGGTCAACATTCAATCTTTCCACAACCATCAGGCAACTTCTAAAAGCAATTGGTTGCATTCAAGAAAAAGGGGGCTGAATACTTTTGCACGCTGTGCTTTTAAGTTTTGTATTTTTAAAAAATGTGGAAATCTTGTAAAATATTTCCTTCCACTTGACATATATAAAATGCTAAGAAAATGTATTTAAATTTGTGGTTGTGACGTGACAATATGTGAAAAAGTTCCAGGGGAATGAATACTTTTGCAAGCCACTGTATCTGATTAACTGTTAATATCTTACGTTAACAGAGCAGACACTTATTCAGTTCACTGTCTATGCTTCATGTAGTTGAATAAATATGTGTTATGTAACGGGTAATTCTACATGTTACAGTTTATTTGTTCGACCAATAGTTGGCGCTCGTGTGTTTGTGATACCTGTAGGACAATTTACTTAACTAATTTTCTTTTATATATTTCGTATTTAATTTCCCCTTATTTATTTCCCCTTCATTTATAAGACCATAAAAGGTGAGGTTTCATTTGGAACAATATTGTAAATGTTCAGTTTATCATAAGTCTGGTTTAAGGTCACGAAAACTACTTCCTGTTTTTCAGTTCAGCCTTTTGCTAATGTGAAGTCTTACCTGACAGAGCACTATTTAAGAAACAATTGAAAAGTAAAATATAAAGTTCACCGGTTTGTTTTCCTAGCAGGCCAAAGTGTTATGTATATTTTCCATGTGTTCATATGCAGTTTTGTGTGTATATGTAATATGAGCCAGAGCTTATGTTATATTTTATGTGTTTGCTCATTCTACAGTGTGAACTGTGATGAAGAAGTAACACCACAGTAAACATCAGTGAAAAGAACTCTCATGTCTCTCGTGTTTGTGGACAAGCCACATATGTTATGTTAGCAAAGCATATCCGATCAACTGTTAATATCTTACATAAACATACCAGACACGTATTCAGTTTGTTGTCTATGTGTTACGTTAGCGTGCTACACTGCTATTTAGCATGTTCTTTGCTATTTTATCATTATTATTATAACTTGCCTTTAGAGATAAAATGTCTATTACGCATTTTTACACTGATGCGCATGCGACTTATAGTCCGGAAAATACGGCAAGTGCTTTTTTTGGGCTGTTGAGTTTGGCATTATCCATTCAAGAAGTTCCATCCACCTTCAAAACCATGCATTCTTGTCTCTTCACAGATCCGACCTGTAACTTTGCCTGGAAACAAGCTTTTGGATGACGACCCACAAGAAAAAGTTACACAGTGCACCTTTATGTTTTAATAGCTGCAGTTGATTCAACAAGTGGTTTTGCTCCGGTTTTTGGAGGGGCAGCCTGAGCACACATATAATGCAGAACAGAATTTGATTATTTTATCAATTACTACACCAGTTTATTAATTTTTACATTTCCTCGGGTTATGCGGAAAAGAGGGAGCCACTGTCTGTGTGAATGGTCATGTATGTTAGTAATATATATAATTTTCTGTATAAATTGTTATTTTTGCCTGAAATGTCATTAGCTTGTGAGTGCAGTTTAGGTAAGATCACAGCAATAGAAATAACAACTACACCATACATTTTAATACATTCTGGGCACGTTTCTGTATTCAACTGTCTCCTTAATCCAGGGACAATGTTTGTTGCCTTCTGTCCTGTCCCAATGACATTTGCTCTGTCCCAATCCATAATGTGACTGTTTCACAATGATCAGAAATGGCTTTTGTTAATTGTTAACTTCTCACATTCTGTCTTATGTTGCTTTTTCCATGTACTGAAAGCCCTCCCTGTTTTCCTCCCTGACGTTTATTGTATTTTGTTTCATATCACATTTGTGCTCTGGCTCCTTTTTATCTTTTGGGGGGGGATGAGTAGTTGCCTGAGTTTTTTGTACAGACATGTCACAGCGACATCACATGACCATCTGAGGACAACTGCAAGTGAGTACTCAAAACTGTCAAACAAAACCTCAATCTGAAAAAAAAATCTACTAGAATAAATTTATCAGAAAACCAAATGAACCTCATTGACTAACACTATGGTAACTTTAACCCAAAGCTCTCCACAAAAACCCTCTTTTCGACCTTAGCGCACAAGCACAGACAGCTGATTGTAGACTGCATACTTACGATCGCACTTCATGCCCTGATGGATGAGCCCATAGAGCAGGGAGCCGCAGTGGTCGCAGAAGGTGGGGCTGGAGTACGTGTGCACCCGGAACTTGTGTTTGCTCCTGGGATCCTGTGCAGAGGGAAGACAAAGACCTTTCATTATTCCTGTTAAGTCAAGTGCTGAGAGCGCCTATCGCCAAGCCATTAGGGACACTGATTCAATTAAGGCCCAGTAATTGAGTTGGCAGTGAAAAAAAGCATGCGTTATCCTGTTTAGTGGTAAAGACATCAGCGTGAACTGTACATATTGCTTAAGTATTACTGTTGTATAGTCATTTCATACAATCAAAACAATATAATTTCTGTTACTTGTATTTTTCAAGTGCATATTGGACTACTCTAGCAGGTAATGTCCTTATATTTAAGATAAAAATAAATAAATAAAAAACATCTTGCCAATTTTAATTTTTTGTGGTTCTTTAATTTTAGTGAAGTTTATAATTTTACTTCCTGGTTGGACATGAACAGTAAATAGTAGATATGCTAGGCCAATTTATTCTACAACATTTACCTTCACAAACAAAAAGTCTACGAACAGCTTAATCTGGTAAGTGCAAATGCTCCTTCTTTGACAAAACTGAGGAAGACATTGCCATATCAATTGAGTGTATAGAACAAGACTGGCTTATAATGGGAATAATATACCATTTACAATTTATTTGGTTCATTTGATAAATGTTATTCCAATTTGTGGATAAAATTGCTTCAACTACTGGTTGAGAGTAGCAACACTATGACGTCTTCAGGGCAACTGGTCAGCCAGGGTTTTCCGATGCACAAAGCTGAGCTCAGGTGCATATAAAGAATACACTGTGCTCTGGAACGCAGTAAATTACTCTAGACAACATGCAGGGAAGTGTAGCTTTGTGGCAGGTTTACAGAGATTTCAACAGGTAAGAAAAATAAGCTGCAACATTCCTATGTGTTGTGTAAAGCTTTTGTTTAAAACTCATTTTAAATTTAAATACTGAATATTAGTTTAATAATAATTGCAGAGGCCTTGCAATTGATTTCTGAAGCATTTTGCTGAGCAACTTTCACAGTCTGATGGTGTGGACTGTGACAACAGGCTGATGTGCAACAGGGATGAATTATATTTATCCATCTGTTGGAAGTTCCCAGTTGTTAACCACGGATTCCTTACTGATGTTTTTCAGACTATTAGATTAGCCAGGAGAGAGAAGTAGGTGCCTTGGCAGTTAATAGGTTAACCTTGAACAGTTTCTCTTAGGATTAATCTGCACAGTCGGTTGTTCATTATTGTGCACAATGGAGATACACTGTGTCATATACAACCTGTTCGCTCGATGTATCAGCTTGTGAAAACTGCAGAATCAACAGATGAACATTTAGGCCTACGTGACATCAATTTCATGTAATAGTAGGCTTTCAAGAGGGCATAGTGCTGGAAACTGAAATGTTGTTCCATTATTATACGCTCAATTTTTTTGTGTTATGCATCTGCTTGTTTATATGTTCATGTTTGAGCCAGAGATGAGTCAGGGAATGGTACTTAGGTCTCACTCAGTCATTAGTAAACACAATAGTCTAGTGCCTGAAATACATAACATTGTTTTTGCATTCTGTATCAGGGACATCCTCTCATTTTTGCATCTAAGTGAAGTCACAGTCAACATTCTAGTGCCAGTAACATTAAGGGAGACAAGCTAAAACATAATGTGAAGAGGCTGTGAAGATTCTATAGACAGAATAGTATACTGAAGACTTATTGGAAATCAGTTATTTTGAAGTTATGCATTATGATACAAATAGATTATAGTGGCAACATAAAAAAGCAAAGAGAATATTTTAAATATTATTTTAGGAAACAAAGTCTGACTTTGTGTTTTGCACAGAAACAAACAGATAAGACAAAAGTTCTGGCACATGGGTATCTTTTGAACAATTAGGTTAACAAAAACGTTCAAAAGGTGCTACATTATAGAATATGAAAAAAACACACACATATTTCAATTAATATATTAATATTTTAGCCAAAAAATGAAATAAGATAATGGGTAAAGGCTGGTGGTACTTGTTGGTATTATGCACGTAGACTCTCATTTCTAATGAGCTTTAACATTATATTAGACCTGCTAATATTCACACAAATGGGATGATGATAATGAAGATGATTGTGACTTTTTGATGATGTGTCATTTTTTGAGAGTTGATGCCGATATTGTTGATTCACAGGAAGCGTGAAAACGGAGATTGAGATAAAAGATGACCGGGGACCAACATGTCACATTAAACTTTGTGATCCACTGCAGCGTGAGTACAGCTTCTACAACTGGGTTCAGAAGTTTAAGGGGATAGACTATACATATGTACAAACAACAAAATGGTACTACAGTCATATCATGATATTTCAATTGTGGCCATTTCTAAATACTTATTATTATTCAGACTGTATCAACTCTGGCATTGCTGTGAATAGTTTGAAAGATGCAAGTTTTTAATGAAAAAAAGAGTTTGTGTGGTGAAAAGGAAGATAACTATATAGAGGCACAGATATTAGTACCGGGAATCGGTTTGATACCAGGTGCCAGCACTCTTACTCGTACTTATCAATGTGCTGCCAATACCGAGAGCCAATACCACTATAAGCGCAGAGCGTCTTAGTTTGAGACTTTGTGTTGGCCTCTGTGATCATATGTGACCATAAAGAGTGCACATTAACTGTTCTGCACATTAACCTCAGCTTTAATCATATGTGACTGCCACATGAACAAATGTAGGACTCTAATTCACAAAGGATATCACCGCAGTGCTTTTGTTTACAAAGTAGCATGCTAACGTGTGTAAGTGGTGTGTGTTGGTGATTCTTTACTTGTGCATTGGGACTTTTTGTAATTGACAAACAAATCCAGAACTTTTAAAAGAGGTATAGCATTAGTCATGGTATAGTGCGGCCGTGGTAAAAGTAAGATAAGCGTCACCGTTATGCTAAAAGTGTCTCCTTAGCAGTTAACACAGAGCGGATGTAATACGTGTTAAAGATACTTTTCTAAATTATATTGGAATTATACCCAACTACAGTGATTTTAGTAAAATTTAAAAAAGCTCCTTAAATAAATATTCCAGTGAAAAGATAGGCTGTACTATAATTAAATTATATAATGAACTTATTAATTGGATAATACGGTATTGAAAAATAAAAACAATGAAATAATTCGATTTAGAACTGTAATAGAACCCCTGTAAAAATAATGTCTGGTATTGGTACTTGGTATTGACAAATGCTCAAAATGAAGCACTGGTACTCATATTTGTACTGGAAAATGTGGCATCGTTGTATCCCTACAATACAGGTCAGAAGGCTGTGGTTCTTCTGATTGGGTCCACAATGAGACCCAGAAGAGGGGACCCTCATCTGGGTTCTCTTTGCTATATCTCCTCCCTCTAGGGACACTTCACTCTTCTTTTCCTCCCAACCTTCACCTGTGGCCCTTCCCAACCATCTAGAAAGACTAATCAAATCAGGAAATGAGATGGCTTCCCTCACACCTAATATAGCTTGATCAAGAGTTCTGGCATAATCTATGCTGAACTCTTCCCCGTACAAAACCATGCCCAGCAAGAGCTTAAATTCTTTTGTCCTACCAGCTATCCCCCCCTCATCTTTCACCCAAACTCCCCCCTGCTCTGTCTCCTCAGCCTTCATCTGGTCCTTCACCCAAACTCCCTCCTGCTCGACCTCCCCTGCCTTCCCCAGAGCTGTTATCACCAAGAGCTAGGACACACAGGGCCTCATCATACGCACAAGATGTCATGATAAAGGTAATATCAAGCTGAGGCCCTGTGATGGAGCTATACCTGCAGTTTCATCAAAAGGTTAACAGAAGGACAGTTTGTCCAATCAGAAAGATTTAGTTCATATTCCCTGTAAAATGATAACATCCAGTCCTACTGAAACTAATCTGAAACTTGCTGTGCTCAATGTCAGATCTTTATTATGACCTGCTCATTGCACAGAGTAAATATTTCAAATGTCAATGTGGTGGATGCTGCTCTGTCTGATCATTTCTGTGTCTTTTAGTGACTTGTTATTCCCAAACCAGCGGCTGGTCCTGCAATTGTTCAAAGAAGACACATAAATGATAACATAGGTGCCCTGTTCATGGAAATGAATGACTTTGAAAATGCCTCATGTTCTAATGTTGACGATTTGTTGAACTCTGTGACTTCAAGTGTTTTGAATGTTTTGGACACCATTGCCTCGATGAGGATTAAAATGGTTAAAAATAAGCAGAAAGCGCCATAGAGGAATGATGACTCGTTTAGAGGAGAGAAAAGGGAGTGCAAAAGGGCAGAGCGGGAATGGCGCAAGTCAAAACTTCACTTTCAACAGTAAACAAATTAACAAACCCTCCAGCTCTGCAGCCGTTAAAACCATTTTCCACATTTAAATACAAAGAGTTTGCAGTATTCTTTAATGACAAGGTCATTAATCCCATCAATTCCACAGCACAAATAACACTCCTGCACCCACCTAGACACTTAGACTGGTGACGATCTCTTGGACAGTTTTGACAGTTACAGGTGCAAAGCAAGTCAGCTGTAAGTTCATCTACATGCTGCCTCGATGTGTTACCCACTAGATTTCTAAAATCTGTGCTCAACAGAAGTCATGGGACGATATTAAAATTTACACTCACGATTATTGTGGCCAAAATAATTGTGATTAATGATATTATCACGATAATTATTTACCTGTTGACGTTCTGACAGCCCAGGCCTACTTTACAGCAATGTACATATACATCTGCGTCACCCAAACAAACAATCTACACATCAAATGAAAGCTACAGTACTCATCTTTCTGAATATGCAACCCATTTTCACCTGCAATCACCACAGTGCTGACAGGAAAGCCGTTTTTATAGAAAAGTCAAAAAAGTGGAGTTGGACTTCACTGAACTCTGAGGGCTCTGGTTCTGTCAAACATCAACATATTCCCACAAAGTTGGTCTCAATTGTTCCGTACAGGTCCAGCGAATATAATGCAGTCAAGAAATTATGTCCACAAAATAATTTAGATTCTCCATGTCCAATCTGCTGCAGGAAAGTATTCCAAATGTGAAATCTGCTCCGTCACTTTTTTGCATTTCTTTTGCATAATAAACAGGCATAATAATCTTCTGACAGTGCCAACTTTCTTCATCAGTGCTAAACACACATGTTAGCTTCAGACTGACACCAATGTTGCCCAATAAGGTGGGGGTTGTGGGTTACTGCATTACATTACACACATTTAGTGACATTTGCCCCTTACAGCCAATGACCAGCGGAACACGACGATGTATGGCATGCCACGCTTTTCTGTAAACGACGTACCTGGCTGAAAATGTGTACTTCTCAGTGTAGCCGCCATCTTGCTGAAATGGGACAGTCCTTGTCATGCCAGAAGTGACGCAAGTGCCCGTCGACAGCACTGTGAACGATGCATTTAAAGCACTGTGGTGAATTGGGACATGGCCGAAGCCGAGTGGATGCAGAAATCTGTGCATAATGGCGCATTCTACGCACTGTTGTTTTGCGTTTTAAACATGATGAAACGGACAAAACAAAGGAAATACACAATCGAGGACACTGTGGATGTTTGTACAAGTTAAACTAGAGTCATCTCAGACACATCTCGGTTCATGGCAAAGAGTGAAGTTCCCACAGTGGACTCAGGAGTAGAGGACATTATGTTTTGATGGATTGGATGCTGTTCTCGATTGGTAAGCATGGTTTATTCTGCTATTGACTTAATTGTAGGTAAAATATATTGTGTATGATCGTTAGCTTTGCTTCTGTGCACATAGTCTGCATTTGAACCATGTGCTCTGGCACATTTGTGTTGTTTTATTCTACAGGTTGCATTATTGTGGGTAAAAATATAAGATGTGCACACATCAGCATCTCATCTGGGCGCACGGGTGAGGCGCGCACTGGCACGTTCCTGTGGAGAGTTACGGATTAGACTTTTTTTTACTGTTGATATCTGGCAGAATATAGTTCAGACAAAGATAAGCACAGATGCTAACAAGTGTCATTGCTATGGCAGAGTCCCCCCTTATGGGCAAACAACAGAACTAACATCTAAACATTGTATTGACACTACAAACATGAGGCAGTGTGGTGCTGAAAAGGCGATTATAATTGTGCGCGATGATCATGATTATTAAAAAATGCCACGAACGATTAATTGCGGACCTTTTTTATCGCAATTAGCGATATTATCGTATATCGTCCCATCCCTACTCAACAGTTTGCTATCACCACTCACTTGCATAGTTAACATGTCACTTCAATCTGGAATGTTCACTAGAGTTTTGACTGCAGTTATCAAGCCTCTCCTAAAGAAGAGCAGTCTTGATGCCACAGTATTTAACAATTACCAACCCATCTCAAATCTGCCGTTTTTAAGCAAAGTCCTTGAAAAAGTTGTTAATTTGGAGAAAGTTAATAAGCTATTGGTAAGCAACTCCTTTGTGCTGTGGTGGGGCCTAAAACCTGACTCAAAAACATCAATTTGACTTTGAGACACTGTAAAGGCCCCACACTGGAGACTTTTTGTGTTTTCAAGTGTATACTCTGCACGCTGTTTCTTCAGCTCTTCTGTTTTACTGTTACAATGATATACTGCGCTGTGTTTGGACACATGCAGAGCAATGTAAAAACATGAGTGCTGTTTGGGCCATTTGTTTGTGCAAAGTGCAGTGGTGACGCGTGACCTGTGCTGCTGATAAATCAGTGCAATGTATTTATTGGCTCATTGAGACTGGCATTTAAAGTCAAGGAACCAAAATTTGGTAGCAAACAAACAGCATTTTTTTGGTACTAGTATTCACCGAACCCAGCCCTAATAATGTGTCCACAACTATGCAGATGACAATCAGATCTATGCCTCACTGGCAGCAGGTGAATATGAACCAGTGGATTCACTCTGGATGCAGTTGGATGCAGTGGCAGTGTGTGGATACAAAACAACTTTCTCCAGCTGAGCTCAGACAAGACCAAAGTCATCGTCCCACAGAAACAAAGAAGAAGTGACAGTCTCTCTCTAAAACCTTCAAATCAAGCTAGAAATCTAGGGGTGATAATGGACTCAGACTTGAACTTAACAGCCACATCAAATCAATAACATCTGCAGCTTTTTATCATCTAAAAACATTGCAAAAATCAGACTTATCCATGCATTTGTCTCCCGTAGGTTAGGCTACTGAAACGGCCTGGAAGTACAAGCACATATCAGGAAGTACGAGCACATAACTCCTGTGCTCAGGTCTCTGCACTGACTTCCTGTGGCTCAGACTTTAAAGCAGCTCTGCTTGTGAACAAGTCTCTGGCCTAGCACCAAAGTACATCTCCCACATGTTAGTGCCACATGAACCATCTCGCACTGTAAGGACTTTAGGGACCAGCCTCCTGCTGGTGCCCAGAGTCAGGTCTAAATATTTTAATTTGTTTGTATAGTGACTCTAATGTCTTTCTTATTCTGTAAATCTTTGAATTACTTTGTGTACAAATTGTGCGATACAAATAAACTTGCCTTGCCTTACAGCTTAACCACAAAGTATGAACGAGTATGGTCTGCACAATTTTAATGCTTGGTTTTGTTTGTTGCTGTAAAAGAAAAATAACTGCTCATGTTTTGATAATTGTTGATTATTGTAGCTGCTTAGCACAATGATGGGAATCTTGGGGGTTTGACATTCCTTTAACTTTTCTTTGAAACTAGAATGTTGATTTACAGGTTGACTTTCTCACTTTAGTTTTTGCATTAATAGCTGCTTCTCACTCTTCACTATGTCAGGCCAACAGGCACTGAAGCGTACTTTATGATACAAACTTATCTTGTGACCCTGGTCATCTGAAACTTGATGTACCCTTCCTAGATAAAAAACAAAACAAAACTGTTTATTTAACAAAATTAAAACTAAATGCATTTTAGATATGTTTCCATTCATATTGAAAGAATCATGTCAATGTCTGAGAGAAATATTCAATTCAATTTATTTTGGTATAGCCCAACATCAAAACAGCAGTCACTTCCCAGGGCTTCATTTTACTCAACACCACTCACTCCTAAGACACAACACCAGGAAATAGGGTACGTGTCACTAAGAGACACGGCTCATTAGCTGAGAGAAGCCAGGCGGCACATTTTCTTTTGGTTTGAGAGCAGTTAAGGATGGACAGATCAGCAGGAAATGGACCTGTGTGTGTGGAGCTAATACACTACAGGAAGTAATTTAAAGTTCATATGACAGGTTAGACTACTCATTTAAATAAAACATAGTTAACAAATGGAGGAGGACTATCGGTCGGCCTCGAAGAAATTCTGGCAAACCATCCAACGCCTCAGGAGAGGGAAGCAGTGCTTCACCAACACTGTTTAGAGGGCAGGCGTAGAACTGCTGACCTCAACTGGGGATGTACTTGGGTGGTGGAAAGAATACTTTGAGGATCTCCTCAATCCCACTGTCACGTCTTCCGAGGAGGAAGCAGAGTTTGAGAACTCAAGGGTGGACTCAACCATCACCCTGGCTGAAGTCACTGAGGTGGTTGGTAAGCTCCTTGTTGGCAAGGAGCTTAGATTTAAGATGAGTAGCTTAAATCTCTGGATGTTGTGGGGCTGTCTTGGCTGACACGCCTTTGCAACATCGCGTGGCGGTCGGGGACAGTACCTGTGGAATGGCACACCGGGGTGGTGGTCCCTCTGTATAAGAAGGGGGACCGGAGGGTTTGTTCCAATTACAGGGGAATCACACTCCTCAGCCTTCCCGGTAAGGTCTATTCCAGGGTACTGGAGAGGAGAATCCGACCGATAGTCGAACCTCGGATTCAGGAGGAGCAGTGTGGTTTTCGTCCTGGTCGTGGAACACTGGACCAGCTCTATACTCTCCATCGGGTCCTTGAGGGTTCATGGGAGTTTGTCCAACCAGTCCACATGTGCTTTGTGGATCTGGAGAAGGCATTCGACCGTGTCCCTCGTGGTATCCTTTGGGGGGTGCTCTGGGAGTATGAGGTCCGGGGCCCTTTGCTAAGGGCTGTCCGGTCCCTGTATGACCGGAGCAAGAGCTGTGTTTACATTGCCGGCAGTAAGTCAGACCTGTTCCCAGTGGATGTTGGACTCTGCCAGGGCTGCCCTTTGTCACCCGTTCTGTTCATTATAATTATGGACAGAGTTTCTAGGCGCAGCCAGGGGCCGGAGGGGGTCTGGTTTGGGAGCCACAGGATCTCATCTCTGCTGTTTGCAGCAGAGATGAGATCTCTGTCTGCAGGTCCTGCTGCAAGACCTGCAGCAGGACCTGCAGCAGGACCTGCAGCAGGCACTGGGGCGGTTTGCAGCCGAGTGTGAAGCGGCTGGGATGAGAATCAGCTCCTCCAAATCCGAGGCCATGGTTCTCGACTGGAAAAAGGAGGTTTGCCCTCTCTGGGTGGATGGTGAGTCCCCACTTCAAGTGGAGGAGTTCAAGTATCTCGGGGTCTTGTTCACGAGTGAGGGAAGGATGGAGCGTGAGATTGACAGGTGGATCGGTGCAGCGTCTGCAGTGATGCAGTCGCTGTATTGGTCCGTTGTGGTAAAGAAGGAGCTGAGCCGGAAGGCAAAGCTCTCGATTTACCGGTCAATCTACGTTCCTACCCTCACCTATGGTCATGAGCTCTGGGTAATGACCGAAAGGACAAGATCGCGGATACAAGCGGCCAAAATGAGTTTCCTCCGCAGGGTGGCTGGGCGCTCCCTTAGAGATAGTGTGAGGAGCTCAGTCACACGGGAGGAGCTCAGAGTAGAGCCACTTCTCCTCCACGTCGAGTGGAGCCAGTTGAGGTGGCTCGGGCATCTATTTCGGATGCCTCCTGGACGCCTCCCTCGGGAGGTGTTCCGGGCACGTCCCACCGTGAGGAGGCCCCGGGGAAGACCCAGGACACGCTAGAGGGACTATGTCTCTCAGCTGGCCTGGGAACGCCTCGGGATTCTCCCGGAAGAACTGGAGGAAGTGTGTGTGGAGAGGGAAGTCTGGGCTTCCCTGCTGAAACTGCTGACTCCGCGACCCGGCCCGATAAAGCGGAAGAAAATGAATGGATGGATGGATAGTAAACAAAGTTTATAGTTTTACTTCCTGGTTGGACATGGGCAGCAGATGTGACATATGTAAAGCGAATTCCATAAGTGTTACCTAGCAACCATAATGACAACAAGGATCAAAACTTGTCTAAATAACACAATAAGTAACACGTAGAAATATTATGTTGTGGAATGCAGTACTACTTCCCGTATTTTTGTACTTTTAGTCTTAACTTTGTTTTTCCACAAACTGCCAATTAACTGTAAAACTATGATAAATATTTACCACAAGTATTATCCCATCAAAACAAAGTAATAATTAGGAAAACATGAAATCCTGTCACATGCACATTAAGGCACAGGCACATATTCAAATATTCAGCTGACAAGGCCTATTTTATTAATGGAAAAAAGGCTGACAATAAGTGACCACAGATTGTATATTTAACTTGTGGTGTGGTGATATTAGGTTGTGTGGGCTTGTGTTGCTATACTCACGTCGGAGGCAGGTCCCTTGTCGGCCCCCGGACATGAGAAGGTGACGTATTCATGACAGCGCTTGTGGACCACAAAACAGCACACTGCAAAGAGGAGAGACAGGAGAAGAAAGGAGCGTCAGACCAGTCACGAAGATGAAACAACATGGCACCACCTGGGCCTTTCAACCTAAATTCTGTCTGTCTACCTATATTTAGGTTTTGTGTGTCTGTGTTTTTTGTGTGCTGTACCTGATTTTCCTTTAAAATTAACTACTTTTTTCACATTTTTTATGGTCTGCAGTGGTCCAAAGTAATTCCTCACTTACCTTATGCATTCCAAGCATTATAATTATTCACTATGATGAGTCTGAAACAGCTTTTCACAAGTCTCAGAAACCAGAGTGGAGTTTGTTGTTACGATTACTGTGACTGCAGTGCAACTAGCATGCTAACCCCATACTTCCTACTTCTCAGACAGTAAAACGCTTAATAATTAGATGCAGACAGGCATCTTATTGTTCAGCTCTTGTTTTCTAATTTTACAAGCACTTTCATGTAGAGTGCATATGTTGGTTTGGTTCTAATATGAACATGCATTTGGTTAAATACAGTTTGGAGTTTTGGACAGAGTCTGTTGCTGAAGGAGACCGTTTGCCCTGCGTTGTTGGAGTTGGCTGTACAGTCGACGTGCGTCCTTGATGATGCTTTTGAAGTCTGTGCATTGCTAAAGCTCAACGCAGGAGCGCATCTTGTAGATGCATGTATTGGCTTCAGCGGCAGGTGCTGCTTTGACTTGAGTCAGAATGAACGAACATATAAACAAATAAAATGGGCTTTATATGGTTTAAAATTGAGTTATATGGTCAGTTGCATTGTATTTTAGCATTTGCGCCTATATTTTCACTTATTGTATGCATTCCAGTAAGGTTTTGGCCTTATGTGGACCCTGGTCCCAATGTCAGTTTTTGTTCTGGCAACATCAAATATAAAAGTGAAAACATTTTTCACATTTCTTTACAAATACAAGCTTTGCTTGAACTCTGGTGCAGGTGTAGTCTTGTCTTGTAGCCTTTTGGGTCAGACAGTTTTTAACAGCTTTTGCCACACCCCATTTTTAGTCGACATCATGAGAAGCATTTTGTTCCTTCCATGTAAATGAATGCCTTACGACACAGTTCAACAGATCTGTCTGTCCTCATAAACTTCCTATTTACAATATCCTGCAGTAACAGCTGCACATCGCCACTGTTCCCTGGCTGCGCGCGTGCGCAATTGTGCACTGCTGACACAGTCTCCGCGCACAGAAAATCTGTGCTGCGCACAAAAAAATCTAACCGGAATTGAAAATAATAAACACACAACAATTCATTCTGCGAGTCCATGAGTGTGACCGTGTGACGAGCTGCTCCAGCCAATTATGTGATTCACATACGTGTTTGCGCAGCTTATCCACGTCATTGACAGGCTCCTCATGCGCCGCTACCAGAGTTTTAGCCGATGTGGCCGATGTGGAGTGAAAACTCGCTAAAGTGTTTAACCCCTTAACATTCCGACGGCCCGCCCTCGGGCGCACTGTTACGCACTATTTTGTAGCAGTTTTGCATTTTAAACATGACGAAACGGACAAAACAAAGGAAGTACGCGACCGAGGACACTGTGGATGTTTGTACAAGTTAAACTAGAGGCATCTCGGACCCGGAGCGGTTCGTGAAACCGAGTGAAGATCTCATGATGGACTCAGGAGTAGAGGACCTGATGTGCTGATGGACTGGATGCTGTTCCTGATCGGTAAGCGTGGTTTATTCTGCTATTGACTTAATTGTGGGTCAAATATATCATGCGTATCATGTACAGTGTATTTTTAGTTTCCAGTGTGTGTTTGTTTACATTTTGAAGTGTGTGTGTGTGTGTGTTTGTTCACTGTTTGCAGTGTGTGGTTTGTAAATATACATTTATTTTGACCCATACCACTTGTTTTGACTATATTTTATATCCAAATACACATTATATATTGTGTTTTGATATGATATGTAAATGTACAGTAATAGAGCAGCTGTGCAGATACAGATTCCTCTCAGTGTGTATTGGTCATTGACTGTCACTAGTTTATGAGATGTAAAAATCAAGCAAAAGCTTCACACAATGGCTTTTACTCATAATACAAGTCAGAGCTTTATCATAAAAATGTTAAGTGTGTTTTCAACATTGGAGTTTACAGTTGTCTTGGTTTGGTTGGAAGCTCATGTTTTGCCATAGTTAAAATTAAATATTTATACTTCCAATAGCATTAACATACTACACAGGTCATGAGCAAGATTTTTGTCATTTTCATTGTATAAGTGGCTAAAGCACTTAATTAAAAGTCTTATAACAGAAATGTAAATGCGGTAATTTGATTCTTTTAATAAACCATTTAACTTGGATGGATGTGATGCAGCATGACCACAGTGCGCACGTCTGATGTCGCTCACACTGGTCAATGGGACAGCTCAGGGAGTTTGTGTGTTTGCTCAGACTCGTGAAAAATTAGAGGGAACATTGCTCATCACTACATTTTTTTTGTGGTTTCTCAGGTGAAATTGGCAGTGGGCAATATGGCAAGATTATTTTCCATGTTTTAGAAAATTGTCATACATGTAAGTATGACAAGCACCGAAACTCTATTTCATAACATAATTTTTATAACATGACTGAATCTCAATTTTTATTAAAATTCAATTAATAGCCCTGCCCCAGTTAAATATATTTGCAGTGACAGTCTAAATATACAGTGTATAATGTATATGTGGTTTTGTTTCCTGACAGGATTAGAAAATGTAAACCTTAGTTACATAAGCACAGTATGCACGTGCAGATAGCATCATTCATTCAGTCACACTGCTATTCTTAATCACATTTCCATCAGATTTCCATGAGGCTCTGTGGCACTGCTGGCTCTGTGCTGCAGTCTCGCACACACTGTTTACATATTTGGGTGCAGTTATATGTGAGGGGAAGTGGATGGTACTAACAGATACCTGTAACTCCACTCACGCTAGTGCAATTTAACCTCTGTGAGAGAAAAGGAGCCACAGCCAACACATTCCACACACTTAAGTGTGTTTATTAGTACGAGCAGGTTAGAGGTGATGTTCTACTAGTACAGAAGTCAATAAAAAAGTGAGTGCAAAAGAAGGAAGAGGGAGGAGCAGAGAGGGAGAGAAGAGAGACAAACCATGAGATAGACGTGTGTGCATGTGTGTGTGGGCAGTGAGGGAGGGGCACAGCTGGGGCAGAGGCTCTGAGGGGGTGGCGCATTCATGCGTGTGTATGTGCTCACAAACTGAACTGCAGCATATACGAAGTGTATCTTCAGAAATCTGCTCTGTCACTCACTCACACATGCCTATACACGCACACACGTGCACACACACATGCACAAACACAGGCCCAGTGACCCAACGAGAAAGTCTCTGCTCTGTTGCCTAGCAACCAGGCTGAGCCCTACGGTGGAGTCTTCTCTGAGCACCCCATGCGCCTGACAGACAGCATTAGCAGCAAATCAGAGCAATTCACAAACATGGAGCCATCAGGAGAGCAGCAGGGCTATCAACAGGAGCTTCACACCAGTAGGAGAGGCCCACCAGGAGGAGCACATGGACCATCAGAGCATCAATCTTTCAACACCTGAGGGACGATCATGGACCATTAGCATAAATCACTTCTAATCTGTGGAACGCTCACATCATATGAACCATCATTACATCTGATCTGAAAGACAATCACATGAACTGTCACAGATCATCACATATGAGAACCATCACATGGACCGTCACAACACACATCATCACATTTGAGGGACCACCACATGGACTGTCAGGACATATGATTTGAGGGACGATCAAACTGTATCTTAGATCAATTATGTGAATCATCAGTAACCTGGCAATAGCCAGAATGATAATACCTCATTAATAAGGTTAAATCTGAAATATTGATCTATAGTGGCACATTTAAATTGGAGAGTATGGATTTTCAGACAATAGCAGCAACCAACTGATTATTAAAAGGTGCTGTATTAGATTTTGACTGTTATTAAGTGAACACCAGGCCCAGTCCATTTTGCATCTGTCCAAACGCATCATTTTTCCTAACACATTCCAAGCATCCTAATTATTTACCATGTTATAGGTATGTATCACAACACTGACACTTTTTACAGCACACAGTTTTTACATTTTGTATTATTGTAAATTTTCTCTTATACACACCTTTTCTTTCGTTCATGACACCCAAAGCGGTCTACAGTGCATAATTCATTCACTCCACACTCTGTGATGGTCAGATATTATAGTCACAGTTGCCCTGGGGCAAACCACACCCCTCCAACCACAACCAACACACAGCACATTTATACTAGGCATTAGGCGAAGTGTCTTGCATAAGGACAAAAAGCAGTTTCTACTAGAGCCACTGCTGTCACACAGAAGGACCTGGTATTCCCACACCTGGTGTCGCCATTGTAATCAAACAATCCAGGTGTGTTCATTTGAACATCTTGACAGCACCAACGATGGCCCTGGACACTCTCATATAACCATTTACATATACAATAGAACCCAGTGGGATTATTAAAATCCTCTAAATCTGAATATGCTAAACCAAAATAGCTTTGCCCATATTAGGCCGAGAGTCTGTAGACAGGCATTTACTGTATGGTCTGGTATTTGGCCTGGGCCTTTTTGATGAATAGTGATTTTTGATTACAAAAAAAAATATTATAATAAAATAAATACACAGTCATTGCAATTTAAAACAAAAAAGTAGTCAAATTTCTTCCTCCAAATTCTGACACGTGCTTTTACTGACAGAGGATTGTGAAGGCTTTAAGACCGCTCCATTAAGAAGACCCAAGCTGATCATTGGTGATAAGAAAATGTCTATCTTGAGTTAAATTAAATTCAACAGTCATATTGTGAAGGGATAGAATAGTTAACAGTGGATCTTTTTTGCACCTAGCCTTTCTACATCTTCAATAGAGGCCAATAATACCACTGATAAAATAACCATAAACCTTATTTCTTAGACACTCCTCTTTTCTAACACATTACTAGGTATTTAATGAGATTGATTGTAAATGGGCTAACATTTGCTATTCCATATTTAACATTTTTGTGAATTGGAGACATTTCTATTTGCTTTGGCTATTAGCATCTCTAATCCCACAGCAAAGATCTTAAAATAGCAAAGTAAAGCATCAGTGGGATAAATTGTGGTTCTGGCCAAATGCACATTAGAGTTACACGTCTGTCTGTGTACATTGTAGTATTGTTTGAAAACTCATTTTAGAGTCAAAGAATCAACGTTCAACGTCTTGAGGGGACTGTACCAGCCAGTTTGAGAGGTAACTTCTTCAGCTCTGGGTCTGTTTAAGCTAAGCAACCACATCCAGAGCAATGTTGCAAGAAAATAAAAATATGGTAACTAAATCTCAATTTTACAGAAACGTCCTGCCTTGTTGTCTATTTTACTTTAAAAAAAAAAAAAAAAAACAGATTTTATTAATGCTTTTTCTCATTAAAACCTATATTAGACACTTTAGTTTCTGTTCAGTTTTTATTTTGACAGTTGGCAAATGAAGCCATTTTTTGTTTCAATGTAACTTAAAGGGTCTATATTACAACATTTTCTCATTTATTTTATAATGTTGTTTCCTCATCAAAAACATACACAGAGTTGTGCTTTGTTTCATTCACACATGGTTTAACACATAAACCCTGTGTATTTAGGCTGAGTTATTCTCTCACACTCTGTTGCACCTTGTGATGTCATGTAGTACACAAGAAGTGATCCACTGTGTTCAACACACCAGTCGTCTAACATTTCTTCTCGTAAGGGCCGATAAGCATAACATTTTTTTCAGGAACCAGTTGCAGAGGGAGAGCTGTTAATGACAGCGCAAAATGTGTTAAAAAAAAAAAAAAAAATCTTAATTCTCAATTCTCATATTTGATGTTTATCAGGTCAACTTATTCTACATCTTCATAGCAAAACACATAAATATGGTGTTAGAATATTAAAGTAAAACTATAACATCTTATTCTGGATGGCTCACAGCCCGGTTTTGGTCCCCGGCCCAGTGGTTGGGGACCCCTACCATTCACTAGAATCATTTGGATAATTTCAGGTGTTAGGTTTTGTTTTGTTTTTTTCATGGAGACATTTGACTTCGAGCAGGGGTCAGTAGCATTAACATACAGACATAACATGACATAAAAGAATTTCAGCTCTGGAAATGTCAATCTCTACCTAACAAAAGGTAAAAGGTTAACTTGAAAACTACATGACATCACAAGCTGGAACAGAGCATTTTGAGCTTTGGAGATGTGGACAGACTACAGGATTACTCAAACATGTGTAAATGAAACAAAACACAACTCCAGATATGTTTTTGATGAGGCAAGAACATTATAACAAAGCTCACAAGAGTAAACTTTGCATAATATAGGACCTTTAAGTTGTTGTGCCAAAAACTATATCAATAGTATCTTTATCCCAACACAAAACAGTGATTGAATACCGCATCTTATTCTCAAACCTGACTGCGCCAAACTGAATATCTCAAGGCCTGAAAGTTGTAACTGGTAACTCAATTTAATCCAGAGTCACTCCTGCTGCACTGTCGCTAGAAATTATGTGTACAACCACAACGACAGTGTCACCAGCAAATCTTGTAATCAATATTGTTCACTGGCGAGACCGGCACTCACTGACAAAGATAGCATTTCATCCACTGATCAATCGATGCAAGGGATTGAATACCACTGCTGCTGTGGTGTAATCAATGGCACTGTCACTTAAAACAGTAACAATAAATAAATACCATTAGCTTTTCTCATTATATCCAACACATGTAAAACAGGGCTAGCATTAGGGTTGTCAAAAGTACACCCAGATAATTATTTCTAAAACTAGCAAAAGTAAATACTAATTTGTGGTATTGATACTGAAATATAGGACAAAACTGGATCTTTCTCAAATAGCTTTACAATGGTACAATGATCTAAATCTGAGGTAGTTTAAAAAGGGCTTGTACAGGATTTTAAACTATGTATTTGAGCAAAATTTGTCTTGCCCTAGTATACTGTATAAGCAGCTCTTGAGGTCAAAATAAGTCTGCTGTATACTGTCTGCATCTAATTATAAAGTGTTTTATTGTCCAATAATCAGGAAGTGTGTGGTTAGTGTGGTAGTTGTTGTTAGTTTCACCATGATGGCAGAACTCTGCTCTGGCCTCTGTTGTGAAAACCACGTATTAACTAATTCCAATGAATAATTAGGATATTCGGAATTGATAAGGTATGTGAGGAATAACTGTTTAAAATTCATTCGTTTTCTATTTTTCACATTTTAAGACAGTAAAAACAGGTACAGCGCCTTTAAAATCACATAATAACATTAAAGAAACTAATATAATTTTTATTGATAATTACAGCACTATTCAGTATCAAATCTTAGAATTAAAATTGTGTGCAATTTGCAGAGACACGTCTCTGCAACATCGCGTGGCGGTCGGGGACAGTACCTGTGGAATGGCAGACCGGGGTGGTGGTCCCTCTGTATAAGAAGGGGGACCGGAGGGTGTGTTCCAATTACAGGGGAATCACACTCCTCAGCCTTCCCGGTAAGGTCTATTCCAGGGTACTGGAGAGGAGAATCCGACCGATAGTCGAACCTCGGATCCAGGAGGAGCAGTGTGGTTTTCGTCCTGGTCGTGGAACACTGGACCAGCTCTATACTCTCCATCGGGTCCTCGAGGGCTCATGGGAGTATGCCCAACCAGTCCACATGTGTTTTGTGGATCTGGAGAAGGCATTCGACCGTGTCCCTCGTGGTGTCCTTTGGGGGGTGCTCTGGGAGTATGGGGTCCGGGGCTCTTTGCTAAGGACTGTCCGGTCCCTGTATGACCGGAGCAGGAGCTGTGTTCGCATTGCCGGCAGTAAGTCAGACCTGTTCCCAGTGCATGTTGGACTCCGCCAGGGCTGCCCTTTGTCACCGGTTATGTTCATTATATTTATGGACAGAATTTCTAGGCGCAGCCAGGGGCCGGAGGGGGCCTGGTTTGGGAACCACAGGATTTCATCTCTGCTGTTTGCAGATGATGTTGTCCTGATGGCTTCTTCAAGCCAGGACCTGCAGCAGGCACTGGGGCGGTTTGCAGCCAAGTGTGAAGCGGCTGGGATGAGAATCAGCTCCTCCAAATCCGAGGCCATGGTTCTCGACCGGAAAAAGGTGGTTTGCTCTCTCCGGGTGGGTGGTGAGTCTCTGCCCCAAGTGGAGGAGTTCAAGTATCTCGGGGTCTTGTTCACGAGTGAGGGAAGGATGGAGCGGGAGATTGACAGGCGGATCGGTGCAGCGTCTGCAGTGATGCGGTCGCTGTATCGGTCCGTTGTGGTAAAGAAGGAGCTGAGCCGGAAGGCGAAGCTCTCGATTTACCGGTCAATCTACGTTCCTACCCTCACCTATGGTCATGAGCTCTGGGTAATGACCGAAAGGACAAGATCGCGGATACAAGCGGCTGAAATGGGCTTCCTCCGCAGAGTGGCCGGGCGCACCCTTAGGGATAGGGTGAGGAGCTCGGTCACACGGGAGGAGCTCGGAGTAGAGCCGCTGCTCCTACACGTTGAGAGGAACCAGCTGAGGTGGCTCGGGCATCTGCTCAGGATGCCTCCTGGACGCCTCCCTAGGGAGGTGTTCTGGGCATGTCCCACCGGGAGGAGGCCCCGGGGAAGACCCAGGACACGCTGGAGGGACTATGTCTCTCGGCTGGCCTGGGAACGCCTTGGGGTCCCACCGGAGGAGCTGGAGGACGTGTCCGGGGTGAGGGAAGTCTGGGAGTCCCTGCTTAGACTGCTGCCCCCGCGACCCGGCCCCGGATGAGCGGGAGAAAATGGATGGATGGATGGATGCAATTTTAGAATTGTGACAACACAATCATCATAATATTTGTATTTATGGACAAATTTGGTAGAAATTCTGATTAAAAATACATGACAAATAACAAAGTATATTTCCAATGTGTTGTTGAGATCAAATATTTGTGAGTTGACAAGACAATAAGATTCTCTGTTCCAAGGAACAGAGCCAGTCTAACCACTGATCTCAGATTATAGAAACAGTTTACATAACAAGCGGCAGTTTTACACTGGGAGGAAGCCAGATTAAAACTCTTAATATATTGATCAACTTTCAACAACACACTGCCGTTGAGACTCTTTATATATATATATTTATATACATATAGATACACATACATTTCACATGTGTCTGGTACTTAAAACATGTCTTTAAATGTATTAGATGAGGTTTAATACATTCCTGTTTGATTGAGTCTGAATATTGTTATCGGGATTCTACAATAAATGTCACTGAAATATTAATTTTTATCACCCCTACTGTTGAGTTATACACGCTTTGTTAATCACGTTTTCAACATTCATTTCAAATGGTCAATGATCAGCTTGGGGCTTTTTAATGGAGAGGTCCACAGGCAATTCTCTGTCAGTAAAAACATGTGGTTTGGCGCAGACTGAAGACTTTAGAGGAAGAAGTTTGTGTTGATAGCAATTATTAAAAGTCTATATTGCTTCCATCCTTGAAATTAATACATTAATTAAAAGTTTGCTTTCTTATTAACAAGACAATCGGAAATATTGAAAATCAGAAAGTGGCTATTGCTCAAAATTAGGAAAATAATAATTAAAACACTTGGCAATAAAAGAAAAAAATATGCCCTCTGATATTATCAGGAAGAAAAATGCATTATTCTAATATTTTAGGCTGTTATTATTGATATAATTAGAGGAATTTCATGGCCCTGCTATTTAAACAATAGGGGTGTAAGAAAAACACCAGGCTTACACCACGTGTGATGTGAGGGAAATTTGATCCTGTGTGTAAACAGTGTGTTTGGTGCATCAGATCAAAAACGGACTGAGCACTTGTTTTAACGCACTTTTTTAAAAAAAATTAAATCACCAAATCAATACTTTCTGACTGAATTGTTTAAATTATGGATTCACTCATTCCAAACACTGAGTCCCATTATTGATTGATTTTTAGAGATTTACATCAGCTTTGACCCTCTGACCTGACACTTCATAGACCAACTGTAAATCAAGAAGTACCGCCACAGAAAGACTGAGAGCAGACATCACAGTATGAGCCTACACCTCAGGGCAACGGAAACTGTGTGCATGTGTACTGACATATTTACCACAGGTGTGTACACACACATACGCACGCGCACAACACACACAATACACACTCAATGCGCGCACACACACACACACACACACTCTACTAACCCTGCAACATTTCCTGTACAAATATTGTGAAGCCCTAAGCTCTGCACAGCCCATGAGCACTTGTGGTGCTCCACACACTGTTGTACTAATCAGGAGTTGAGACAGATCAGCCTGAGTAATAACTGTTATTTCTTCACACATATCGTAATATTGGTCACATGACTAGAAGAGAACTCCACTGTAAAGAAGAGAAGGAAGTGACACTGCAGCCTGTTGTACAGTAGGATGCACTTGTGAGTGGAGTCACTCCATTTTGTGCAAAGGTCCGTGTCTAGACACCCTCGCACCCACTGATGCTCAGCAGACACCCACAGACACACATCAACACCCACCCACTCATGCAAACCCACCATTTTATAATTCTAATCATTAGTGTGCGAGGCTGGAGAAACATAGTCCCAGTGCGTCTGTCTGAAGTAGCATGTCTCATGGCTAACAGCAGACAGCTCACCTTTCAGCAAACTCTTCTACTCTTACACTGCTTAGCCCACAGCCACCTCTCCAGCCTCTCTCTCCAGCCGCCTCTCCAGCCTCTCTCTGCAGCCTCTCTCTGCAGCCTCTCTCTGCAGCCTCTCTCTGCAGCCTCTCTCTGCAGCCTCTCTCTGCAGCCTCTCTCTGCAGCCTCTCTCTCCAGATTCTCTCTCCAGCCCAGTGGCAGTGTGGCACTACATTTAGTAGCTCTGCCAAGCACCTGCTTTAGCTTCAACAGCAACACACTGAGCAGAAAGCCAACAGGTCACAGTGAGAGAGCCTGCACTGGTGCAGTGGACAAGCACACACTTGCACACAGCCACATGGAGTGAAGGGATTTGTGAATGAGCCTTACCTTGGCACTGGAATCCCTGCTTCCCGAAGCCCCTGTGAACACAGAGCAGCACTGTTACTTTGAGGAATTCAGCAGAAAAAAACAGGCCACAGGCACAGGCAGAGGAGCACGAGTGTCCAGCTGATCTTCCACATAAACACACTCAGATTAGACAGCTGCAGCAGCGCGGGGGCCAGAGCGGTCTCCAGCGGCATTCCTTCACCAGTCTGTCAGCAGCCTCTGCCTGATGCGGTAAATGCCAGCATCAGCCTGCTCTGTGCCGGATCACCACGCATACAGGCCCCCGCGGTGCTGTCGCAATATGAAAAACACGAATGGCGTGTTGCAGTGTTTTTGCAGGGACATTGAATGAAAGACTGCGGTATGAGGGAGAGCAATGTGAGGGTAAAGAGGCCGAGCAAAGCCACAGCAGCAGCAAGTGATTCACCTGTGTCCCCCACACTCACCAGATGAAGTCCGTGCAGTGGCTGCAGAAGGTGGGCTGCTTGAAGAAGCGCGCGATGAACTTGTGGTTCTTGACCTCGTGGACGTTCTTCTGACGGAGGGCTCCCTGACGGGCGAAACCGCGCGCGCTCTCCGGTACCTCTCCGTCGCTGTTGGGGTCAGCCATCTTAACGAGGAAGCGTTTGGGACCAAAAACGGGGAAGCGAAAGTCCGGGGGAGCGTGAGCGGGAGCGTGGGAGAGCGGTTAGGTCCCTCCTCCCTCCTGTCCGCCGCTGGCCCCTCGCCGTGACCGCCTCGTTGGAGCTCGTGCTCAGCGGGTTTTGTCGCGATGCGTCCAGCTCGCGCCGCTGCGCTCGTGCTGCTTCCTGCGGGGCGCGCCCCGCCTGCTTCCCTTTTCACCAATGGGTACGTAGCAAATGCTATGGATCATACCTGGACGACCGAGGGATTACACAGACACCAATGGGAACGGGTTTTCAGATGATCAACTAGAGGAAGAGGGGTGAGCAAAAGCACAGGCACACACAGCTGTCAGGTATTCTGTCCCTCTCACGGCCATTCAGGACCCCCAAACCTGCCATGCGGGATTTGATGCGCTGCGTCCAGCTAGCGCAGGTTCTACTGCAGGTCCACGGGCCCTCTGAGGGACGCGAGAGGAACCCTTCAGACCCGAGCCTGTACCCCATCACCCGCCGTGGGCAAGTTCTTTTCAGTGTTTTATTTCCAAGTACTGGAGTGACAGCAGTATGATACACGTGTCCACAGTCACATAGGGTGCACTGCGCTCATTCACACAGGGTGCACCGCGCACATCCACACAGGGTGCACTGAACACATTCACACAGGGTGCACTGAACACATTCACACAGGGTGCACTGAACACATAAACACAGGGTGCACTGAACACATTCACACAGTGCACTGAACACATTCACACAGGGTGCACTGAACACATAAACACAGGGTGCACTGAACACATTCACACAGTGCACTGAACACATTCACACAGGGTGCACTGCACATATTCACACATAGTGCACTGAACACATTCACACAGGGGGCACTGCAAACATACAACAGAAAAGAATAAAAGATTAACAGTAGTTATCAGGCAACTGCTCCGCACTTCACAAGTTTACTTATGCAGTTTATCTGACGTTAATATAGCCTAGTAAATAAAAGCTAAACCCTAATCTCAATACAAGAGTGAAAAGAGCACGTAAAACCCCTAAAATAAAACATCACTAAACACTAGGCCAATCAGTACTTAACCAACACTAAAGGTCATAGAAGAGCAGCACGTGCCTTTTTGTACAGCACAAAAGATAAAACATGCAGAGACTGACTTATGTATTCTTTGTTATTACATTACATTATTTACCGAAATTGTAATTATGCGTTAAAAAATATTACAAACGTATATCTTAGGCAGAAGAATGTGGACCAACTGTAGGTTTAGGTCTGAAGACTCTGTGTTTTACCTCTGCAGTGTCAGAGTCCTCAGTCCTAAACCTACAGTTGGTCCACATTCTTCTGCCTAAGATATACGTTTGTAATATTTCTTAACACATAGCTACAGTTTCTTTTGACATTTAAAATGTTGCTGTCTCCTATGTGCATGCAGTCCATAAATGTTTTTAGATCACTGGTTCCCAAACACTAGTCTGATACAGTATGAGGGCTAGTCTAAAACTGATTTAGTATGAGATAACTGATCAGTATGAGGGCTAGTCTAAAACTGATTTGACTGCAGTTTTCCTCATCAGTTTTGTATTTTTCAATACATTTTCTGAATATAGTCAAGGCCTAGGTTTTATTCATGAACCCAAAATACCTGAGTGCATTATTTAAAGACTTAAAACATCCATCCACTCTGTAGTAGTTAAGTAGTTATTAGGCTGTAAAGTCATGCATTACAAAGACGGCAGTGGTAGTGGTGCTGTATAACAGGCCCTAATCCTCCCCCGTCCAAGGCTGATTTGCCAGGTTTTGATGCAACTGAGATCAACAGAAGACAAATCCTGATCAAACACAATTGTCCCAGGGGAAGTGTTCTTCAGTGGCTGTGGGTAGACTTGTTGAGGCCTGGAGTAATATGGCTCTTGCCCCTCTTTAAGATGCGTAAAGGAGGAGGGTCTAGTTTTGGGCTTCTCTGGACTAGAGACCAATACCCTTTGTTGTCTTTATTGTCCACATGGTTTGATGCACCCATCATTGGGCAACCTGCCAGGAGGAACAGTCACCTGTCATTACATTGCACAATGTCTTTTTTTTCCAGAAGACTGTGCATCTTCTGGAGAAATTATTGTGCAATGTGTCATGTAGCACAGCCTAATGTTTAGCCAGGGTAACACATGTCAACAGGTAAATACTTGAAAGGCTCTATAAAAGTAGTTTGTGTTGACAGATAAGGTGTTTTGCCTGGAGTATTTCTTGTGCTTAAAATGCATTTAAAACATTCTTACTATGAGTGGGGTCGCCTTTCCACAGATATGACATCATTTGACAGGGTCGCATCTCCTCCTATTTGTCTCTGTGGAGATAGAAGTTTAATAGCCTACCATACTTAGCAAAAGACAAAGTTTAAATCTGGCAACTGGACAAATCGTTGTAGGAGTGAAGACGTTTCGCTGCTCATCCAAGCTGCTTCTTCAGTTCTGGTCAGATTGCAGGTAGACGCTGCCTTATATCTATCTCAAGGGAGAACTGAAACTGTAAACAGCTATTGTTTCCAGTTTCAGCCTTTAATGACCCTATTCAACCTTTAATGGCCCTCCTATAGTTTTCTTTGTTTCTTTCATTTGCTTTGGGTCTGAGGATGGAACCATAGATCTGTGAGCGATTATGTATCAGGCCCCCATTCCTGTTTTTGCTATGAATAAGACCTGGACGACTGAGGGATTACGCAGACAGCCTAACATACTGTGTAACATTAAGCAAAGCAATAAAATCTTCATCGAGTAAGTGGCAAGCCCTCCACCAGAACATACAGGCTATAGTGCACCTTCAAAGCAACAGCAGGCCATAGAGAGCAGCAAGGAGAGGCCCTCCTCCAGCCAAGTCAAAATCAGGTTTGTGGAGACAAAAGCCACAGCTCACAGTAAGGATGCATGTTTCTCAGTGCAATAAAACATCTACATGAAAAAACATGTTTATATTTTAGTGTTGTCCTTGTGTGAACAGGCTAATATCACTTAGCCTGTTCACCTTTAGCTCTTACTGCCTAGTCCCAGAGCAAAAGCCATGAGCTAATCTATCTTCATGTTCTGTCACTGATTTCTGTGAAGTTTTTTGAGAGGACGCTGCCATCTTGTGGAAGAAGCGCGAAACAGAAAGGTTTTGTAACAGCAGTTTGCTCCTCCCACTAAAGACAAATCTGATTGGCTAACGTTTTTGCAGCGAAGAATCTGATTGGTTTGCTTAGCTGTCAGTTAAAGAACCCGGAAAAACATATTCTCCTGTCCTTAGATCATCTTAAATAAAAAGCTCTTTCTGTCAGAGTAACACAAAGTAAAGAAATACGAAGTTAGAGCTTTGTAATTGCCTTTAGCTATGCCCACGTCTCCAGTAAAAACCCGAATTCCTCTCACAAGCTTCGGACATCTTGTGACAGAAGTGAAGGTGAGACATAACCATAATCATGCGTGGTCTGTGTGCATGCTCCTGTACTCCATAGACAAGAACTATTCAAAAACTTCATAGATGCATAGTTGGATTTGATTTGGTGCAAAAACGGCAAGCACGTGGAGGCATTTACCGATGCATAAACTGGTGGTTCAGCTGTTCTGCTGGATACATGTGACTGTGTGCTGGGTCCAAAGACAAAAATGGAGAAAGAACATGAAGAAAGAACAGATCCGCACTGCAGTTTGTTGGACCTCCCAATTTTTCATCATAATAACATTTAGGAGTCAAGTCCTTCTTCAAGCTTAAAAGGTTCAGTTTCACCCCTGTTATATACAAGCCCAGATTAGGGGTGTGCAATAATACCAAACTGTCCATATATCTTATCGTTTCATTTAATGATACAGTATCTATATCGTCGGCTGCTTTTAGTATCACAGTTGTGATTTAGTCGATATATTGTGATCCTTCAGAGCCGTTAAACTGCACATGTCCTTGTGTACACATAAATATGGAGCTCATATAAACTGTGGATGAATAATACTGGCCAAAGTAACACTCTGATGTGTTTTTTGTAGTTGGTAAAATGCACAAAACCAAATGCACTTTGTTATGTTCATTCATCTTCAGTAATTGGAAGATTTAAAAAAAGGAAAATTAATGTTTATTTTTTGTGAAAATGATGTTGATCATTAAGTGTCCCGAAAGCCTTTATTTTTCACTGAATTGTATCGAATCAATTTGAAATATATCGTATTGTATTGTGTCAAACCGATAGTGTACTGTATGGAGATACGTATCATACCGTGGCCTTTGTATCGAGGTATGTATCATTTCAGCAATTTCTTAATGATACCCAGCCCTACCAGTCATGTTACAGGAAAGCTACTGAATACAAATAAGAGTTTGAAATAATTTAGAAGATTACAATTGTTTGATATGATCCTATGAATGATGGGATAAACACTTATATTGTTATAGTGGTGTATTAGTTTTCCACAGCCAAATATATTTACACTATGTACAGTTTAGATACAAATATAGAAAAAAACAGAAGGAAACAATATTAGCACCAACACTACAGCAATGGAAGTATTATTGGAGACACATACAGACTGGAGCAATGATGTCAACATTTAGGAGTCACATAAAGGGCCTCAGATCAAGACTCATGAATATCGAGGTTTTCCTTAGTATTGAAATCAAGTTTGATATTCTAGTATTGTGACAATATAATTTGTACTATATTTACTGTAAATTGAGCACAATTTCCAGCAGTAATCTGTCATCACATAAATAATTTCAAACTCAGTTTCACATTCTAACTCAGTTGCCTGATTGCAAAACATAACAGCAAAAACACACTGATTGTCCCTATCCACGTATCACCTTTGTTCTTGGTTCTATCACTTTCACATTCACTCTGAAGCTTGTCTGCTCAAGCCTATTCTCTGGCAAAACAAACAATACATTTTAAGAATGTAACGAGCAATTGTATGGCGTTTTTTTGTTTCAGAGGCAGCTGTTTAGGATTGAGCCCCCCACATCACTGGAGTTCACTGGCTGGAGGAAGTATTTCAACAGCTACACACCACAGGGACGACGGAATGTATGTACTGCGTGTACTGCACACTGTAAACTGTACAAATTAATACAAATGAAATATTCTAACTACGGCTATAGGCCTTTAGTCATTTATCTGATTAATCGGTTAATGGTGTCAGTCCACAAAAAAAGTCAACTAATCATTTTATTTAGATTATAAGGATTTATATGGGACACCAGCAGAAAGGAGAAGTGATTGAGATGATTTGATATTTTTTGGTATTTATATGTAAAAATGCACATTAAACTCAAGATTCACAAGTTTCACCTGTCTTTATATAAATGTTGTTTCCCACTATTTTTTTTCTACATAAATAGTTGTTTTTGCATGAACTTGGGTCAGATACATAGAAATACGTGCTGGTTTTGAGAGCTTTTGCCAAACTAGTCAACTAAACTTCAGCAGGACATGTCTTTAGTTGACCAAAAATTTATATATATATATACATACATACAAAAAAAACAGTAGATGTTAGATGTAACTTTCTAAGAGTACATCACCCAAACAGGTATTGAATTGCTGTGTATTTGTTGTCTACAATGTTCCACCGTACTGCATTAAAGTTGTGTATTTTGCATACACAATTTCAAATGCTTTAAATGAATGATAAAAAACACACACATTCTTACTGTGAGCGGGGTCTAACCTGTTACTTATCTTGGTCGTGTCATCTGTCAGTTTAATGCCATAATCATAATTTCATATTTCACCAACATCAGCTCTGTTAGGCTGAAACTAAATATCTTGCAACAACTCTACTTTATTCATCTGAATATTTGCATTTTTTCTTCTAAAACTTAAAATGTTTTAAGCTAAATATTTAAGTTATTTTTGGCACACTTTGACCAGAAAATAAAGGGGCTTACATTTTGTTTTTAATGAACTAAAAATTGCATAATTGTGTTATTGCAACTTTCAACATAGTTAAATAGTACACCATGTACTTCTCTTCTCTCTTTTAGAAAGGGAAGAAACTAATGCAAATGAGTTCTGTTGTCTTTTCCAGGCAGAGCTATACTGTAGAACACTGCTGTAAAGTGCATTTATTACTTGTATTTTTTGTGTCATGTTTTGCAGTGTGTCTTGGCCACTTATGGCATCTTGGTTGCCACGGCAGCTGTCTTCATGATGCATAAGCGAAACAAACAAGAAAAAATTACATCTAGCCCTACAGTCTGAAGAAGGAAGATGTTTTGGTTTGAAGAAGGCATATCACCAAACATAGATATAACATGGATACATGCATACAATACAGTAATCATAACAAATCTGTTATAATGAGTTTTCTGTGACTGTTGTTGTCTATACAGTATTTGCAAAAGTTTGCAAAGGTTGGTCAGGTATTGGTCAGTAAATAGTTTCACTACTAGATGTCCCTATTCATATTATGAAGAAGCTGTCTAAAGTATTCACTCCTAAAATGTTTGTGTAATTGGCAAAATTCTGTTTTCTTTTGTGAGGGAACCTGGAATCTGGATGACTTAGAAATTACTCAGACATCTTTATGCAGGATACGTAATTTGATTTTCATGTTAGATTTTTGCTCAAAACGAAAGTCCTTGAACTAGATGTCTGGTAGTCATGTGGCAAACTTTACTTAACCACATCTAAGCATGTGTGTCAAGCCACAGGTAGATGTAAACAAAGTAACCAAGTTTAGGGAGTTCAATTCTCATGCAGTTGCCAGTTGGATTGCCAGTTTCTAAGATGAGATCCAGTTGTTTAATCCTAAAAGGACTTTCTCTGATCTGAATCGTCACTACTGAAGCATCTACAGCCAATCACAGTAATGGGAAGAATTCTTTGAAAATGTATTTAGTTCAATTACAGATTCAGAAGGTCTGCAGAATACTAAATACCTTACCTGCATTAAAATGTATTTTGTAACATTCTGTTATATGTGTTATTCAGAGTACTGTATTCTGAATACAGTACTCTGCATCATATTATAGTGTAAAAAACAAAATATATTTACAAACAGCTTGATTTTTGTTGCACTGTTTGTTGCATTAATTTATGTCTAATTAGAGAAGGAAAATTTGCACAGGGACATTACACAAGTGGTGCTTTCTTTTTTCTCAGAATTCGTACTCAGAATACCTATTTTTGGTACATGTACATAGTTACTTCCAAACACTGGCCAATCACTAATCAATGCTAGTGCAGCCTCTGCAGCTCAGTGAGTAAATTCTGAAGGTTTTGAGCCTTCACATTTCACATGGTTAAGGCATTTGAGATTGTGGTACTTTTTAAAAAACTGTTAGAGCATAGGCTGCATACAGTTTCTTTAATACTTTTATGTTCCTGTTAAATTATATAGTATTATTTTTACATCAGTAACAATTGCAGTTTTTCAACCGCACGAAAGTAAGCAAAACGTATATTCTTTAGTAAGCACTGACTCACATTGAGTCCCATAGTATCAGCGGCATGCTGGGTTATTTTGGCTTTTTGGCGACATCTTGTGGCAAATCTTAAAATTGCAATCTCACGCTTTAACTTGTAGCTTCTCATCCAGCGTATCCTATACTTTATGAATCCAACAAATAGAAGATTTTTATGGTGATGTTTCTTTAACTCACTTAATAGTAAGTATAATATAATCTAACTAGTTGATTTACACATAATGCCGTGTTTCAATAATTCAGCCAGTGAAAGTGTCAAAAGTCTACCTATAAATGTTTAAAAGATATATAAAAGAGTATTTATGTCATACTCTTGTCACAAAAATGTATGAGGAAAATATTTCTTAAAACTTATTACAATATGTCACGTGACTTATGGGAAAGACTCGCTTATTTTGAAAGTGAAAGTAAAATCCATCCTCACCTGACGGGGAGCCATGCACATGCGCTGAAGGTCATCTGGCTCCTCCTCCATACATATACGTTATTCAAACCCAAAACGAAAGTATAATCTCAGATGTGTTGAGTGTGCCGGCTGGGCCAGAGCGGACAACCCTCCCAAAACACTTCACTACACTGCGCCTCAAGTAGCCCAAGTAAGTCAGACTATTTGTATTAATTTAAGTCTGTCCATTACTCCACAATCCATGGTGTTATCGTGGCACAATTGTCATGAAAGTGACACTGTCCCTTTCAATTGAAGAGAAAAAGTAGCGCTTTGTCTTGTAGTTTTGGTCATAGGCACCAGTTGCGCCAACAGCTGACTGCAGTTATTATTCTAGACTACAATGTTTTAATAGGATTTGGATAGGGACACGATGAGGGGCCTGATAGATAATTTGCATGTAGTAAAATATGCCTAAACACCAGGTGCTTTTTAGGTTTTGCATATCTTAAAATATCTCATGATTTTAGAATTACATGAATTTTTGCTGCTTATTGCAATCACATATGTCTAAATTATTCATGCACATTAATTGAAACTATTTGGAAGTGAAAATGAAAATGTTACCAAAATAATTAAAGGTTGAAACAACGTACAGTGACAATCAAAAATGCATTGGTTTATTCATTTATGTATTTATTTAATGTGCCATTATTTATATTTCTGTTTAATTTCATTAGAGGAATCTGGTCTGAAAAATGAATTATCAACAACAGTATGGTCATTTTTAGCTTTGTAAAAATCCAATTAGTCTATGGCTGTGCATGACAATTCAATTCATTTTATTTTTGTAACGCCCAAAATCACAACAACAGTTGTCTTGAATGACGTTCATGTTTTGGTTGATGGGGGAAACCGGAGTACCTGGAGGAAACCCATCCAGACAAGGGGAGAAACATGAAAAACTCCACACAGAAAGGCCTGGGCGACCTGGGGATCGAACCAAACCCTCTTGCTGTGAGGCATGAGTGTTGCCACTCAGCCACCGTGCTGCCTACACACAAAAACAAACAGGAAAATCAAACAACAGGAAAAATCAGACAAAACAAGAAAAATCGGCCAGGCGAGGAGGAGAGGGAGGCGGTGGAGGAGGGCCAGGCGGGGAGGAGGAGAGGGTCCAGCTGTCAATAACAGGCAGCACATATGGGGTTACAAATTCATGCAACTTTTACTTTTTACAATAACAATATTATTATTATTATTAGTAGTAGTAGTATTATTATTAGTATTATCATTATTAATACTAATAATAATAATAATACTTATGATTATTATCATTATTATTATTAGTGTATTGTTTTGTTAATATTACATGTTTGTGCACTATTTTATAGTTTTTTCCAAATTGTTGTTTGACCAATGCAAACAGATTATTACCACATGGAACTTCACATATCCCAGAATCATTCTGAATTAGCAGATTTTTTATTATATTGATTTCATGTGCATGGCTGCATTGAACTAAATAAAGCATTTTGTTATGTTTCAGCTGAATTGTGACCAGAGCAGTCCCTCAATGACCTCGACCTCTGCAATCTCAAACTTTTGTTTTCCGAACATGGAGCCTTGCAGAATACCAAGGAACTGATATCCATGCGGCTTCCCAACCACCATGGAGGATGTCCCAGAGCGGGGAGGAGGAAGAGGCGTGCTGGAGGGTCACACGCACAAACTTGGTCCACTCTAGGATGCTCACCGCAGATTTGAACGAAAATCGAAAGCAAAATCTTACAACACAAAGAGGAGGGGCGGGAACTATTTTTCACAGAGAAGGTGCAGCGGAAGAAGACTTGTCAGTACAGGTGGGTAATAGGTCATTAACTCGATGCATTTTTGACTCTAGTGATGAAAACATGATGGCTGAACGTGTTGGGGCGCAATATAAACAAGAAAACCATTGTTTTGGGGTTATGTTGCAACTCCAAAATTTAGCAGCATTTAATAAATACCACTGAGGAGAATTTGAGTTTATGCAATTTTCAAATCACATAGACTGCACTTATTTAGATAATACCTCTGCAAAGAGCTAAATATATTTTTTTTAAATAATATATATTTAAAATATATTATACATCAATTTGTTCTATCTGTAGTTTAGATCTTAAGATCTTCTGAAATTCATGGAATTGTTGTATTAAAAAATCACATTTTTCAGTTCATAATGTTCTTCTGTTCAGAGCGTTTTACAATGTAAACAACTCTGAACAGAATGTATTTCCATTCAAGGTCCAAAATTTTGCAATAATACTACTAAACAATTTGAGAGCAAAATGTAGTATTATTTTACCAAGTAATGTTTTTGCACTTTCATACTTTATTTGAACAATACTTTCACCTACATGAAGACATTCTCATATGCATTTAGCACATTTATTGTTAACCCCAAACTAACTAACAACTACCTATGGCTATAAACAATAAATAATTAAATCTATCTTTGTCAATATTACCCTCCTCTAGCTGCCAGACATTCAACTGGAGGTAGATAAGTGGGACAGCGAGTCAGAGAGACCAGACGAACTCAACTGGAAACAGGTACAACCTCCGAACACAACACTTCATTACAACAACCAGGCAGTCAGTGTCTCGCCTAAGGACCGAGCTGGGATCGATCCTCTGACCTTTGGGTCTCTACTGAGCTATAGTAATTGTAATAATAACAGTAATAGTGATAGTAGCAATAATAGTGATAATGATAGTAACAGTAATAATGATAGTAACAGTAATAGTGATAGTAACAGTGATAGCAAGAGTAATAGTAAAAGTAATAGTTATTGAATTGACAATAGCAAATATGACCCTAAACTTGAAGTACTTAATACTTAAAGTAATATCCAGCACTAACAACAACAAACCCAGTTGTTTATACCTGCAAAAATATGTTGTGAAATTGTTCTGTGTCTAACTGCATGTTCTAATGCATAACTGTATCATTACTCTTACAACTACTATTACTACTACTGTTGTTATTTTAGCTATAGTCCAGGTCTTGATTACAGTCCAGGGAAAATATTAATTACATTTGTGCAGACCTATTGTCAGTGGGAGTGTCGAGATTATCATGAGCAGAAAGATTGCAGTCATCACACTTATTGCATGAGAATCATACCTTTTATATATGGACAACTTACACTTTCAGAATTACAAAAACAACTGAAGTGATAGGTATTTTGCTTGTGTCTGTCTCTATGCCATTATCTTTTACTGCTATTTTTATAACTGTCTTCATAGCGAAAGTGAAACAAATGCCAAGTGTTTCTTATAACATGAAACAACTTCAAAGAAATAAAGAAATCAATTATGTTTTATCTAACTTCCTAGTTCTGTTACTGTAAAAAAGGAGCAGTAAAATATATAAAGCTATAAAATATTACAATAAATGATAATGAATATAATACTATAGCACTGATTTATAAACCCTCAATGAATTACACAGAATATATGAACTGTAAAAAAAATAATAGCACAATGAGCCAAAAATAGTACTCAGGTAAGAGTAAGGTTACATCAAAATGATATTACTCAAGTAGAAGTACAAAGTAGTGGAACAAGAAATTATTCAAGAGTAAAAATATATATAGGAAAAGTACTACTCAAGTAAGAGTAAATTAAAGAGTAACTATTGGGACGTAACATCAGAGTTATCATTGGACAAAACATTAAATAATGCATACAAGCTGGTATTTTCAAAGGATAGACACACAGATTTGAAAAACAAACTCGTATCAGAGGAGAAACAAATGTTCAAATCATTTCAGATTTTCAACATAAAGCTTTAAGTAAATTTTTGCTGATAGAAAAGTACTCTGAATTTCTCAAAAACTTACTCAAGAGAATGTAACTACTACCTAACTTTGAGTATGAATCATAGGTATAACCATTTTACATCCCTCTACTATTCATGTTTTCTCCTAATTTGAATAAAAGGTACATGTGATAATTATTACATCTGCTGACTTGTCACAGGTGTGTATCTTCCTCTGGTTGTTTATTGTGTGCACAGTTGAATTTAATTACCATCATGCTCCTCTTTTGCTTTCGCTTTGCTAATGGTAAAGATTACAAAACACACCTTACTGTAACCGTTAATGGGTGGGAAGAGGAGTGTCCCAAAGTATGCATTTACAGATTGGACTTTTATCCTTTTTAACTGGATGTTTTGAATGGCGGGATAAGTATCCACATGCTCTGCTTTTTTACTGGCAAAAAAGTAGAGCATGAAAATAAAAAGTAGAAATGAGACAGTTCAAAATTCCCATGAAATGAGAAACTAAACTGGGTCCACAAGAATGACACAAAATGAGATTTACAGTTATATTACATTTTTTGTGGACCAGTTCACAATTTTGACCACACATTTTATGACCTTTTTCAGTTTTATCTTTTTAGAGCTGCAATGATTAACCAATTAATCATGACTAGTCAAATATAAAAACAATACAAACTATACAGGCTCTAAAATACAATAAAATACCTTTTAGAACAAAAACAGCTGCATTATTAAATCAAAATGTCAAAAAGAATAAACAATTTCAGATTTTCATCAATAATACATTCATAAATATTCTGTATCTAGAAGCCATCAGTCACCACATTTCAACCTGACAGGTACACTGAATACCAAAATAACTAAAATCTAAATATAGTCTGTACTAAATTATTATTGGCCTTATTGTGACATTTTAGCACAAACTTGTTAAAATCAGACTTGAGTGTCTAAAAACATCCCAGATCCAGAGCAGAAGCATGTTGTTTGACTTGGATCTTGATTGGGGATAATCAAGTCCATATTTTTCTTCTGCTGGAGTTTGCTATTGCATGACAATAGAAATAACCGTTTGACTTTTGGGCTATTCAAAATAAAAACTGCTGACTAGTCGACTACTAAAATAATCATTAGTTGCAGCTAAGGCCAAAATGATTCTTATTTTACTGCCTTGATGATTCATTTAATTATAATAATTAGTTAAAACCACATGAAATTGGACCGCACGGAAACATTGTGACACTTGCAAAGCACAGACTGCACAACAAGAGCGGGGAGGTAAGTGATTTTAGGTCTACTATAAGACTTTTGAAATGAGCCATGTTCAAGCATGAATACGCAGAGTTGTGTGGGCCGCTCCATGGATCTGTTTAAACAACACACACCCGCACTCACACCTGCACCCACACCTGCACAACCAACCGAGCCACAACCTGGTGACATCATGTTTGCTTACATGTCATGCACATGGATCCATTAGGTTGGGCAGCAGTGCTGTCGCTTTAGTAGAGAAAAAAGGTCTAGCGACATGAAATATATCTTAAATGGTGAGGCAGATATGAGTCCTGCTGTGATACGCTCCTCTGTTAGTTCTTGGATTAAGACAGGGCTCGTAAACATAGTACTTGTGCTTTGGCTCACCTCCGACCGGGCCAAAGTCCCTTTTACGCTCACACTACCGCACTTTAGGGGCGATCTGTGTTTGGACACAGCTCGGTTGGGCTAGTGTGAGCACAGCCTATTATGCTTTTAAGAAAATTGTATGGACGGTAATAAATTAATAGATTACTCCATTAATCAAAGTAAATAATTGATAGATTACTCGATTGCTAAAGTAGTCGATAGCTGCAACTAGTTGCAGCCCTAATTTTTTTTTTAAATTAATTACAAAGATGTAAAACTATGACAAAATGTGCATATACATTTGTCAACAAATAAAAAACTAATCAAAGTACTGAAACTGCAGGTCTGTAGTTGTTTAGTCGATTAATCAGTCAATAGAGAAATGTGTATTAGTCGTCTATAATTTTATTTAGATTGAGTGAATTAGCTGAAGATTTTATATTTTTTTGGTATTTATATGTACAAGGCCAGATTAAATTTATGATTCACAAATTGAATCTGTTTTTATATAAATACATTGTTGTATCGTTTTGAGAGCTTTTGCCATACCCCCTTTTTAGTCGACTGATCTTTCGGCAGTCGACCAAGAACTTCTTTAGTCGACTGCAGCCCTAGAAGCTGTATGAATGATTCCTTTTCAATCAAAGAGCCC
Organism: Periophthalmus magnuspinnatus; assembly: GCF_009829125.3. Lineage (NCBI taxonomy): Eukaryota > Metazoa > Chordata > Actinopteri > Gobiiformes > Gobiidae > Periophthalmus > Periophthalmus magnuspinnatus. The sequence continues at coordinate 22,798,152 of NC_047126.1, forward strand.
CATACTATATACAATCTCAACTGCCCCAATCTGTACATGTGACAGAATGTCCATTAAGATACGCAGTGCGATAAATAAAACACGATTATGCATTAGACAATACAATACAATAATATGAGCAATATATCATCTGGGAACTGAAACCTGTGAATCATCAGCTGGAATGTCTTGCTTCCTTTTGCCGATAAATTCATGTGTCACCCGGATGTTTTGTGAAAAAAATCTTGACCTACTTTTTCCTACTTTTTGAGACATGGATACCTATCTTTGCCTGAGACACACTTCATGTACTCACACACCCAGCAGACACTCCAAAAATACTTACAGTGTAGAGCAGTGTTGTCATGATACTAAAATAGACTCGATACCCAATGTCTGATTCTGATGCCATGATGATAATAAAAAAAACACTTTATTTAAACAATAGAATGTCATTTTCAGCATTAAATTGTAGTACAGTACTTTTTACAACTCTAAAGTGGAGTGATCTTACATTGATTCTGTTGGGATGAGTAATAAAAATAGTTGGAAAGCACAACTCACGATTCACCAAATGCATAATCTATCAATTCCATTGTCCATTGATTCTGGAAATACTGGTTCCAGAGATCTCATTTAATTGTACTGCATTGAAGTTGAAGGGAAAGAAAGACACAAACAACAGTATGGTGGCTGTATCATTTCTTTTTTTCTTTTTAGAGGGCCATAATACTTCATTGTCTGCTCAACTTGCAGGCTAGAAAATAATGCATTAGTCTTATGAAGCCCTTTTCCATGCACTCAAAGTTGCTTTTTGATTGTGAGCATATTTAATTCCCTCCATCAGTGACGTGCGGTGAGGTTCATGGCTGGTGAGGCACTGATGTCATCACAATCAGATTTACAAACATGTAAACCAGGTGTCGGCAAGTACATTTGGCCCCGGGACAATTTCTCTCCTAGTAAAAGTGCCTTGGGGCCAGAATAAAAAAGAATTTCAAAGTCCGTACGAAATAGCTCATGTGCAGTAAATGTATTATGTTGTCTGCCATTCAAAAATGTACTTAAAACTATATATTTTGGTTCATTAATGCAACTTATAAATAATCCTGTATGGTTAAAGTGCTTCTCAGAGTTTCTAAGTCCACATACCTTTGCTGCACTGTTCTGGTGTGAGCCCTTATATGCATTCATGTTGACAATAACCATGCTCATTTATTTAAAAAAAAGTTCTTTTCTTTTCTTTTTTTGTGTAATTTTGTTTTGCCACTCATCCAAGTTGCTTCTTCAGTTCTGTCTATGCTTCATATTTACCTTTTCAGTTGCAAGAAGACCTTCAAGCATTTTCTGGGGAAATAAAATCCCAGGTGCTGAAAAATACCACATTTTCCAACATATACATTTAAAATACCAATGCTGTTCTATTACTCCAATTTGGCCAAGCAGTTGAAGGGCCTATATTGCACTGTTTTTGGTCTATATTTTAATGTTATTTCCTTATCAAAAACATACCTGGAGCTGTGTTTTGTTTCATTCACACGTTTCACTTGAAAACTACCACTTCATGACCCACTTCTGGATATGATGTACCAAAATCAGGTCAGCAACAATAGAAGAATTAATTCACTTTAATAATGTGTTCTACCTTTTATATTGTTGTATTGTAAAAATGAAAATCCAACTACCAAGACCATGTTAACTTTAAAAATACCACTTAAAGAAATCCCAAGGTAGAGCAGAGCATTTTGAGCTTTAGACATGTAGACAGCCTAGTAATGCAAGATTATTCAGACTGGAACAAAATGGAACAAAAAACAACTCTTAAATATGGTTTTGATGAGGTAACAACATTCCAACATGGCTAAAAGTTCAATTTTGCAAAATGCAGGACCATTAAATTCCATCCTATTGATTCAAACAGTTCTGTGAATCCCTGAAGTACAGTGTGTGTAATATGACCTTTGTTTGGTTCAGGCCCTGGTGGACGGTGCTCCCCTCCCCACACATCTGCGCCCCTTCTCCAGTCCAGAGCAGTACAGACTGGTGAAGCAGACGTACCAGCAGCTCCAGCACAGCGGCTACTACTGGGGCGCCCTGTCCATGGAAGAGGCCCACGCCATGCTGTCGGATGCACCCTTAGGCACCTTTCTCATCAGGTATTTTAGAAACACTACTTGTGCGTATGATAGATTTAGATGATTCTCTAATTTTTCTCTTATATGGTAGGATAATACGTGTTGCACATTTTAGTTTTCACCAATCAAGAAGAAGAAGAATTTACATGCAAGAAACACATTTTATTTTGACAATATCTCGTGTGATGTCATGCTAGGAAGACAGGTTTGAAAAAAAATGTTAAACTTCTGGTAAAATCTAGGGTAGTGTCATGCTGTGGTTTTCCATATAGAGCTCCAAACTCTGTCGACTGTTTGCTTTCTTGTCACCCCTGAAAATGCACCATGACAGGTGCTGCATTCATGTGATCTCGGAAATTCTGAGATAGCTGCGTAATCATTTGTCTTCCCAGAATCAGAGCGTTCATGAGAGTAGCCAATAAACAACAATAAACACATATGCAGCAGTGACAATGACAGTGACATTTGCATAACTTGTTTATCTTTGCTAACTCATTGGAAAGTTCTGCTGTTATTTATTTATTAGATTATTATATTTCAAAAAAACTCTTCCTCACCCTCTGCAGGTGCTCTCATCCTTTTTATAGCTCGGGTCCTCTACCAGAGGTCTGGAAGCTTGAGGGTTTTGTGCAGTATCTTTGCTGTTTCTAGTACTGAACTTTTCTGGACTGAGATGTCCACGTTATTGCACTGGTCAAATTGCACAGATATAATTAATAACAACCATAAGTTCAACACTTTAAATTTCACAGATACTGAAGCACATTGGATATAAAGTGTCTTAAGTGTGCTTTTATTGAGCAGATTTGTTCAAGAGTGCCAAACTCTTGAGAGTTTATATCTGTTACTGTTAAAATTATGTACTTGATATAACCTGTCTGATGGGACGATTTCATGTTCACCAGGCAACAGGTGAGAGGGGTTTCCAACCGTTTGCCTGAGTGAACACAGAGCTTTGAAAAAAACTGTTTCTTTTATTCATGCCAATAATTACAAGGCACATAATGGTTGTCATAATAGCAAAATGAAATAGCATGGGGAACAAATACAATTTTACAATGATTACAGAAGGACAGTTGATTTTATAGAGCCTAAATTGCAAAATTATCAGAGATGGGTAGAGTAGAAAAAAGATTTTTCAATTGTAAGTCGAATGCACAAAATTTGCAAATTTCAAAGGATATATGCAAAAATGACAGAAACTACATTATATCTGAAGGAGCAGTGCAAGAAACAAAATAAAATAAGGCTTTTGTCACTTTTCGACTTACTCACAGTATTCAAGTAAGAATAGTGTTACTTCAATAAAAAATGTACTCAAATAGGAGTAAAACTATGCACTGGAAAAGTGCATGAAAAGTACAATTCCTTTAAAAGCTGCTCAAGTAAACATAACTATGAAAATGTAATTCTCCTGTGAATATGAGTAGTATTGATACCTGCTCAAATAAGTATCTACTTTCAATACTAGATTTAGTATTGATTAGTATCAGATTTTTATGTCTCATTACTTTTGTGTATAACTAATTCCTGTTGTGTTTGTAGAGACAGTGTCCAGCCCGACGTGTTCTTCACTCTGAGTTACCGTGGTGACGATGCCCCCACGAGTGTCCGCGTCCTGCTCAACAAGGACCTGCAGTACAGTCTCCATGGCAGCCGCAGGACCTTTCCCTCCCTGTTTGCCCTGCTCACCCACTACACCGGCCCCACCTGCAAACTGAGTGTGCCCCACCGCAAAGAGCGCCCTGAGCGTCTCTCGCACATGTGTCGCCGGGCCCTAGTGCGTATCTACGGTGCCCACAACATAAGGACTGTGTCTGGACTCAGCACAAAGGAGAAACAGTCTATTCATTTTTATCCATACTCTATTTAGAATATAGAGATATATATTTTTTATAGGAAAGCAGATTTTTGTATTATTTATAAGAGATTAGTCTGGTTGGTTAGTAGTAGTTCTACTAGACTCATTTTGGAAAGCTAGTCTTAACTAATTTGGACAGTAACCGGGCTCTTAAAGGCATACTGTGTAAATTTTCTAGTGGAGGACATGCCACTTGCTTGTCTCCATAGAGATATTATTGCTTTACCTGGAGGGTTCCACACCATGGTATTCAACTTATGCATGTTGCATTCAATTACAGGAGTTATTATTGATATTTTGTAACTGCTGTCATCAATATTCACAGGGGTTATGATGCTAACTGTTAGCACTGCTCTGTCTGAGGCTTGTTCGACTTTAATCTGAGCTTTATTTTAACACAATCTGACCAGAAAAAGCTGGTTTAGTTGGAACTAGAACAGGTGGGCTGATTTAGTGCTGTTAAACAAGTCCCACTCAAATGACATTACAGTCACAAGCTATCTAGCATTAGCCAACAGTTTTTCAGTTAGTCACTCTCACCTTTTTTGTTGAAAATCACACACCTAAACAGGACCATGAACACTCATATGATCATAAATTCATGAAAATGTGTTGTTTTAATCCATTTTGTTTATTTTGTTTGTTTTTTGAGTTTGCAGACCATCTTAAAACTTGTAACTGAACATTTCACCACATGAGATTCATGTAGAACACCCCCAGCATGATGTCACTGTTTAAGTCTATCAGATGTTTAAAAAAAAGTCTTCTTTATGTGAGCATGGTCACCTTTTCACAGATTTGCCTTTGGTTTTGTCTGCAATATGTCATATTATGGTACGTTCTAAAAAGCAATCTCTAAAGCAATAGCATCTCCATGGAGATGACAGATGACAAACACTTCACCAGAAAAGTTACATAGTGTACCTTTAATCCTTTTTGCACTCCAAAATATTGACATGGTTTATGCATGTTTGAGTTAGTCTTGTTAAAAGCTCCAGTATATTCCTTTTCTGGTGTAAGGCTCTGCCTCCTGCTTGTCGCATGGAGATGTTATTGTTTTATCGGAAATGTTACACAGTATGGCTTAGCTACCTCCATGGAGATATGGTACTTCTTCATTGCTAGGCTAAAAACATCTGTTATTGAATAAATGCAAGAGAGACTTGTCTAATGCCAATTGTTTACAATTCCAGACAAAGCAATAACACATGTGTGTCAAACTCAAGGCCCGGGGACCAAATGCGGTCCACCACGTCATTTTATGTGGCCCACAAGAAGGTAAATTAGAAGGCATGACTGTCATTTTAAAAATAAATCTATGCTGCTTTAAGGTGTGCATTAACCATAAACTAATTAGATTTTCCCAACAAGTGGAAATGAGAAATATTTGCAAATAATGATCCCAAAATGTTCAGGAAGAGGAAAATTGTAGGAATTTAAGGCAGTTTCAAGAAAGGTGAAGGTGAATACAAGAGAAAAACCTGTATGCTTTTTCTGTTATGAGGCGGGGTCGGTTGTGAAAGAAACAGTCTACGTCGGCATTTTGACTCCAAACATGGAGCCAAGTGTGCAAAAGTTAGCCATCAAGAAAAACAACAAACTGTACAATAATTAAAAGGCTGTTTTTGAAGCAGTGCTGAAGGTCTGTGAGCAGGTGTGCCCCGATACACACTTTTTAAAATGTCTGTGTGACTGTGTATCCCTTGATAAACTGACATGTAATATTTGCAACTTGAATTATTTAACAAGTTGAAAAGTAGTTTACATGACATTTGGTTACATTTAGTGACATTTACACTGCCTCACAGTTACATCTGGCCCTCGATGGCGGCCATTTTGCTGATGTGGCCCTCGGTGAAAATTAGTTTGACACCCCTGCAATAACATCTCCACGGTGGCGGACCCCCTTCCAGAAAAGTGATTTAGTGTATGTTTATATAAACAATAATACTGAAACCACATATACACTTTAAGGAAGCCTTCTTTGCTCATATAATAGTACCGATATTTGTGGGGGGCACTGTTGATGACCCAGACTGAGACTATTTTCAGAATCATGGGATGCTGTATAAGACAACAGTTACACTCACCATATGTCACACTTAGTTTTGAAAGAATGTTGTCATTTTTGTGTCATTATTTGTACTAAAGATATATGATAACTTATACAATATGAATGTCACAACCTGAATAATACAGATATCACACAATCTGAGAAATACAGTTAGCATCACACCACCAGGGAATGTGATGAGATCAGCTGCAAAGTATCAATAGTATTCTGATAACGGAGTACCTTACAATATACAATTTAATTCATGTATACAGTAATTGCTAACTAAATAGATGTTCAAAGCATTCGTCCCAACCCTGAAAATATCACCTATCAGACTCTTTCTTTATAAACTGTTGCCACATTTCTATGCTGTAAAGTTGTTGTAGTTGTTGTTTTCTTTCATTGGTTATGTTTTTCACCAACTTGAAACGGTTCGTCATGGAGTGATTTTCCAAATGATACTGCTTGTATGTTTTGTTGCCAGTAATTATCACAGCCTATGAAGTGAAGATAAGTCGTAAAAAAGTTCAGTTCACAAATATTATCAAAGGTCGGTAGAGTAGCCAAAAGCTGTAGTTAAATAAGAGTAATGTTACTTCACAATAATTAGTGGTCCAAGAAATTACTCAAGAGTAAAAAAGCATTTCTAAGGGAGTGTTTGTAAGGGTAGAGTAATGGAACTGTGTGGGATTGTTTTTAATGACTAATGCACTTTGTGATTTGGCTGACATGTGAAATGAAGGAGCTCATTGGTCACTTATGATTTACAAATAAAATCAAATTTATCTCACCTCAGATTTAGTTTAGTTCTTCGCTTATTGATTCTGCAGAAATCTGTGAGGCTTTTTCAGCCCCTTGTGATATATATATATTTATTTATTATTTCCAATAGGAATGGACCATGCATGTCCCTGATTGGCTAATCCACCTGTCAATCACAGCCATTTGAAAATGGGGCGATTCACAGGTGACCAGATTCACATCGTCTAAAGTATTGAAACAAGTGTGTATTCTGGATCCCAGGTTACTTTGTGTTATGTTTTTTTTTTTTTTTTTTTTTAATGAAATGTGCTTTATAAATAACATTAAAAAAACAAAATATATTTGATTTGAAAAGTATGCTGCGAGAAACTTACTCTGAAAAGTACCATTTCTTTAAAAAGTGAATGTAACTGAGTACTACCTATCTCTGGATATTAGCAACAATGTCATACCACTATTGGTCAACATAATTGTAAATACGAATGGACTTTAATGATATGTTTTACCTCCTATGTTGTTGTATTGTAAAAAAATAAAATAAAAAATCTAACAACAAAGTCCATGATGACTTGCCTTACAATACTGCAAAGTCACATCCATTATTATACTTATGAAGCACTTTCTGTAAGCAGAGGTGGGTAGTACTCAGTTACATTTACTTGAGTAAAAGTGTACTTTTCAGAGTATTTTTTCTAGCAGCATACCTGTACTCCTACTTGGTTCCTCTTCCCACTGTGAGTAAGTTGACAAGTGACAAAAGCTTTGTATTAACAAGATTAAATGAGTTGAATATTGTAGTTCTTAAATCAGATGATTTCTTTTTTCTCCTTTTTGTGTTTATTCTTTGAAAATACCAGTTTGTGTGCATTATTAAATGTGTTGTCCTAACAATTACATTAACTTGAAAATATAAATCAGATGTCACATCAGTTACAGACTGTCTATATACCACTCCGATGTCTTAAAACGTATTGCACTTTGAGGATAATATTGTGATCATAACATGAGATATTATTCAGGCAAGGTGCAAAAGGTATTGCCCAAGGACACAATGGCATTCTGCAGGGATTGAACTGCTTAAAACAACAATTATCCCAACAACATGCAACCATGGCACAGATAAATCTATAAGTTTGGATCAAGTGGGTTCCCAGAGTAGTGACTTTTGCTCTACTTCCTGTTCTAATTTTGACTGGCACTGGCCCCTTTAGTCGGAATTAGTCCTACACCAGGGACAGGCGCTGATACAAACACTGTTAAATGATCTGTGTCATTAACTTTAAACACTTGGGTGATACTTGTGTGATATGGTACTTACTTCACTGTTATTACTTATTAAATAATGGGGGAGGGAGTATATTTATGCAGTGATGCCAGTGAACACTGCAAAAAATATACGCTATATATTATTTGTTCAGGCAAAAATGAGTGAATTTTAAGTATTGGATCCATCCCAGCAAACAGAGAACGGTCAGGGAAAATTAACCTGACGTTCTCTGAAGGTTTTTATAAACTAACTAAATACAAATGTTCCCTAATGGTCTTTAAAGGTTAGGTAAAGTAGGCTCCCACTTGTTAGGTAATAACTTAACTTTCCCAGAAGGTTCTGACCCAAACAAAATTGTTAAATGGGATTTAGGAATACTTGTAATATTGTGTAGGCCATAAGCTAAATCGGTTAGGCCTAGTGATATAACAAAGTGGCATGTGAATTGTAGCAAAAGAAAAATTCAATGTAGTGAACTGTCAAAGGTTTTAAAATGAAGACAAAATAGTCTTTCTTTTGTATGATCCATACCCGGACGATGAGGAATGACACAAACATCTTGCATGTGAATTAACATGTGAATTATTTGCCCCTTTGTATGGACTATTAAGATAACTTAGACCTACTCAATGTTCTTGAAATTAATAGCCTCATTATTTTGCAGTGTGAGGTCACGTGACAGGAGATAAATAAATAAAAACGTGCATCGCCTGGTCCTAAGTCAGCGCGCGCTCAAACGACCTCTGGTGACTTATGAGCGCGCGTGGACTAAACCGGGCACACGCACGCGGAGGGATTATAACAACTGTAGCTGCACGCGCACGCACGCACATACACGCACAGCAGTGGCTCGTGTCATTGCGGTGCCGAGAGTGATTTTCGCGCGCGCTGTGTGTGAGTGTGTCCCTGAGCACGCGCGTCAGAGGCTGGGCTCGTGCGTGCCACAGCAGCGCTCCAAAGTGGACGCACTGGAGTCAGGAGGGAGGGGGCTCGAGCTCCACGCACGCGCACACCCGGTGAAATTGTCACGCGGACAGCATTAAACGGGATGTGTCGCGAGTGTCTGCGCGCGGCCACGGAGCATCCCAACGCCGTAGCTGTGTGAACCGAAGCCCGGCAGCAGCAGCAGCAGCAGCGGGAGCAGCGGGAGGAGGAGGAGGCCCGCCAAGGAGGAACCATGTAGCGGATTAAACTGTGCACTCGCTCCGAGGAACAGCGACTGGACCGAGGCGGGACGCGGCTGGAGCGGGAGGGGACATGGGGAAGGACCAGGAGCTGCTCCAGGCCGTGAAGACCGAGGACTTACTGACCGTCCAGCGGCTGCTACAGAGACCTCGGCCGGGCAAAGCCAGTAAGTACCAGCCAGCATCCTCACAGTGATTTACCGTGAAGAAATTGTGCAGGAGAGCAGTAAGCTAACACTGAATCATTCGTTTGTGCCCATTCTAAGTTCAAGTTGATTCCAGCCTACTCTTCAGCCTGTGCACGCCGAGCCTCCCTCCTCCCTTTTGCCTTTTCCCTTTTCCCTGGCACACGCGCATTAGCAGGGGTCAGGCTGGTGTGGTGCTGCAGCCTCTTGTCTGATGTGAAACCATTTAACCCAGTGCGTCCCCCCAGTTACTGGACGTATGTGTGGCCGAGCGCGTGCATGCCAGGGTGACGTGCGACGTGATAGTGATGACGTTGCGTTGTTGTAGCCTCGTTAGAAATTCGGGATGCAGCCTGGGTTGGACCTGCTGCACGCTTCTGCCACTGGAGTGTGCGTGCGTGAGAATACTACACAGTGGGGACGTGGACAGGAGAAATTAGGACGAACTGGGATGTCTAGTCTTTTTTCCTCCAATAACTAGGCTATAATAGGGTCTGATCATGAGCTTAGGTTTGGGTCAGAGATTTAAGGTGCACAGTCTAGGTTTGTTATGATGGGGGGTACACCCATCTGCTTGATTTATGTTGTTGTTTTGCCTTGAATGTTCCACAGTATGGCGTTAAACTAATAGCAATTTTAATGCTTTATTACTGTGAGCAGAGTCGCCCCTCCACAGATTTGGCTTACTGGCATCATCTGCTTGTCTCCATGACCCTGATTAGTCCCTTTTAACTCCTAGTTTTGTCCTTGTTTAGAGCAAAAGACGAGGTTTAAATCTGTCAACTGGACAAATCGTTGTAGGAGTAAAGACGTTTCACTGCTCATCCAAGCCGCTTCTTCAGTTCTGGTTAAATTGCTGGTGGACACTGCCTTATATCTATCTGAAGGGAGGAGCTAACTACACTGAAACTGTAAACAGCTATTGTCTCCTGTTTCAGACTTTAATTGCCCTATTCAACCTTTAATGGCCCTCCTATTGTTCTCTTTTGTTTCTTTTTGTTTGCTTTGGGTCTGAGGATGGATCCTTGTTTAGAGGTTAGGTCTTAGTTTAGTCCTACCTGGTTTAGCTTTGTAGTCCTTCTTGATCTAGTCCTGCTGAGATGTGGATTAGTCATAGTTTAGAGACCTGGTTTACTGCAGGTTTAGACATCTCTCAACTATTCTCGACCTACCACTCCTTTAGTAACCCCAGATATGTGGTTTATTAGGGAGTTGTGAGTTGTGTCCAATTGAGTTATAATTCAGGCTAAATAGAGTAGGGCTGCCAAAACTATAAAACAACAACAACAACTAATCGATACAAAAACTACTATTGAAACTGTATATGCATATGATGAAGTATTCAAAAGTAGTGAAAAAAATCACATAAACAGGACAAGATTTGACCTTTCCTGAAAAGTTTTAGAATAATGTTGAGCTGTATAAGAACAAGTATAAGGCAAAATGGAAACAACACAAGAAAGTACTGTTATTTTGTATTAAAAATGACAGTTTGTAGTTTAAAAAATAAAATGTTATTATCATTGTGGAATCAAATCAGCATCAAGTCTATTATTTAGTGTTGTCACAATATTAAAATTTCAAACACTGTTTTGATACAAAGGAACAGACTCAACACCTGATATTGAATCCGATACCACGATGACGAAAAAATAAAAATCTTTCTGTAGAAAATAGAATTAGAATTGACTCATTTTCAACATTAAATCATAGTATCGATACCTGCTCAAATGAGTATCTAGTTTTAGTATCGATTAGTATGTGATTTTCGATTCTTTTGAGGGCTTTTTACGTAGTATCAAAATCACATTTGAAATTTTAGTATGACAGATACAAACATTATGGATTTCAGTAGACTTAGGCCTGTTGAGATAATTACTGTATTGACTTATTGTTCAATACATGATAGATGGAAGGTCAAATTATGGACTTCTATGGCTCATCACAGATACAAACCAATAGTTCAGTGTTGAATTCTGTTATGTATTTATTGTCGCTTATATTTTTAAAATAATATTGCACATTTATAATAGTTTTGGGGGATAATTCTGCTTTATGATTTGGTTTTAATATTATCATTTATTGTTTATATTTACTTCAGTTATATCAAAATTTGTTATCGTGACAGGCCTAGTAGGACTAACATGATATTGTAATGCTGGGTATATAAAAATCAGACGGTACAGTAGTAGCCTATAATATACGTAACTAATAGAGCCAATCAAAATGCTTTGACACTGTGACAGAAGCTAAATTAATTTGCATTGAAAATTATTAGTAACACTGCTATAATTGTGTTGTAATTTTACAGTTTTTCAGTGAACACAATAGTATTGTCACAATACTGAAATGTTGATACTAAGCAACAAACTTGATACTTATACTTTCAAGTATAATAATAATAATAAATAATAAATAATAATAAATAATAATAAATATATGGTAGTACTTTCTTTTATATTGCCATGTGGCCTTATATCTGTGTAACTCCTCAGTGGTCCAGGTATGTTCCATAGTGGTCCATGGGCGAACACTAGTCTGTCTTATGTGGTCTTATATTTGTTCAGATACAGCTCAAGTTTTTTCCTGAAGTTTTTCAGGAAAGGTTCATTTTTAACCAGTGAATGTGACTTTTTTAGTACCAATATCTTCTCAAATGAGTATCTAGCTTTGATACTAGTTTTAATATCGATTAGTATCTGCTTTTCAATACTTTTGAAAAGCAGATACTAATCGACCCTAGTATAGTTTTTCATTCTTTCAAATTTGTGTTGTGTTTCAAATGTTTTACTCTAAGTATTAGGCTGCAGAAAATTTTAGTCGGCCAATAACAGTAAGTTCAAATTCACCGGTAATTTCTACACGTTTCCTATAAACCAGTGTATTTACAACCCTCGACTGTCAGTTATTTCCCCACATTATAGTCATCCCATGAGTCCAGTCACTTCTCACAGTCACAAACGACGTCCTGTAGCATTAGCATGTGTTAGCGCAGCAGTCATCAGTATTGTGATTAAAAACTACACACGCGGCTCCTCACTTTGTGCCAGAGGAATTAGCGCAGCTCGAATGGGTGGGCTGTCCGGAGGTCCTGGGCGCTGTGGGGCAGTGGGTGGGGGTGGGTGAGGGTGGGTGAGGATTATTGGTGTGTGAAGGCTCCAGATGTCGGTGGTAATAATGTGATGATGCTGTGAGCGTACACGTGCGGCTTGTGTGCGCACGTGAGCCTCTTGACTCGCCTCAGCCGGGACTGGAGGTGATAATTAGATTTCAATTACAGCCCTCAAACCCTCCTCCTCCCCCTCCTCCCTCTCTCTCTCTCTCTCTCTCTCTCTCTCTTCTGACTTTCTCACACTCCTCTCTTCCTTTGCTTCATTACTCTCCATCTCTCTATCTCTTTCTCTCTCATCTGACTCTCTCTCATCTGACTCCTCTCTTCCTTCTCTTCATGACTCTCTCTCTCTCTCTCCCTTCTGACTCTTCTGACCTTCTGACCCCCATTCTCTCTCTCTGTCTCTCTCTTCTGACTCTTTCTCTCACACCTCTCTTCCTTCTCTGTATGACTCTCCATCTCTCTCTTTCTCTTTCGCTCTCCTTCTCTCTCTCTCCTCTGACTCTCTCTCCCACACCTCTCTTCCTTCTCTGTATGACTCTCCATCTCTCTCTTTCTCTTTCGCTCTCCTTCTCTCTCTCTCCTCTGACTCTCTCTCTCACTCCTCTCTTCCTTCTCTTCGTGACTCTCTATCTCTCTCTCTCTCCCTTCTGACTCTTTTGACCCTCTCTCTCTGCGTGTCTCTCTCTTCTGACTATTTCGCTCACTTCTCTCTTTCTTCTCTTCATGACTCACCCTTTTTCTTTCCCTCTCTCTCTCTCTTCTGACATTCTCTCTCACTCCTGTCTTCCTTCTCTTCATGTCTCTCTCTTTCTCTCTCTCTCTTCTAACTCCTCTGACTCTTTCTTTCACTCCTCTCTTCCTTCTCTTCATGACTCAATTTCTCTATCACTCTAATGTCAGTGAAAACATCAGTGCAAATCGATGTCCCTTTTGAGTAAATACGTTTGTAGTTTGATCTTATACGTGTTTTCACATAATGCATGAATATTTGAGTTTATGGACCACTATGGAAATGGCAATAGAAAATAAACTACTGTATGTTGATTTAATGTTGAAAATGACATACTATTGCCTAAATAAAGAGTGTTTTTTTATTATCATTGTGGAATTGGTACTGAGTATTGAGCATATTCCTTAGTATCAAAATAGAGTTTCAAATTTTAGTCTCATGACAACACTGTCTATAACGATTGTATCATTATGGAGACATTGTATTACCCAAATAATTACATGGAGTTGTCTTATTAAGCAGTGCTAACAAAATTATGTAAACGTATTTCTTTATGGGAAACAAAAGCTAATGTCATCAGCAGTGGATTTGGCTCTGTGTTTGCATTTATTGACGAGATATTTAAAAAAAACAGTGTTGGATTTCTCCGTTGTATTGCTTTGGGTGTGATGGCACAGGCTGGTTCAGATATGAGCCGTCAAAGCTGAAGTTAGCACACATTTGTCCAGTTTGATTGGAGTTAGTGTAATGTTCTGATCTCTATTTACTTTGAGGCTTCTGTTTTGAAACTAAGATATTCAGATCTTGACAGGGACATTTCTAGTTACAGAGGGGATACAGAAATTTCAAAATCCATTTCAGTATTAAGGATTAGACTTGATACTCAATACCAATTTCGATGATAGGAGTATTCTTTATTTAGATAATAGAATGCCATTTTCACCATTAAATAATTGTACTTTCTCTACATCTTAGAGCACTTTATCCAGACAGCACAAGAATGTTTGTTTCTGTGCTTTTTGGCACCGTTTAGTTGTGCTACATGGTTTTCATTGTGGATCCAAATGCCCATTCGGAGGTGCATTTTTGAGTGAGAGGTTTTAGGTAAATTCAATCTTTGTTGTATCTTGGCTTTAAATCTGTCAGTCTTTCCCCTCTTCTCACCTCCTCTGGCTCTGGTCCCGTGTATCTGCGTAGCATTTGCCGGTACATTCCAACGCTGCCATCGTGGAAGAGGAGAGGAAAAACAAAACCTCAGCTCCTCTCCTCCAACACCACATCGGATCAGCGTGGAGCTCAGTCCACTGCACAATGACAAAGAGGATGATGGGACGGAGGAGAGAAGGGGAGGGGGAAGAGGAGGGGGGAAAGGGCAGCTCAGAGCACGTGAGAGCCGGACTGTGTGTACCAGCAGGACACATGAATGAATACCTTCGGACACAGGATTAACACTGGACGGATGCTATGTTCAGTGCTGTGTGTGTGTTGGTTTTTGTCATATTATAGAATGTGAATGATGGGGCTGGGTTTTTATTATTATGTTCCAAAATATCAAAGTTGCTTTACAATTTTGTGCATTATTTATTGGTGTTAAGTTATTATTGTAGCCTAGGGTTGTCAAAAGTATCAAAAATCAGATCAATTTTGGACTACTATGGAACGTACGTGGATGACGTATATATAAGGCCACTTGGTAATATAAAAGAAAGTACTACGAGTTAAGAGAGTGTTTTAGTATCATCATTGTATCAGTCTATTTCTTAGTATTGAAATCGAGTTGCAAATTTTAGTATCGTGACAACATTATTGTAGCCACAGCTGCCCTGTGGTAGACTGATCAAAGCGAGCCTGCCAGTCTGCACCATCCGACCACCACCAGCACTCAGGCACATGCTACACTCATACTAGGCAATGCAGGTGTCTTAGAAGAACACAGTAACAGTTAACAGTTATCTCCCTCCCTTGAAATAAAAGGCTGGACACTAAGGCTGGCTGCTGCAAGTGTGGAAATTGTACTTGCAGTGAAAATGCAGAAAAGACTAATTATTTTATGGACATAACATCTACCGTAGTTGGAGTTTTAACATCTGAGTGTGTAAACACCTATGTTGTCTACAGATTTGGAATCACCATGTGGCCGCTTCTACATACGCCGGACAAAGTGTAAATTTAAAAAAAAAACAGACTGAATCCCAACAGAACTGCCAGCCTCCTGTATCCCAGGGCCAGGCGCTGCAAGGAATTCAGCCTTGGAAGCTGCAACAGCCTTAAAATATGTGTCATAAAACATATCCCATTAACAGTCAGAGGAGGCTATAGACTATAAAGAGTCCCCCAGAGACAGTCTTACTGGATATATATTCTTAAAGCAAACACATTCCCTGGGCTCAATGGAGATTTAGATTTCTCTCATTTATGAACTATTATAAAGTATTATATTTTAATCTGCTAGCACTAATCATGATAATATTTGCTTATACTGTGCAGCACTTTTCATCTGCTGTATATTTCAAAAATGTGCTGTATAAATGCAGATTTTGTTTTAGATTTATTCTTCCAAAAATAATGTATTGTAGACTATTTTTTGGTAGTATAATCATGATTTGCAAATGCAGCAAGTGTTGAAGCTGGTGCCGTTCAAGTTGTCTGTGGTGACTGTTAGCTTTCACTTCTGAGGTGTCATTTTTGATTGTTAGAGGAAATATGTGAAAAACAGGCGAATAACAAATACTGCATGATAGAACTAAAATAATACATACAAAAACAGCAGCAGAGGCCGCAAGGATGCACTGAGGTGTAAAGCTGTGTAACCCAAACTAAAAACAATCACTACTAACATGGGAAGTTGATCAGATCTGCTGTGAAAATAATTTGATCACTGAGCATTAGGGTTTGATGGTGAACTTCAGAAACATCAGAGGTGAATAGAGTAGCCACAAACTGTACTCAAGTAAGAGAGTAACGATACTTCAAAATAATATTACTCAGCTAGAACAAAGTAGTGGTCCAAGAAATTATTTAAGAGTAAAAAAGTATTTGGGGAAACTACTCTAGAGTGATTTAAGACTAACTGTCGGGACATAACATCTGATTAATAAGTTTATGTAGTTTGAAGGACAAAACAGTAAATCATGAACAAAATCAGTTTTTTTCAAAGGACAGACACAAAAATGTAAGTAACACATGTTAAAAAAAGAGGACTAGGGAAGAGTAAGCGCAACTTTTACTCATGCAAGGGTACTTTTACTTCAATAAAAATATCACTCAAGTAGGAGCAAAAAAAGCTACTCAAGTAAATGTAACTGTGTACCTCATGGAGAAACACATTTGAATCACCACTTTTTTTGTGATCAACTGACGGACTAAATACAGTGATGCTGAAGTAACGTTATTAGTAGATAACATGTATTCACCTTATATGCTGCCCCGCCCACTTTTACTTCTGATTGCTAGTAATCCGCACTTTGGTCGACATCTTGGTTAAGTAGGAATTCCATTCAGTTCAATTGAGGAATATGGAAAATCTCAATACTAAAATATTATAAAGTAGGTTGTGACAAACTTGTGATATGTGGCCAGAAAAATCATACAACTGGAATGATGATGATGGTGCCAGAATATGGTCAGTAAATACAGTCAGAATCCAAATATGGTCATATGAAGGAAAACAGGACCTCACATACTCTAAAACCTTCAAGTGGCATACATTTACTGTGGCTTAACCAGGCAATGGTGTGTAGGTAGATATTTGCTGTATTGTAAATTGTCGACCCACTCGAACAGCACACACTAATCCCTCTCATTTATTAATGACTCTCCTGTGAGGAGGACATTAAATACCCATAAGCTCAGTTTCATCGATCCACAACTGCAATCCAGAGCCAAGTTATTTGGTCAAAGCATTGGTCAAAGTGTAAAACTTTGGATTTGAGTATTGCCTAAAGGTTGCCTGGTAAATGTCTCTTCCTTTTTTTTTTTTAGATACAATCATGCATTTCTCTGATTGGCTAATCCCTCTATGAATTACAGTCATCTGAACTCTGGGAGTGTAGTCTGAGCCAATCTATTTTAAAGGCATACTTTATCCAAACAAAGATAAGACTTTATGTAACCTTGAAGTGTGGGTGATCTCAGATCTCAAGTCTAAGACACTTCGATCTACTCAAATCCAATTTGACCCCTAGAATTTGAGTAGGTCTAAGGAACTCTTTTGGATGGTTATATTTAGCTGTAGGTTTTTACCATTGATTGAGATGCAGGCTCAGTAAATGGAGAGACTCTACCCAAGGTGCGGTACATGTGGATAAGATTTCTACAGCAGTCAGGTTCATTCTCACTCTTTGCTAAATATCCTGCACAAGGCTGATTAAGGCATTTGACTGTTCATAGGTCATTCGGTCATCCAGAAAAGGCAAAAGAATCTTCTCTTGTTATCAACAGTATCAATTCTTGGCATGAGGCAAAGTCAAAACAACAGACAAACATGCCCTAGCTCTTTTGTCGCCCTAGGCCAGATTTCTGATGGCACAGTCTTGTCTTTTGGTTATTACCCAAATCTCATGACCATAGGTGAGGGTTGGAACATAGACTGACCAGTAAATCAAGAGCTTTGTCTTTTGACACAGCTCCTTTTTTACCACAACAGTCCGATACAGCGACCGCATCATTGCAGACGCTGCACTGATCCGCCTGTCAATCTCATGCTCCATCCTTGACTCACTCATGAACAAGACCCTGAGATACTTGAACTCCTCCACTTGATGCAAGGACTCTCCACCCACCTGGAGAGGCCTGCCCCAATATTGACGTAGAGTTCATTGTATAAGTCAAGATTGATCTAAAATGGCTTAATAATAGAAACAGGCCCATTTACTTCCTGATGTAACTGCAGAACAGACAGGCCTTGCCTCTTCATAGTGACATTTTACCATAACAAGCAACCGATTTTTCAATCAAAGTGTTCAAGGTGTTATTATTGTTGAAAAATGACCTGGAGTGTAAATTTTGTGAATAATCCCAAGTATGCCTATATACAAGGAAGTGGGTGGGGATAAGGGGTAAGTGAAAACAGCGTTTTCTGAGCACTCCAGCCACAGATGAGATTTACTCAAACATAAGTGAATCGATCAATATGTCTCCTTTAAACTACGGAAATTAATAAAGCCAAGGATATTTGCATTCCCAATTTTTCTACAAAGACACATTAACCAATAGAGTCATCTTTCGAGCTGTCATTTAGCTTAACACCAGGATTTTTATTAGCGTACCTGACCATGACATTGTGCGCTAACTGCTGAGTCAAAGCTAATGCGCTGCTCCTCTCTCTCCTGGGGACATCAGTCTGTCTGTGCTGACATTTACAACCCACACACAAGATCCAATCCACACCCAGACAGGTCATAGTTCACGACTCCACTTTAACATGCTCCTTTTCATTATCCACATATGATAGCCAGTGATTGACCTTGAGGCTATAGCGTTGGTCGTCATGGTAACCCAGACTCAGCTAGGCGCTAAAATGATCAGATGCATGAACTCTGCACCAAGGACACTGTCGGGATGCATGCTAATGTGCTATCGCGAGCTGTATGTCAGAGTGCTAAATGGATGGTAGCCTAAATGTGAAATGATGATGGGCTGACTAGATAAGTGCATATTACAGTTTAGTACTAAGGAACTGACTCGATATTCAATACAGGTACCACAATGCTAATTAAAAAAAACAAAAAAACATCTTTCTTTAGATGTAGAAGTAATTCCATAACCATGACTAAACAAATTACATCTTTTTGTTTTGTGAAATGATGGTTTAATCAGTCAGAAAAATGCCTTTCTTGTGTGTAAATTGGAATTGAAGAGAACAGACATGAGGCTGGGGTTCTAACGCAGGAGACGTTTATTTACCATTAGTGTAGGACCCAGCACCAGGAGACATGACTCCTCAAGACACTGTGATAGTGTTGTCAGTTCCCGTCTAGTGCAGTCCAGTTATGTTTCTATTGTAGGGAATATTATACCTTTGATGACGCAGGCCAAGATATTTAAAACTTTCCATTTCAACCTTTTTTTCCCACAAACCACTGCTTGACTGATGTAAAAGTATGACAAACATTTAGCACACTATCTATCCCACCAAGTAATAATTAGGAAGCCCAGTTTGTAGATACTTTTGCCCAGGCTGAGGGAAAACAACGTATTAACATTAAATTTATCTATTTTTTTTACGCCTCCCTTTGTTCTCCTCTCTAAGTCACTCCCCCTTCAAAGCAGTATCACAACACAATCAGTGTGCATCCCCCTAATGAAACTACTGCACAGTGCACCAGGTTTGTGAAGTTGTAGTGTACTGTTTTGTATCATACTTTTTTATATTTATGGGAAATTGCAATGAGGGAGCATGAATGACATGGGCAAATTATCCCCCAAAAAGTATTCTAAATATACAAAATTCTTTAAAAAAAAAAGAAAGAACTACAATAAAAAAATAAATAAATAAGAGAATGCAACAGTTAACTACTTTGTGTCTATGATGAGTCATAGTCAAATCCATAATTTGACCTTGTACAGCTCAAATCTCATCGTGGTACAGAAAATTAACCAAATATTTGTCACTAGTGCAAAGAAAATGCACCCACAATAAATACCGACCCCAAAAAATGATCCATCTTCGTCTTCCATGTGTCATGTTTTGAACAATGAGTCGATATATTATGTATCGGGACAGGCCTAGGTGTCATCTGCTTGTCTGGATACATTTAAAGCTATACTGTGGAAATTCTTGGTAAAGCACAGAGTACCTCTAGATATTTAACCTGCACCAAGCTTGCCTGCACCCAAAATTATCTCTTGGCTTGGCATCTGTGTGTTTTTCTCCTCTTCAGATGACCAAGCATACTCTTAGATGGCATCGGCAGGGTGCCAGGAACTCATATTGTAAGACTTGTTTTGGCAGGAAACAATATTTTTTACACATGGACTTGTCCCAACTCTTAAATGTGCCAGATAACAGTTTACTCAGCTAGCCAAGTCTGCAGTTATTAAGAATACAAAACCTGCTGAAAATGATAATTATTATGATGAGGTACAAAATTGCCTGGTAAAGTGCGAAAGCTAATGGTATTCAAATCACATGTGTGCTATTTTAGGACAGTGAAGGGGTCCTTTGATGCAGTGTTTTGGACATTTCCTGTCTGGAGCCGTGGGAATGCTGCAGCTGTGTACCAAGAAAGAAGACTTTAGTGAAAGTGATATTTAAGATGGACTTTCTCAGCTCAGTATCCTGGCTTTATTGTATCACATGAGGGCATTGGATAAGTCATGCTTTTGGGTCAGTGGGGGCGTGTCAGCTTAATCCAGATACTGTGGGGGTAGTCGGTCAAAAAGAGGAAACGCAATGTATTAAATAAATCCTTAAAAAACTGAAAGAGGAGCTATTACATTTCTATTACACTTCCCCCCCCTTCACTTTCATCACTCCCCCTCCAGAGCGCTATCACAACACAACTGGCGTCCTGCTAATGAAACTACTGCATATCACATCAGGTTTGTCATGTTGTGGCGTATTGTCGTGTGGGAGCATGGATGACAGGCTGATGCAGCTAACCATGAGGAGTGTTCGAATAGGGCCCAGGAGAGATCCCTAGATTACTCAAACATGCATAAGAAAACAATGGGAAACAGTGTTACAATGTGGTAGAAAGCTCCAAAAAATACAGTTTAGCATAATACCCCTCTTTAACTATGTAGCTTTGTGAGACAAAACTAATTTCACCTTGTGCAACCTCTCTTCTCTTTATTTTATGGAATACTAAATAACACTGTGTAAATTTCTGGAGTTGGCACATCACCTGATTCCATGGAAATGGAAAATTAAAACCATAGTTTAGAACATTTTCCATGGAAATTGCTACATTTTATGCCATACAGTGGAAAATTATAGCCAAAAGAGCAACATTTCCATGGAGACAAGCAGGTCAAATAAGAGTCCAATTTGGCCAGGTGAAACCTGTTATAGCAGATGTTTTTCAGTGCGATAAAAACACACACATAAAAACACAATTTTATTTACAGTAGGGATATAATCATTTTGAGATTTAGAGTAGGTTACCATTAGCTGATGTATAGTAACTGTCTACTTTAAACACAGAAGTTTCCTCCGTAAAGGCCTTAACACGCTGTCTGTGATTATCAATCTAACTTGCATTCTGCTGCCTAGTTTAAACATTGATTCACTGTAGCGTGACTAAGTTCTCATAGAGAATGAATGGAGCTGAAGTTAAGTGAGGAGGAAGTGAGGGAGAAATAATACAAAGTGAAGCATCGTTGAGCATTTTGAAAAGTGCTATTAGACCAAATCATTACTATTATTAAAAAAAGTTGTCACACATAGTCAAATAGAATAGCACCATATCAGAATGTTTTTGGTTATCAGTATTTCTTCCAATATCTCCAACAAACACATGCTGCTGCCTAACCTCTTATTAGAGTCACAAATGATCTAAATCTATTTTGGTCCAAATTGCTCGTGAAACACGTCGGAGGATTGGGCGGGGGTGATATCGCATTGATTCATCTTCTGAGGGGCGGGGCTGGTTTTATTTTTAATCCAAGATAGAAGGGAACCCTGCACATGCACACAGAGCCAGAGGATGTAAACACACACGGCACATCCACCAATCAGCACGCTCACTTTGGCAAATGAAAGTAAAGGAAAGGAAGAGCGCAGGATGAAGAGAGGAATAAGAGAGAGGGAGAGAATGAGAGAGAAAGCTTTCCCCCAGATTACAGAAGCGCTGCAGATTATAGGTCCTGGATTATGTGAGTTGATCATACACAAAAAGGAAAAGCAGTGGAACAAACAAAGACTGGATTGTGTCCTTTTTTAAGATTGTGTGTGTGTGCTGTCTGCTGTACTGCATGTGACATCAAGGTTATAAGGCTAATGTGTGTGCAAATTCACTTCCACTAGATTTGAGATGTAGGCCTACTGTGTACTAGGGCTGTCAAATGTATCGTAAATCAGATAATAATAGATATTAAAACAAATATCAAAACTAGATAATCATTTGAGCAGGTATCAATACTAAAAAAACTTGCATTCACGGGACAGAAATGAACCCTTTCTGAATAGCATTAGCATGATCTACCTGTATCAGAACAAGTATAAGACACATAGACTAGTATACACCCATGGACCAGTAAGGAACACACCTGAATGACCAGATATAAGACCGCATGGTAATACAAAAGAAGGTACTATGCTTCAATGTTGAAAATTACTCTCTACCTTCTAAATAAAGCATGTATTATCATTGCTGTATCTGTAATTGTATATTATTATTATTATTATTATTATTATTATTGTATTAAATGTAATCTCCTTTTTATTTTTATTTACTCTTTTTTGCCTTTTAATTTGTTTTTTGTCATGATGTGCTGATTAAACTCCAATAGAAGAGTTTTAGAGTATTGATTTTCTTGAATCACCACAGCATCGAAACGCTAATGAGCTGCCTTTTTATTCTTTCTTTTTTTTTTTTTGAGGCAGGTTTCCTAATAGGACGTGAGCCTGGATGCACTTCTGACTCTATGGATTCTGGCTCCATTTCACTTACAAACCTGTTGCTCCTGGTAGCGTTAGCAATAGATTTGATTGACAGTGTTGCTAAGCACCCTCCCCCTGCTAAACCAGTGGTGCAGGCGGGAAGGGGCATTACTTTGAACAGCCTTCCTCCAGATTGGCTCTTTGGTTGCTATGATACTTGTGGTCGGAATTCCAAATATGGAACTTGGCTCCAAATTTACCCCTACTACTGCTAGCTTGACTTGACTGAAGCTGTGGGTGACGCCACACTCCCTCCACTTCTTTATACAGTTTCCGGTCCTTCCTGGGCTCCTATAGAAACATGGCCGCACACACTATTTCCAACACACTAACATTTTCTTTTCTTTTTGTTCTTCAGAGCTCCTGGGAGCAGCAAAGCGGGTGAACGTGAACATCCAGGATGCAGATGGGTGAGAGATCCTCTTTTGTACATTTACTCATTTGCCATTTCTGTATTGTATTAGCCTAGCTCTAGCCTCATTCTGACCTTCATGTTCACGACCAAGTGTAAGTGATCATTTTCAATGATGCTATTTATAATTTTGAATAATGATCCAGCGATGACATTCCAGTTTCAGACCCAATTAAATGTTGGAAGGAAGTGTGAAAGAAGTGTCAACTGTATATTTAAGAGCGCTCATGTAAGATCATTAAGCCAGGTTTCCTCCTAAGATTTTTGCAATTATGATGAAATAGGATACATTTTTGAACACTGCAGAATAAAAAACTGAATATTGCATTGAGAAAATCAGAAATTCATGTCAAGATGTGAGTGCGAGGCTATTCATGAATTTTAACATGAGGAGCAAAGTGTGTGATCCAATCCTGGATTAAAGCAGACAGACTAAAATGTTAATATTTTTTAATGGAAAGCAGAACTGTATGTTTATTACAGATTATTAGTAGGTGCAAGTATTATAGCTCAGTAACTTTCTGACTAAATCACCAAAACTGTAATCTTAAAATGCTCAGTACTTCACATTACTTCATATTGTAAAGTTAATTATGCAATGACATATTAGGCATACAGTTACGATGTTGGGGTTTTTGTTTTTTCCAGTAGAATGTCATTTTCAACACAAAATAGAGGTGGTTAAAATGACCTGGTCTTGTTTGTATATACAACAATACCATTCTAAAAGGTCCACATTTATCCTCTTTAAGTATTTTTTTAGTACTGATACCTGCTCACGTAAGTATTTTAATACTATGTTTAGTATTAATTCATATCCAGATATCAGTTTTCTTTGCAATGCTACCCTCAACAGTTTAAATGTGAATGCACTACAAAAATATGTGTTACAACATACACCCCCTTTTCATTTATTGAATGACTGAACAACAAGTCCAAGTGTTTTATACTAAGGATAGACACTTAACAGAACACAGTTTTTGTACTTTGAATAGATACTTTCGGTACAGGGTTACTTCTCTACACTGATTGTGAGCCAGAAAACAAAAAAAATATCCTGGCAAGTCTTCAATGACCCAACATGACTCAAAAGATGCACACCACTACTGTTACTGCTATTACATACTACTTCTACTACCCAGGGTTATTAAAAGTCAGATCAAAACTCAAATACTAATCTATACTTAAGTAGTACTGAGACTAGATATTCATTTGGGCAAGTATCGATACTAAAAGAGCACCACATGGTAATGCCTCAAATACACATGGTAATATAAAAGAAAGTACTATTTTTTAATGTTGAAAATCACCTTCAATCGTCTAAAGAAAGATTTTTTTAAATTATCATTGCGGTATCAGAATCGGTATCAAGTATATTCCTCAGTATCGACATTGAGATTGAAATTTTAGCATCGTGACAACATTACTACTTCCACCACCTCAACTATTTCTGCTGAAACAAATTTACCAACGGCTGATTAGAGCAAAGCAACCACTAATGGACCATAATGCCTGCACTTAGGACGGGTCAAGTGGCATTTTACAGCCTTAATGTGCTATGTTATGCACTCTACCGATTCAAAAAAAACTTTCTATTTTCTTGTATTTGCACCAGGGTTGTCAAAAGTATTGAAAATCAGATACTAATGTACATATAATATTAGATACATTTACTAAGTCAGACAGGGACAGAGTGCATTACTGCTGAACATTTGACAGTAGCTCCAAAGAATTTTCAAAGAGGGGGCAATGGGGGGTCCAGATTGATGAGGGGGCTAAGAAATATGTATTAATATTAAATTAAAAATACAATAATTTATTGTCAATAGTTTTTTTTTATCATTATTATTATGTGTACAGTCTAAATGAGTGCTGTCATCAATTATGTATATCCAGGGTCGTGTTGGGACTCCTATTTCAGCACAGAAAATTTAGGTTGTGAACTGGCCCATGCACTTTCCTCTTATAAAGAGATATTCTCTGTATTGACTTATATTTATTGTATTATTATTGCAACAAAAGCTCTGCATAAGAAAGCCTCTGAAAGCAGGGAGTCTGAGGCACCCCCAGAACATTTTGCACAGAGCTGATATTATTAGCTGTCTCCTGATGTGTTTTAGAGGCTGTGAATATAAGAGGGCATTATTGTTTCAGCCCTAAACCACATAATGCACATAGCTATCGATTAATATTAATGTTTAAACGCCTATAATTTTAATGCAAGTGAACAATGTATCCGGGTCTGGTGTTTATCACATGATCCCTCTCGCCTTCACTTATAGTTTACCCACTATGAACTCCTGTAAAAAAAACTTACCTTTAGCAGATTTCTGCCTCAGACTGAATAATCTCCTGTTTGTCCTGTAGCTTTAGCTGTTATACTTTAGCTCTTGTGATGAATAAAACCTCTCTGCTGAGCCACTGCTACACTGTCAATCACAAAATAGCACGCAAATTGTGTATATCTGTTATTCTTTAAATATTTTCAGTGGAGGGGATGAATGGAGGGTCAAGTGGGAGGTCAGAGCCTTTGGTGGACGCTGTCCCTGGACAGTAGAGCCACAGCAGTGTTTAAATAAATGCATGCTGATGACAATAATGATCATAATGTCACATATTATTATAGTTAGGCCTTTATGAGATGTAAGATATTATTTCCAAAACACATTTCTAGATAGTATTTATGCTTACAAATAAAGGCATTAGTAAAGTAATCAATAAAAAAGAGAAACATGCTCAAAATGTACTTAAAAAAGTTCAAATTAAATGCGGTTAATTGCGAGTTAACTCAGGACAATCATTCGATTAATCGTGATTAAAAAATTTTAATCTATTGATAGCCTCAAAGACTGTAGACTGTAGACTGAATCATTACTGATGAGTGGTACTTTTGACTTGTATCCACCAGGGATCTATTAGATACACACACAACAGTAGATCGTGTGTGTGTGTGTGTGTGTGCGTGTGTGTGTGCGTGTGGGTGGGGGTGTGTGTGTGTGTGCGTGTGTGTGTGGGGTGTGTGTGTGGGGGGGGGTGTGTGTGTGTGTATGTGTGTGTGTGTGGGAGAGAGATTGCTTATTAATGGAAGTAGGTCATTTACCCCCTCCCTCTCTCTCTCCCGCCCTCCCTGTGGTTGGTGTGGAATCGGGGGAGCAGAGCAGTTCTACGCTCAGGATTATGACATTGGAGTTTTCCCTGGTTTCTCACACTGTGTTTACAAATGTGTGTGGGTATGCTGTATGACTTATAATGCAGAAGTTAAGAGATGTTGTTTTGTAAGGCCTTTTTTATTTTAGGTAAAAATTATGATGGCAGACAAGCCTGGGACAGTTTGATCTCTGTGGTCAAAAGTACATATTGTCTCACATTGTGTGAGTGAAGGGTGTGGCTGGTAGAGACTGGAGGGACCATAGACACAGAGGTATAGTAGTCTAGCACCACCAAGAGTGAGTGAGGAAGAAATAAATAATGCATTGACATTGAAAAGCAAGGTTGAGCGTTTCAGAAAGCTATTTTCTTAATATTATGCTGTATTTACTATAGGTACTACAGGAGAATGAGAAAATGGGAGTGATTAATGCTATTTCACATTCAACATTTAGTTACATTTTGAGCAAAAATGTAAATGCTTTTACTGATCTGTGTCAAAATAAAAATGACAGAAACTAAACCAAGGCTTTGTTTCAAATATGACTTGTTTACACAGTCCTGTTTCAGTGAAAACCTTTAGGGGAGCAGAGTAATCACATTTAGTGAAGTGTCCTCTTTACACTAAAGTGGAAGTGGCTCTGCACCTGCATGATTCTATAGAAACAGAAAGTGAAAGCTACACTTCAGAACATTTGCCATGGAGATAGAGACGTTTTATGCCATATAGGGAAATATAAGGAACAACAGGTAGGAGGAGGCCCTTATCAAGGCCAAATGAGAACCAGGTATGTGGAGATGCAAGCCCGCTTACACTAAGGACATTATTTGTTTATTTATTGCCATGAACATCTGTTGTTTAGAACATATGCCTTTTTCAAAAGTTCCAACAAAATAATAATATGTCAAATCTGTGTGTGTCCACAGACTGTCTCCGCTGCACTACGCCGCTCTGAGTGGGAACAAAGAGCTGATTTCTCTCCTACTGGAGGCTCAGGCAGCAGTGGACATTAAGGACAACAAAGGTAAAATCTCCATACAAGATACAAATACTCCATACACCAGCATGTAAAGCCAGAGCTGCCCACGTGCCAACAGGAAACACACTGTCGTATCGTGTGATGTAAGATGCCCCAGAGCCCAGGGGAGGTGTGGAGGCAGGGCTGTGATTGGCCCGCTCATCTCTAGCCTTCGCCATGTGCACACAGATCCAATAGAAAGTGAGGGGAATGGGAAGTGACACGGTGAAATGTAGCGAAGAAAACATGCTAATGCTAGTGCCGCGCAAACAATGACCAAATAGACTTCATTATAGTAAAAATACAAGGTAGAGGAAACATGGTAGTTATGTAAGCTTGGAGAAACTATATTTGTAGTTTGTCATCACAGCAAGTTGGCCGCAGGTTCAATTCTCAGAAGTGGAATATTTCTGTGTTGGGTTTTAATGTTGTGTCCATTTAGGCGATTAGTTGGTAGATGGTATTTTAGATGACTAGATTTTTTAATAGTTGACTAATTATTATTATTATTATTATTATTATTATTATTATTATTATTATTATTATTATTATTATTATTATTATTATTATTATTATTATTATTATTATTATCATTAGTAGTAGTAGTAGTAGTAGTAATAGTAGTGTTATTTTTTTTTTTTTATTCCATGTAGTGAGTTAGCTGGAGTTTTAGTGTTTTGACAGTTTAATCTGCCTTACAAATACTTTTTAGTTACTTTTGTGCAACATCTTAATAATTTTTAGAGCTTTTGTCAGACCTTGGCTCCAGTTAAGTGGATTAATGGGGGCATGTCTTAAAGTGCATTTGGCAGGTTAGATAACAAATAAAAAAAAACCTAACATAGTTCACATAATTTTATTTAAGATTATTCTACTTTTTTTTTTTTTTTTTTTTTTGGTGGTTAATAATTTTACTTCCTTTGCAGATAAGACCTAAGTAAAGGCAATTTAATTAACTGTTACCTAGCAACCATAATGTTGTAAAGTTGACCCAGAAATTATCTATATTTCAGTTATGATTAGACTAATAAAAATAAACAACACCACCCTTTTTGGTTAACTGAAGTTTTAAACAGCCAGAAAAATGTTTTCTTTGTGCGTAAATTGTTCCTGCGTTTGAAATCTTCTGCGTTGATGACATAAGTAGAGGTGCTACTTCCTGTTTATTTATTTTCTTCTCAACTTTACCACAAATTTCCACTTAACTGATGTAAAACTATATGTGAAACAGTATTTACCACGGGTACTAACCCACCAAATAAAGTAATATTTAGAAAACATGAAAAACTGTCATGTGCACTGTAAGTCCTAGTGGAGTTTGTATGTTCACACTGTGTACATTAGTCTACTCCTTTTACCCCTGTTGTTTAATAAGTAGGTATACCATGCATTAGGGCAACTGAATATCACATTTTATATATCACAGCAGAATCAAAATCAAAATTTGAGTCACCACAATTATCAAATAATCAAATCTCAAAGGCTGCAATTATTTATATGTATAGAATTTCCTCGGCAACAAACACAATATAATGAAGTAGATCTTTCTCTCGTCTAGTTTAGGGTCTGAAAATATATGGGATTATTGTATCCCACTTTTTAAAACTATATTGCTAATCTAATTGCAATAAAAACAATATATTTTTCCCTCTGAAATCTTTCTGCCCTATGAGACATAACTTTTCATAAAACTAAATATTAAACCAGTAGTAATTTAAATAAATACCCCAAATCAAACCATTGCTTACCTCTAGCAGTAGGGGTAAATGAGTGACCAGTACAAGTTACTGAACAAATAAAAGTGTAATTAGCATTTTAGGGAAAGATTCCACTATATTTGAATACTTTTTACATACAATGAATTGGTGGTGGCAGCCATGTTGAGTGTGTGACAAAGCTTAATATATATACTTATGACATTTGGCTTATTCAAAAGAAATTGCAGAAGGAACAACTTAGCATTTGTGCATTTGTCATTTTAGGCCATGCAGGTTTCAAAATGATGAATATTCATTTTGAGTAGGACGGTTATAGCTTCCCTATGTGCATCTATGACATGTATCAGTATTTAGTTTTTGTTAATGGATTTATGTTTTCACTGTGGAAAGAGAAGGAGCCTGTAGTGACATTTGGCAAAACCCTGATAAAAAACAAAATTCGATTATCTTAATGCATACTGTCATGTTTTTAATCTAACTTCTATTTCCATTCATCTTCTATTCCCGTTCGCTATAAATACATAAATGATTCTTTATGAAGCATTGCCTTCCTCTGCCAATTCTCAGTAGTATTTGCGAGTTAAGCTTGGCATGTCAAAATGTATCAAGCTTAAAAAATCTAGGGCAGTTTGAAAAAAACAAAACAAATAAACATGGAAATGAAAACAAATCCACTACAGGTACAGCAGTAACATAATACATTGCTGTATTATGTAACAGTAACAGGAACTTTAAAACTGCGGATGTCCAGATAGATACATTTAATAATGATTGTCACATTGCAGTACAATTAATACTGTAATTATGTGCAACAATATCTGCTCTGACAATAATAAAACCATAATTAAATAATCACTTTGATTTTCATGTGTTTATGGTATATTGGTTGTTGTATTTGTTATCAGCGGCATTGGAGTATTTCACAAGATATAATTATCGGTCTGATATTGAAAATTTGTAAAGTTTATTATACCTTATCATGAATTTGGTTCTTGCAATGGACTTGAAAAACGTTTATCAGCACGGGCAAATATCAGTTATCAGCTACAAAAGCAAGACAAATATTGAATCAGTATAACTTCAAACAATCACAATCCCTGTTTTTATTGTCTTAGAAATGTGAACTCCAGAGCAGAGTGTTGCTGTCACAGTAATTCTAACAATGACTAGAATGCTAACCATGCACTTCCTGATTGTCAGACCAAAAAAACTCTTTATAATCAGATGCAGACAGCGCACAGAGGACATGTTTTTACCTCAATTATACAATATATCTGTACTGAGGCAAGACACATTTTACTCAAATACATAGGAAAGATTTGGGTACAGGCCTTTTGAACTTTAGGATGGATGCTGCTAACACACTACTTTGCAGATCTATAATATTATGAAAATTTTCTATTGAATATTTTGACAACCCCAAGTAGGTTTTTGAATTTTTAAAAAACATCAAAACAGCACTGATCATGAAGCCAATACTTTGTTCTGGTCTGATTGCAATGTGACTGCCAGTCCTCCATTCAGTCAGGGATATAATGTTCATTCTGTCACGGCTTTGAAGTCCCGTTTAACAATTCTCATGGATCTCCTCAGAAGTTCTGGCAAGCTCTAGTGGGGTAGTGAGCCCCAGGTTGAGAATCACTGAATTTCCCTATTATGGGACAAATGAAGGACTTTTATCTCATATTAGATAGCGTAAATTAAAGATTTAAGATTTAAGTAATCCTAATGTAATGCTGTGTCTCAATCTTTCTTTTAATAATCATCATAGCTCTATAATTTGACATTGTGATATTACTAGTCAAAACTCAATCATATTTGGAGCTTCAGAGTAAAATAACTGCAGCCCAAGCAAACCAAAGTCAATGTTTGAGAGACAAGCGTAGAATAAAGGAGGTTTGGAGCACAGATTTCTCTCAGTAAATATGTGAGTGTGCTAGACTCCAGTGGCACAGGGAAAGAGGCAGATGGGCTCTAATCCCTGCAGAATGTAGGCCCAGGCACCAGGCACCAGCAGCCTGAGGAAGCAGAAGCAGAAGCAGCCTGCCTCCAAACATACAGAGCAGAGCCAGCTCTGGCCAACTTTGTCCTCATCACCTCTGCAAAATTCAAGCTTCACACAATGTGCATTTTAACAGAGGTTTTCAAGTTTGTGGGCCCCTGCTAAACCAGAGCAATGCACGTAGGACTGGGCAATATAGTGTGACCTCATCCCTGTGGTGATATGGTATTTTGGTGAAATCGCCATGTCGTAATTCCTGCTTTTCTATTTAATTCATCTTATATAGTCAAAAACAGACACTTTGCACACCCTCTCCTCCTATTGGTCAGTCTCCCTCATGCTCTAAGTGAGTGACTAAATGATTAAGTGAGGAGGATTTAACCAATCACAGTGAAGTGTGAACTTTCAGAAACAGCAGATAGCTTTAGTCACCTCTTAAAGACATATAAAAGAGAGGAATGGGAAGTGACATGAATCAAATGAATCAAAATTGTGATATGACTCAGAAAATCATGGTATGATTTTTTTTTTATCGCCCACCCTTGATCCCATGTATTTCAGAACCTGTTTGTAGAAGTCTAAACTACAGGGTTAACAAAATGTATTCTGTCATATGGATGTGGGATATTTTTTGACTAATTTTAACCAGTTTTATTGTCATTTTTATTTAAAGATGAAAAGAAGCATTTTTATCAACACTAATCAAATGGTGATAGATAAACAAAATACATTGCAAAGTCAGTGTAAGCAAATTGTTATATTTGTTATGTAAGTATTACACCTTCTGGACTGTGAAAACATATAAGCCGTTATCTAACAGTTTTAATAAGAGCAGATATAGATTACAGAGCTGCACCTACCAGACTTGGTACTCATCACCAGGATTATTTTAACACAGTATTTGGTTGTTGTCCATGTCCACCCTTCTCTTGCGTGGGTCAAATGCAGAGAGTATTTTCCATACAATAAAGTCAAACTTAATCTTAACTTCAACCTTTATATTCAATCAATCATTCAATCAAACTTTATTTGTATAGCACTTTACAACAGCAAAAACTGAACCAAAGTGCTTTTCAAGTGCATTAAAATGACCCACCCACCTTTATTTTGATTTCTATTTTGTACATAGCAAATATTTAGCCTGAACAAGAAATATTGGGTCTAATTTGCCTATCCTGACACCACCATATAATCTAATGCTATTGCTGATAAAAATAAATAAAAAAATAAATATTTGCTTTAATGCTAATTTAGTCAATGTGAAAATCTGTAATGCCTTTAAACTGCATATGACTAAAATGTAGTTAACATTGTTAGATTTAAGATTTTACTTTAAAATTCTGCCTAGTTTTTCCTAGCTTCGTAAATTTATAATTTTTCTTCCTGGTTGGATATGGGAAACAGATATGACATATATAGAGCTAATTCCATAACTGTTACCTAGCGACCATGATATTTAAATTACACAATAGTTATGCTTAGACTTAATAAGAATCAAAAAGAAAAGAATTTAATCTGTCATAAAAATGCTTTCCTTGTGTGTAAGTTGTCCCTGCATTTTGGATGGAGTGTTCAGTATTGATGGCATAAGTAGAGGTATTCTGTTTTAGGACTCACCGCTACTTCCTATATTTTTGTGCTTCTCTTTTCAACTTTTTATCTACAAACTGCCACTTAACTGATGTAAGAGTTTTTTTTTACATCAAGGGTATCAGTAATATAAAGAAGGGGCATTATGGAGCTTTCTACCGTGTTATAATGTTGTTCCCTCATCAAAAACATGCCCAAAGTGGTTTTATATGTGATCCATGCATGCTTGAGTAATTTAGCGATCTCTCTCAGGCATTATTCTAAACCTCCTGATGGTTAGCTGTAAGATTCTGAGTAATACTCAGCCCGCAAGCCTATACGTCATCCATGCTCCCACACTACAGTTCTCCATAAATATACAAAATCTTAATACAAAGCTGTACATAACAACTTGACAAACCTGATATGATGTGCTGTAGTTTCATTAGTAGGATACACACAGATTGTGTTGTGATAGCGCTCTGAAGTGGGAGTGACGTAGCACGGAGAGCAAAGAGAGGTAAAACGAGTGTCAAAAATGAAAGTGAAACTTCTAAAACATGTTAATGCATTGTTTTCTGTGAATATAGCATTTTCAAAACAATAAAAGGTAACATGGTGATATAAATATGATATGTGTTAGCACTTAATACCCCATAGAAGTAAAATAGCCCCTCTTGAATGATGCTTTATTCCCCCCATACCCCTTCTACTTGGTGTCACACATGCACATTTGAGTGTTGTGCAGATGCCAGCTTCTCTGCAGCAGGCCTCTTGATGCCTGTTAAGCCCTGTAGGCCCTGTATTCTGTGGATCATCGCTGCTAGCATGGCTCACTGGAAGGCTTGGAACACTCCCATTGGAATCATGCCCCCTCCCTCGTGTAGTGTGTAGTGTGCTCCGCGGCTTGGCACTGAATCCTCATTGCTCTCTTCTCCTTCCTGTTTGTTTGTTCTACATTTCCTGTGGTTGTGGAGTACACCGTGATAGTATATGTGAGAGAAGGTTTGAATAGGAGAAACATGTAGGGCACAGGAAGTCTAATCAGAATTCAGCGCTAAAGTTGGCTAGGGCTGAAATATAACAGGATTTTTCAAAGAATCTGCTGCATACTTTGCCTGACAGATCCAGACTCATATCTCTGTTTTTTTTTATACTAACGAACGTCAGTCTGGTCACCACTCCCTCCATTTGAGCCTGACCAAAAGTGCTTGTGCAATGAGATTTGTTTTTTTTTTCCATAACGCTTGTGAAAAGAGGGAGCTCATTGGTCATCTATGATTTACAAATAAAATCACATTTCTCTCACCTCAGATTAGTCCTTTGCTCATAGATTCTGCAGAAATTCACAATGTTTTTCAACCTCCTTTGATATTTTTGTCTTTATTTTTTTCCTGGTATGACAGACCATGCATGTCCCTGATTCGCTAATCCACCTGTCAGTCTAAACTCAGGTAGATTCAGAGGTGACCAGACTCACATCTTTGTAAAGTATTGAAGAAGTGTGTATTCTGGATCTCAGTCTGCTAGATACTCTTTGATAAAGCTTAATCTGTCTTCAGTTTGAAAC
This sequence comes from Periophthalmus magnuspinnatus, assembly GCF_009829125.3. NCBI lineage: Eukaryota > Metazoa > Chordata > Actinopteri > Gobiiformes > Gobiidae > Periophthalmus > Periophthalmus magnuspinnatus. The sequence continues at coordinate 22,832,467 of NC_047126.1, forward strand.
TTAGAAATAGTTATTCTTTCAGACAGGAGAGTTTACCTGTTTACATGATTTGGTTGCTTCCTGTAGCCTTCCTCAGAAGTGTCTCATGATGTTGTTGTGGCGTGTCTTACATGGTTTTGTCAGACAGTAGGGAAAAGTTATGCCTCTTACTGACGCCTTCTCCAGGACTGCATCCTATGTGTGCAATAAGGTGTAGGCTCCTTGTCACGATTTATGCTCCTTGGACCTGGTTTGCAGATCTTGATGGCGTCTCTGATCCAGCACTGGTATTTGTTGCTTTCAACACAATTAACCCTGGCAACTGCATGCTGTCTCATTTTTCATTTACTTTTACTAATGTTTCGGCCCCTCTTCCCTTCCTCGGATCTCTCTGACCAATGTTCAGTTTAGTGCCTCTGCTGTGACGCACCTGTCAGGTGCACGGTGTTCACCCAGCAATGATAATAAGATTTAAAATGCAGTTTGAGGGCTGTATCTTACCCTTGATCTTAGCAGAGCAGTAGTGTTAGCAAGTTAATCTGCTGGAAGATAGTGTCAGCCCTTTTAGAGGTGTGCTGTGCCTAAATATCAGGTGGAGTGGAGGAGTGTGTGATGTGGCGCATTCAGTGAATTGCCAGAATCAATAAAATAAATATCAGACTAGTGCAGTGAAAAACACGTTACATACTCAAGGCATAAAAAGCCTCTGTCTCTCCTTCTGTCATCGACATTTTATTTTGCAACCAAATAATTTCCATTATGCCGCGTTGGTTAGCTTATAAAGTTAGTCACCAGTAGGTAGGCTACCATCAGAACTATAGACAACTCTGTAAGGCGCCGGGGATCGGGCTGAACCTCTCATAGACTGGGACAGTGCGCTGGATCAGCCTGTGTTTTGATTGACAGTCCGGGGCAGTGACAGTGGAGTGGAGGAGACGCATGTCTTGCATGTGCTGCTCTTTTGGTAGCATCGGTCAGCAGAGCTTTGAACAGTGGCTCAAGAGATGAAGGGCACATCAGCATTGCTCTGTTACAGACACCTGCACATCCAGCTCCTTCTATAAGCGCACACCGTAGCCTTATAACCTCCTGTCTCAAAGGCACTGATCCTCTTGGGTGCCATGGGGCCAGAGCACCCACACAAAGGCAAAAGAACAGAGGAACACAGAGAAAACTGATAAGGTTGACATGTATGCGCGTGCATAGGCCTACAGGGTGCACATGCGTGAGAGGGGCGCACGTGCACACAGTGTTGGGAAACACAGACCCAGTTCTGTCACAACCCATCCAAAATTCTAATCCTAGCGCCTCTACTGGTGCGTACTTACAATCGTGGGGATTTGAAGCTTTATCATTTTTTCAATTTCTTCTATTTTATTAATTTAAACTTTTTTTTTTTTTTTACAGCACCGGACCATTGTCCTTTTCTCTACTGTTAAGCACTCACACCTCTCTGTGCTGCCTGGTAATGAGGCAAAGATTGTAGACATCATCATCCACATTGGCAGTGGTTACAGCCACCACCATATATGTACTTGTATCATCCCACTCCAGTCACCAGTGGCCTGTTTACGCCAGCGTTAACATTGTGTAGGTAGCAGGAGTCTGGTCTGGACATGCCCCCTCAGTTACTGCTCTGTTAAGACCGGGGGCAACATACGGCCATGAATGTTACTATAGCACATCACAAAAAGTGCAATTACGTTATACAATTTCTCCTGCAGAGGAAAACCTTACTTACACTTACTTGTGTAGGGCTGCTACGATGGTTTCAGTTGTTGACTACTCATGATTAATCCAATTAATTGTTGCAGCCCCATTACTGTGCTTCCACTGGGTCTTATTGCATATAAAACACATCAGCCCTGTTGTGTACATCTTGGATGTAGATGATATAGTGATAACAACTGAATTGTGATCTGATCCTTGTGACTCTTATTGAACAGCTTATTCATAGCTCTGAAGTGTGTCAACTGAACTTCCAGAAAAAGCTGACTTTTTACGTATTAAAAACGAAAGAAAATACAAAGTGCACATGAATTGTGCTAAAAATAGTGATTTGGCTCCATGTGTGGGTGAAACACAGTTTCATCCACACATGTTTAACACACAAAACCTGCATATTTCGGCTACGCCTTTTGCTCCACTATAGACTCCACACACCTTCACTAGAATCATTTGGATAATTTCAGCGCTGAAATTGCCAATCTCTATTAAACAAAGAGTAAAAGGAGCTGTTAACTTGAAAACTACCAATTCATGACATCACAAGGTGGAACAGAGCATTTTGAGCTTTGGAGATGTAAACAGACTAATATTAAAGAGTTACTCAAAATGTGTGAATGAAACAAAACACATATGTTTTGATGAGGTAAAAGCTCACAAAAATCCATTTTGCGTAATATAGGAACATTAGTTGCAAACTTTAACAAACTTTCCTTAAGGCTATAAATGAGTACTATAAACTATAAATTGTATTTTCTCTTGTACATAATGCTGCACTACTCTCAGTAGGTGTGATCATATTTCAGAAATAATGTGCTGGTCCTTAACATCATAGTTTGTCTGCCAGTAATGAAGCATTGTTATTGCATTCATGCATTTTACATGTAATCAATAGGATCTAGTGTAATGTATTGACTGTTTACACAGTCCTCCTGCTTGTTGTACACACCACTCCATGCTAATTCATAGACAAATGCATTCTAAACTTTAACAGCTCCTTTATTGATGGAACAGGGTGCGCTTGAGAGCAATAGCTGGGTTTTCTAGTATTGATCCTAGACTATAATATAATCCATCTGATTTTATCATTCTGTACTGTTATATTTTAACAAATGTAATTCCATCAAAACATATATACAGCTTCAATGTCCTCTATAAAATATCCTGTTGTTTTAGAAAAATACCTGTAGTTTAGACCTCTACAAATTATTATTTGTATTAGTTTATCAGTTCATATTTCAGTCTTCTCCCAAATGTTAATGCTCCTGGAGTGGTTTACAGTGTGCACTCTGAAAAGAATCCTGCGTTATAAACATATCTAATTGCACTGCTCATAAAAAGAATCACAATTATAAATATCACAGTATTACAGTTAATCACAGTTATTCAGAGCCAAACAACAGTGAAATCTTGTAATTATGCTCCTAAAATTCTCACAGTCTTACAAAGTATATGTATTCTCTGTGCTGTAGGGATGCGGCCTCTGCACTACGCTGCCTGGCAGGGGAAGACTGAGCCCATGAAGATGCTGCTGAAGTCGGGCTCCTCAGTGAACGGTCCGTCAGAGGAAGGACAGATCCCCCTGCATCTGTCCTCCCAGCATGGACACTACGACGGGGTAAGGGACAGCTGCTACAGGTGGCCATGGGTTTAAGAATGATGACAAATTAGGATTGTTGCCATAGCAATAAACAAAAAAAAGCATAATATAAGGTGAAACGTTAGCATTTACCATGTTATAATGTGGTTCCTCAGCAAAAATATGCTTGTAGTGGATTTAGATGTCATCCATGCATGTTTGAGAAATATAGCGATCTCTCCGGCGCCATTCAAACCCCTCCTTATGGCTAGATGTACAAGCTGGTAAAAGATTTAGCTCCTGCATGGCTATGTTCTATAAATATACTAAAGCATGATACACAAGAATACACTACAACATCACAAACCTTATGCAGTGTGCAGTAGTTTGATTGGTGGGATGCACACACTGATTGTGTCTGAAGAGACACAGAACTCATAATTGGGAAGTGCACAAATCACTGATTTGAAGAGGTGCAGCTTTTAGGCAGAGAGAAAAAATGGTTTGCAATGGAAGTAAATGAAGCTATTTTTGTGAAGGAAGAGAGTCCCTCTTTGTGTTGAATATGTGTATTTATAGTGATGCAGTGGCTTTCTGTCTAACCACATGACGTGTGTGTTTCAGACTGAGATGCTGCTCCAGCACCAGTCCAACCCCTGTATCTCTGACGCCGCAGGGAAAACCCCACTCGACCTGGCCTGTGAATTTGGACGCGTTGGAGTGAGTTTGACATTAAAATTGCTCAAGTTATGGGCATGGTTTAAGAATGTATATGCTATTTGCTTTTTAGAGATATAAGTCATGCATGTTTGAGTTTGCCTCTCGAGTTTCTATTATTAAGTTATTTTAGATCAATTTTGCAGTTTACAATGAAAAAATTAAAAATATCATTCGTATATTATTCGATGTGTAGATGATTCCACTCATTTTAGTGCTCAAATCACTTTATTTGTATTTTGCCAAAAGCCTATGTAGATATAGATATTTTTAGTTTAATGTTCTCTGCTGGTTTGCAAAAAAAAAAGTTACGGTTGAATTTCTGTTAAACATTTAATTTGTACAACATGCTTAATATATAAAAAACAAAAAAGCTCTAGCCTGTCGTGTTATTGTAAGATAAGATTATTTTCAGCTTACAATGATGTAATGAGATAATAATGATAGTGTTTTAGACAGTATTCATGTTAGCATGCTGGTGAGCATCCAGTTATATACTGCAGCAATATTCTGAAACATTTTGTTGATTACATTTCCTGATTATGTCATTTGCTTATAAAATGTGTGTCTTAGGCAGTAGTTTTGGTTAGCTTTATGAATTATGTTTTACAAATAGCATGTCTATTAATTCTTCTCCAAAAGTTAAAATACATTCTTAGCTTTTAACACATTGCACTTTCTAAACATATTTTTCTAATATTCTGAAATATTTACATTACATTTTCTGATTAGTCCATTTGCTTATAAAATGTGTGGTTTAGGTAGTCGGGCAGTTTTGGTTTATCTTTATGAATTGTGTTATACAAAAAGTATTTCTGTTAAATCTTGGTCCAACAATGATAATATATGTTTTACTTGTTGTATATTTCACTTTGTTTCTGAACATATTTGTCAGTCCTTAAAATAGGAAATGGTGAAATGTCATGTTGGTAAGACCTATGTGTTCTGTGGAAAAACACAATACAACTAGAGAGTTTCTGTTTTAAAATGTGAAAAACAGAACTAGTTAATTTTAAATGAATTCATTGTTTAAGAGCTGCTTATACAAAATATCTGTGCGTGGGCAAGACAACTTTGCTCAAATACATGAAAGGGAAATCAGTAACTTAATAATAAGAGCCTAATTACATCTCTGTTAGTATTATATGTACTTATTGATATGAAATACTGGCATTTGATACCGATATTTTATGGTCAAATATCGTTATTGGCTCAAAAAATCCATATCAGCCCATCCTTAAAAAGTAAATACTAAAAGAGGTATACTAGCTACTAATAAATACCTGTTTTTGCTGCTTTTCTGTAGGTAGTCCAGCTGCTGCTCAGTAGTAACATGTGTGCCACCATGTTGGAGCCCAAGCCCTCCGACCCAAACGGAGTGTCACCTCTGCACCTGGCAGCCAAGAACGGACACATAGATGTCATCAAGTCTGTACTTGTGTTTGGAAACACTTTTTTCCCTTTCTCTTAAGACTATTGATACAGTAACAATGTTAAAGTGCATATGACAGGTTAGACTTACTTATTTCTTTAAAACATGGAAAACATTTGATTTAAGATTTGACTAAAAGTCTTCCCTATTTTTTTTTTACTTTTTGGTGAGGTTTTGCCCTCTGGTTGTACAGTGGTTATTAGTAATAACCAGTTATTCTATAATTGTTCCCTAGCAACTATAATATTAAGGGCAAAACTTGACTAAATTGCACAGTAGTTATGATGGACACATTTTTATTTTGTTATATTAATGTTTAAACTGCCACAATGATTTCTTAATTTTTCCCACAAATTGCCACATAATTGATGTAAAACTATAGTTAATATTTACCACTAGTATTATACCTTTACCAGTACCACAGCACCATACCAAATTAGAAAAACATGAAAACTTGTCATATGCAGTTTAATTTTAGTTTAACAGTTATTGTAAAAAAATGTATATTTGTGTAAATGTGTATTTCTTGAACATAATGAACTGACTACTTACTGAAAGATTATGTAATGTTCTTCATTTTATGCACATTGTTTAACTGGTTTCTCTGCACATATAATATTATGTGAGTAGCTTCAAACCAAACTTTCTTATTTAGTTATTTAAGTTTTTGAACATATATTACATTTTAATTTAAATATTATATTCCTTCTAGATTGGAAATACATATTTTTATATAATTAAAGGTACAGTATGTGACTTTTCTAGTACAGGGTACACCACTTACCCTCAAACAGAGCAGTGCCTACAGTTAGCATCAGACCCGTAGGGGATGTTGATGACATCAGCTGCAAAGTATCAATTGCTAATACTTGGGATAGCAAAATATTTATTTTTGTGCAGGTTGTTGATCCAAGCTGGCATAGACATCAACAGACAGTCTGAGTCAGGCACAGCACTACACCAGGCTGCCCTCTGTGGGAAGACGGAGGTAGTGCGCCTGCTGCTGGATGTAAGTCTTCCTGTTTTTACAAGTGAGCACTATAATCTTGCAATAATCAAATCAAGAACTGCTCAAAATCGAAAGTTCAGATTCTGTATCAAAACGAAAACAGTTGCATAATAACAGATATCCTGTTTTGTCGATCCGTCTTGGTGTGAGTGGCCAGCATAAATATTGGTGCTGAGATAATCCCAAGGCAAATAGATTTAGAGCAGTGGGGGATGTTACGTTTGCTAAATATGTCACACTGCACATTTGTCCATGAATATTTCAGTGTGGGTAAATGTCCTGCAATTTTAATGGAGTAGTCACAACCAGTCAGTCTGAGTGTCAAAACATCCTATATAGGGCCTAGTGTTGTCAAGAGACGAGAAAATTTAAAATGTGATACTAAGGAATAGACGTGGTGCTCAATGCTGATTCCAATGCTACAGTTATAATTAAATATAACAATAACAATATAATGTAATTTTCAACATACATCATAGTACTTTCTTTTATATTACCATGTGGCGTTATGTCTGTGTAGTCCCTCAGGTAGGTTCCATAGTGGTCCACGTTTATGTGGTATACTAGTTTATGTGGTCTTATAGGCTATTTGTTCTGATATAGTTTGAGATCATTCTAAAGCTATTCAGGAAAGGTCCATTTCTGTCCTTTGAATCTGATTTTTGCTATCGCTACTTGCTATCTAGTTTCAATACTAGTTTTAGTATTGATTTATGTCTGAATTTTGATACTTTTTACAACCCTAGTCCTCGCTACAGTTGTATTTCATTGTAGTTAGTCGTCTATGGGTTTCAGAATGATGAGAAATTAAGAATGTTGCTATAGCGATAGACATAACAGGAAGCGAGAAAAAAAAGGTTAGTTTTTTCTCAAAAGGAAATGATTAAAATCTGTATTGTTTATATTCATAAAATGAACATAAACTGAATACTATTTTTATGTATTTATTGTTTATTTTTTATTGAGCTTGGCAGCGATTTATCACAATGAATTGCAATTAATCACATGTTGTGCGCAAACGTAAAAAAGTATAGTATAGTAATAGCTCTTTAGTTTACCATTTAGGCCTAACTATACTGCAGTATTCACCCAGTGCTTTGCTGTTTTGACTTGGGGACCAAGTTATTTAAAATGAAATCCATAGACCTAGTATTAAAAGGCTCAGCAGCTTATTTTATTATTTTTAATGACGTTGACCAAAACTTGTATTAGTCGACTAATCATTTTATTTAGATTATAAGGTTTTTAGGAGTGAGTTAGCTGAAGATTTGGTATTTTTTAGTATTTATATGTAAAAAGGCAGATTAAACTCATGATTCACAAGTTTAATCGCTCTTTATATAAATTAATTGTTTCATTGTACTTTTTTGTGAATACAGTAAATGGTTGTTTTTGTGAGTGCAGTTTGGGTCAGATACACAGAGATATACGCAGAGATATGTAATAGTTTTGAGAGCTTTTGCAACACCTCCTTTTTACTTTACCAATAATAATTCCCTAAAAGACAGATTCTTTGACAATATCGCCCACATGTTCAGAGATTTGTATGAATAATGCAATAGCTATATAACTCCATGTATTTCACTGTATTTTTATGTGTTTGCAGAGTGGCATCAGTGCTGGGGTGAGGAACACGTTGAGCCAGACAGCGCTGGACATAGTCAATCAGTTCACTACCACACAGGCCAGCCGCGAGATCAAACAGCTGCTCAGAGGTACAACGCTCACACACCACAGGGGGCAGCGTAAAAGGGCACACAATCAATATTCATGTGCAGGGAGCCGGGCGTTTCACATGTGCACGGGAGGTAAAGAAAAGGGCTTTCAGAGCAGTTAAAGGTCCTGTGTGATGATATTTTCTGATCTATGTTATAATGTTGTTTCCTCATCAAAAACATACCCGGAGTTGTGTTTTGTTTCATTCACACGTTTTTACACACAAATCCTGCATATTTAGGCTGAGTTCTTCTCTCAACAGAAAACAGTCTGTCCCACCTTATGATGTCATGTGGTAATATATGACTCCATATACATTTCCTAGAATCATTTGGATAATTTTAGTCCTGGGATTGCCAAGCTCTATTGAACAACATGTAATATGTAGCTGTTAACTTTAAAACTACTGCTACAGAGCATTTTGAGCTTTGGAGATGTAGACAGAGTAATAATAAAAGGTTACTCAAATATGTGTAAATGTTTTTGAGGAGGTAACTTGGCTTATAGCTCACAAGAGTCATTTTTTTGTATCATTGGACTTTTAAGGTAGTGTCTGGTGTATTTGACCTAGAAGGTGGATTAGTTATGAATGTGCGGGTTAAAGGTCAGATCAAAGCAGCCTTCCTTTTAATTGCTGCACAGTTTATGACATGAGTCAATAAAGACTTTTGACTGCAGCCCTAGAAAAAAAATTCTTAGATTTCAGAAGATTTTACTTGCCAATTTTGCTTTTGAAATATGAAAGAGGTTCACAATAACTACAAGCAATTTTAGTAAATTTTTATTTTTTAATATATTCTAATTACAAGATATAATGTCTACTTCACTGTTTATTATTATGTTTATTTTTCAAAATGTGTTTATTTGACAGAAATTGTAAAAAATTTACATAACATCACAAATAGTAAGAAAGTAAAAAGTATTCTGCACCTGCATTATCCTTTTATAACAAAATAACACCCACACACACACACACACACACACCCCCACACACCCACACCCACACACACACACACACGCACACACAAAACAACCACACTGCAAATGGCTAAAAATTGAATATATAAAGTTACCCATCCTTACAATCTTTAAACATCATGTGCCCGAATAAGCTTAAAAATAATATTGAAGTGAAAGTCCATGAAACAAAATAAAGTAGCAGATGGTCAATTATATAAATAACATGATAAAAGTGAGGAAAGAAAGGACCTCCAGAAAATAGCTAATCAGCAATATGAGGGAAGCTCATTTGTCATCCTATTTAGAACAGAGGATGCAATATTTTTGTAAAAATTCAATTCTGTTAACTGGACAAAACTTTTTTGTTGTTGTTGTTTTCACTGACAAAATAGAATTATTCTTTTACTATGGATCATACCTCGATGACTAAGAAATTACACAGATATTTTTGTGTAAACAGTGGAGCCATGAAGTATCATTGTTATCTTCTCAAGTTTTAGAAAATATAGAACATCCTTAAATAATGGAGGATGTGGGGATTTCCATAAAATTACCCTCCTTACAAGAAGGGTCATAAAAACAAGGAAGTTACTCTGGGAGGTGGAATGTGAAGTTGGCACTGCACAAATCCCAAATAAGGCACTCGAAGAATTTGGGTGAGTTTTCTTGCCAGTTACACTTGAAATTATAGAAAAATAAAAAATTCAGTCCAATAACCATAGAGTTGCGAACATACCCAAAATGCATGAATAAACTCATAAACTGGTGGCACCGGTCGCATGTTGGAGAGATGTTGGGGTATATTTTGGATAAGTGTGATTTTGTATGAGACTGTACCAACTGTTATTCTATGGTAGAAAAGACTCCATGTGCAAACTGATCATGCCATTCTATTGTTCTGCCTCATATTTTACAGTCCATAAATTAGGATGCCTACAGGACAAACTCTTATGTGGGCGATGAAATAAATTCATTATGAACAAAAACAACATCTTTATACCGTCTTCCACCATGACATTTCACCATTTTCAAACAGATTTCACATGATATTTTTTTTTACACGCCGTCTCTTTGAAAACAGATTTGATTTTTCCTTGCAGATGCGTCGGCAGCTATGCAGGTGCGAGCGCTCAAGGACTACTGCAACAACTATGACCTGACCAGTCTGAACATCAAAGCGGGGGACATTATCACGGTACAGTCACATGGTTCTGTCTCTCGTCTCAGCACAGAGCAAGGGCAAGCTGCTGTCAAGACCACCAAGGCTGTGTCTGTGCTAGGGATATCAAAAGTATTGAAAATCAGCTACTAATTTAAAAAAAAATCACTGAAACTAGTATTGATCCAAGATACTAATTTGAGTATCAATACTAAAATAAACAAATCTGATCTGATCCTGCAGAGGGAGTGTTGACCAAACTTATATCTCAGTCTTAAATGATTTTTAAACGTGAGGCAAAGTGCAGACAACAGACATGAGGATAATTGTGTGAGGTTTAAAATGTCAGAGCACAAAGACTGGAGGGCCTCATAACAAAAGCTAAAAAAAAACAACTGACAAAGCTAGTGCACCTCCAACTGTTTCTTGTCTAGAGTAAAACGACTCGCTTTGAGACTTTAAAGTGTTCAAAAGATCAGAGCATTGCACTGCACTTTAGATGAAAGTCAAAACAGTGTCATTATTATTTTTGAAATGTGGTGCAATAGTTCAGATAAATGCTTTTAATGCATAGAAAGCTTCACCTGCGCAGCGTGGGTTTAGGTAAACAGACCCACATGAGGAACTACTCTCACTTTTCTTACTTTTAAAGAACACAAACTGTTTAATAGAGCTGTTTTGTGGACTGGATGTCACTATGTGCAGAGGACACACACAGCTTAACTTTACAATTTTGCGAGAGTTGCGTAATAAAGTTGCCTAATTATATTTTGCTATTTCTTGGGTTTGTATCTTATGTCTGTTTGCAAGTGTACATGAAAAAAGATACACATTTATGTTTGGGCACCACAAGTTTAGAAATCAATCTAATTGCAATTTTAATTAGATTTATATGTATTTTTATGTATGTTTTTCAAATCAGACTCACAGTGCACACTTTAAAGGCATCCAGGGGCATTAACATTTGAGAGAAGATTGAAATATGAACGGCTAAATTTGAACTTATTAACTTACTTAGTAGAGGTCTACACCACAGGGTTAGCTGCTTTTATAAAGGTTATTTTTGTAAAACATACAATTATTATAACATACCTCTTTCAATCTTTAACATGTTATATTTCATTTTTGTCTTTTCCACAATAATTATCCGTTTTTTGCATAATTTTCCTGCACAACTACTGAAAATTGCAGTGTCTATACTTTATGCAGCACACTGTTTTTACTAGAATGCTGCAAATATATCTACTTGGCACTAAGATTGCCCAAAAATGACTAGGGGCAGTAGATAATGTGATTAAATACACCCATTCAGTAGCAAAAATAGTGAATTTATGGTTTATTTGCACTTTAACTCCAGTTGTTGCTCTTGTCAGGTTTTGGAGCAGCACTCTGACGGTAGATGGAAGGGCTGTATCCACGACAACCGCACGGGGAACGACCGCGTGGGCTACTTCCCCTCCAACATGGTGGAGGTCATCAAGAGGGCAGGTGACCACCAACCCACAGCTGCTCTGGGGCGGTGGAGACGTTAGATATAGTCCCAAACCGCTTTATGTGCCCCCACCTGTCTGTCTCCCTATTGGCTTTTTCTGTGCCTGTACCGCTCCCTCTGTCCGCCTCTTCTCCCACTTTATTCTGACCCGATTAGGCAGAGGACAGTTACTGATTTTAATTTTAGCTTTGAACTATAGTATAATATTGTGGGTAATTCAGAAACACATAATTTACATATGTTTAAATTGTCCTACTTTGTTACGGTAAGGTACACTTTACTGTCCATGTTTAGAAGATTGATAGTGAGAACTACAGCACATTTACCCAGAATCAGGGATAACTGACACAAAAACACATCTACTTTTTAAAATATAAACCAGCATAATTCAGTCTTATAACATGAACTGTATAAACAAAAACAAAAATGCCACATGACATTTGTACAGGTATAATTTCATTTTGCATGGTTGTCTGTGTCATCCCTCATTTGTCCAGGTCTGATCCATAGTAAAAGCCAAAAGTAAAATCTGTCAACTGGACAAAAAGTTGTTGGAGTGAAGATATTTTGCTGCTCATCGAAGCCTCTTCTTCAGTTCTGGTCAGATTGCTGGTGAACACTGAAACATCTATCTGAAGGGAGGAGCTACCTACACTGAAACTGTAAACAGCTATTGTTTACAGTTTCTGTATGTAGGCTCAATGGGTGCTTTCACTTCTATTGGCATCCTCTTTGTTTCCTTTGTTTGCTTTGGTTTGAGGGTGGAGTTATAGATGGGAAAAAGATAATGTCTCAGGTCTCCATTCCTGTTTAAGGAAGGATTATCTTTCCTAACAAAAATTGCTTCTGTAACTCCCCTCTCAAACCATTTGTTTTTTCTGGCTAAGATCTGATTTTCAAAGAAGTGGTTAGTGGCTTTGAGATGTACGTCAGACTGGGGCTCACAGGAGCTCTGGTGACGGTGTTGGTACATTCTCTTAATGTAGCTCAATAGACCTAGCTTACATATAGGTAAAAATAGGTGTTTCCAGTTTCAGTGTAGTTAGCTCCTCTCTTCAGATGGATATAATCTGACCAGAACTGAAGAAGCGGCTTGGATGAGCAGAGAAACATCTTCACTCCTACAACTTTTTGTCCAGTTGACAGATTTTACTTTTGACTTGTACTATTGTGCAGGGTTATTGTGGGGGTCCCAACCTGAAAAGTTTGGACCCCCTACTTTAATGGCCCTGTATCTGTTTTTTTCCACATTTTTAATCCAGTACAAATATATTTTGTAAGCAGCTCTTGAGGTTAAAATAAGTCCGCTTTGTGTTGTCTGCATTTAATTATAAAGCATTTTATTGTAATAGTTTATAATTAGGATGGTCAGAATGCTTAAGGTAAGTGAGGAATAACTTTGGATCATTGAAAACTCTTTAAAATTAACTAGTTCATTTTTTCACGTTTTTAAGACAGTAAAAATCTGGTACAGCACCTTCAAGTTAAATTAAAACTATGAAATATCAACACAACTTTTTCAGACAAATTTTTGACAGTTTTTGTGCTTAAATCATCTACTATGAAGTCACTATTTTTGGCATCATGTTAGCCATGTTAATTATCTATTTTCAAAATACTTATTACCGACTTTTGGCTACTTGCATAGGGCCAATATGGAAAATTCTGTACCCAACAAGAACATCATTTGATGGAATTTTTTACCATTCCTAAATGACTGAAAATACACAATTGCAGTTTTATTTTTAAATAAAATTTCAAAAGTCACTGCCCTCTACCTTTTCCCCCTCACCTGCCTGCTGTCCTCTTATAGTTGAAGTAAGACGCTTTTGTTTGTTTACGCCTTTGCTTTACCACTTTTAAATACCATTTTATTACACTTTAATTTGTAATATATATTCCCTGTGGATATATGGATGTTTTCTTTTCTCACATTTTTTTATTATTTTCTTGTTACTGATCAGTTTGTTGTTGTTTTGCCCCGGCCCCACCCCTCCAGGCCACTCCCCCTCCCAGCCGTGCCACACCCTCCTCCTGCGCAGACCCAGCCCCTGTCCCATAGGCTCTCCGAATGGACACGCCCCCTCCAAAGTGCTGCCCCTGCACCTGCCCACCCCCGCCCTGTCCCACACTGCCCCCCCGGCCCCCTTCTCCTCCTTTGGCTACGTGCCCCTGTCCATCTCTCCTCCGTCTCTGTCCACTCCTCCTCTGTCCTCCTCTCCTCCACCTCCTCTTCCTCCTCTCTCCACCTCTCAGGAGCAGCAGAGTCACACAGGTACATGTCACTATGTCTGTAGTAGAGTAAGATGACTCCCTCATGGTATGCTGTTTATTAGATACACTGACTTTTTAAATGTGCACTGTGTAACTTTACGTCAGATTGTTTTGCTTGGAATGTTCCACAGTATGGCTTTAAACTTATCTATCTCTATGGAGATAAAACAGGTGTCAACACCAGGCCAAGTTATAGATCAAACCTATAGTGAGGTTACTTCACTTCCAGTAAAAATACATGTTTTAGTTTGTTTAATGCCAAACCGTGGAACATTACATGGAGAAAAAGCATCATACCCACCCGTAAAGTTACATAGTGCACCTTTACATTTTCAATAGCCAGAATTACAGTCATCATATTAGAACTTGTTTGATAATTGAAAGTCAGATTGCTGATGTACAGTATTTATTATTTGGAAAATAATTTTGAATAAACATTTTTAAGACTCTATAATATCAGTATTTTTCAGAAGTGGGTAAAGAAGCCAAAAATTGTACTCAAGTAAGAGTAATGTTACTTCAAAATAATAAAATAATAAGAACTAGTGGTCCAGAAAATTACTCAAGAAAGAGTAAAAAAAACATTTAGGAAAACTACTATTCAAGTAAGAGTAACTGAAAAAGGAAGTGTCAACTTTAGTTGTAACATCTGATTTATAATTTGAAATGAATGTCATTTGAAGGACAAAACATTTCATTAATAATGCACAAAATCTGGGGATAGACAAAAAAAAGCAAAGTCATATCTGAAGGAGCAGTACAAGAAACAAATGTTCAAATCATTTCATATTGTCAACATAAAAAATGTGTCACTTCTACACTTAAAGTTGGAAGAGGAACCAAAACCTTTACTCAAGAAAGAGTGCCGTTAAACTGTCAAATGTATCATTTGAGTAGGAATAAAAATATGCTGCTAGGAAAGTACTCTTAACTGAGTAAAAAGTACTGTAACTGAGTATTACCCACCTCTGGTATATTTTTCCTTCACTGATTAAATTATGGGGATATATTGCAACATGCAGGTAATTTTTGGAAAAATGACTAGTCAAAGTGGCTTTAATTTGTTACCAGCCAAAATGCCATACTGTATATGCATAATATATATCAGCGTTCAGACGATTAGATGGTTAAGTTAATCTCAAACCCTCATATTCTTTTATGTCATAATACACAGTTATAATGAGAAATTGTTATATTCACAATCAAATGCACCCTAAAAACATTTCTGCAAATGTACATTTAATACAGTTGCAGGTTTTACATTATCACTATAATGAGTCAATACCTGCAGCTCACATCAAATGTATGTACACAATGACAGATACTACCATTGGTTTTACTATAGAAATGTTTATTAAATTAATATACAAACATTCTAAATTCCAAATGTATAGTTCACATTAATTCAGTTGGTTTGGTGATTTTATATATATATATATATATATATATATATATATATATATATATATATATATATATATATATATATATATATATATATAAGACTCGTGAAATTCAAACATTTTTAGACATTATTACTATTAAACATGCCCAATCATTTCTTCTATAATATGTACATATAAGTAGATCTTAAGATTTCCATCACCATCATCCTAGAGTTTAAAACCTGTCCCAAAAATGGCAGTAGTACAAACATGAGTGTGTGTGGCAGGTTCCCGGACAGCAGAGGCCAGTCCTCAGGGTTCACCCACGCTGGGCCAGCAGAGCAGCACCTGTGAGGACATCTGGGTGCTACGCAAACCACTACAAGGTAAAGGAAGAGGGGGGGAATTTTCAAAAATGCTATAATGAAGATCTGCAACAAAGAATAACTATTTTCTGATCTAGGTTGTAATGTTGTTTCCTCATCAAAAACATACCCGGAGTTGTGTTTTGTTTCTTTCACAAAATGTTTAACATACAAATCCTGCATATTTAAGCTATGTTCTTCTCTCAAACAGAAAAAAACTCAGTTCTGCCTTGCGATGTCATGTGGTAATACAGGAAGTGCTCTACTGTGTTTAAACTTCATACACCTTCACTAGAATCATATGGATAATTTCAGCCTTGGAATTGTTAAACTCTAGTGAACCAAAGATAAAAGGTACCTGTTAACTTGAAAAATACTGCTTCATGACATCAGTGTGTTACAGAGCATTCATTCACTTTCATTTGGATTAATTAATTTCATAATTTACATTTATGAAAAAAGTATTGGTGCCAAATATCGGTCAAATTTTCTAATTGAATCCATATCTGGGAAAACTCTCCAATATCACCGATAACCCTACTTCAAAGAGTAAATGTTTTTTTATAAAATGAATAGTTATTTCTTCACCTATCATCACCTTGCTGAACTCTACTACCCCTTTGTGCAGGTGGCGACCGCAGTGGCAGTGTGGGCAGCCTGGGCAGTGGGCGTTCCTCCAGCAGTCTGTCCGGCTCAGGGAACACCCATGTCCTCACCACCCCAGCACCCAGTCCCCACCCAGCACCAACCCCCGGAGTCAACCCTCACGGCCTCAACGCTCCAGGACTTCACGCTCAGTCCGAGGGGGTCAAGGTGAGGACTACTGGAAATGGGTTCAAGAGTACAGTTTATGAAATAATGATGTGTTCTTTTTTCTCTGGAAAGCATATCTGCAAACCAAATTTGCTTTACTTTCTACAATGGTAAATCATCTACACTTGTAGATCAATACATCTTGAGAAGCAGTTTGAAGTACTTAACAGTGGTTGTTCATGCCATGTACCACTTAAGTACCGAGTACCATCAGGCCTAAAGGAAATAAATCAAAATTGTGACTTTTTAGGTTAGGAACCATTTTTTTTAAAGATCAATTAAAAAGTAAAAACAACAGATTACGTAATACATATAGTGTCAGTCGTTATAGTAATAAAAACCTTTTCTGACTGTGATGAATGACAGGATACCATTAGGTTCAGTTTTACCATGTGGTTTTACATTTTCTTAGTTCATAAGATATGCACTTCGATGAGGCATGTGGTGGTGTGTGTGTGTGTGTGTGTGTGTGTGTGTGTGTATGTATGTATATATATATATATATATATATATATATATATATATATATATATATATATATATATATATATATATATATATATATATATATATATATATATATATATATATTATTATTATTATTATTCTGCTTTAAAAAAAAAGGGGCAAAAATTGACTTTTTATCTTTCTACCATGTTCCCTCATCGAAAACATGCCTTAAGTCATCCATTCAAGTTTCAGTAATCTAGTGATCTCTCCCAGGCCATATTCAAACTCTACTTAGGGTTAGCAACACCCACAAGCCTATGTCATCCATGCTCCCGCATGACAATTTTCTCAAAATATACAAAAGCAGCATGTCAAACAATACACTACAACTTCACAACATGACTTTATTTTATTTCTTGGGTATAATTACTACTGTATCATTTTAGATTAAAGACTTCTTAAATTATAAATAAAATCTCAGTCCATAGAAATTCCGATGCAAACTTACTGTTACTGTTACTGTTACTGTTACTTAGCTGCTTTGACACTGATGTACTGTGACATTAATCTGGCATTAGAACAAGCTACAGTGGACGTTAATGAGCCACAATGCATCTAATACAAGTCCAGTCAGTGCAGTGAGCCACAGTGCCCCCATGGCAAACGCTGCCATATAGTTATACTTAATACTTATTCATGATTCATCCTGCGTGTGTGTGGGTAAGTACTTATAACACGGTGGGGACCTTTAATCTGTACACACTTATATCATGGGGACCTGTTTCCTTTATGGGGCAAAAATTATTATATCCTTTATTATTAAATCAACAACCCGATTTAAAGATGAAGTATGTAACTTTGGAGGAGTGTTCACCACCTGCTTGTCTCCATGGAGATGTTATTGCTTTGTCTGAATGTTCCACAGTATGGCGTTAAACTGATCTACCTAAATGAAAACGAATAGGTGATGCCATCAGGTGAAGTTACAGGTCAGATCTGCAGAGAGACAAGCCCACTCACAGTAAGAATGCTTGTTTATCAAAATATTTCTGGGCAGTAAAAACAATTAAATAAGTGCAACATAGACAGGTTTAATGCCATATTGTGGAACATACCGGGCAGGGCAATACCAGCTCCATGGAGACAAGCAGGTGGCAAACACTCACTTAAGTTTAGGCAAATAGTAACTATGACTAAGGTTAGGATCAGTCTCTGGGAAATGAATATAAGCCAAAGTAATGTCTCCAAGAAGCATGAAACCCAGCAGATGTGCATTTGTGTGTGTTCCAGCTTCTGGCCACAGTCCTGGCCCAGTCGGTCAAAGCTAAAGAGCATCTCCTGGAGCAGTCCCAGTCTGTGGAGCAGTCAGCCGGTAAGTGCAAACCTCACACATACATGCAGATTTACTGACCACTAGGTTATTATAAGATTACAACTTGAGTGTTTGCACAATGGCCAATGAAATAGTAATCTAAACAATATTACTCTTCAAGTTATTGCTTATAATTCCTGGATTCAAGCCATTTCAAAGAAATGTGCTCTGTCAAATGAGCCATGGACATAATAAATGATTTTGAAATACTTTAAAGTTCCCTAAAAACATGTTTTGTTTAAGTTTAGTGAAGGGTGTGTGCAGTTTAATAGTGAAAGTGGCTGTGTCATCACATTGGTTCAGTGCAGAGGATGAACAGCTTGACTTGATGCGTTCCCACTTCCCACTCTCACATACAGCCATGACTCACTTGGTAACACTAGGCTCTATAGGCAGGTTTAAACAAAAGACCACAGATGGGTAATGCTGCATATAGAACACAACAGAATGCACTGGAACCTGGCAATATTATACATTATACATTATACATTATATAATTCCACATTTAAGTTTAAATAAAATATGTGTATATGTGTATATTTGCCTCTTTTGTCTTGTTTTGAAGGTACTTCCAGCCACACAGTTCATGAACAGCGGTCTTTTGAAAAGAAGGCAGAGGAGGATGATGGGAAAGTGAGTTGTGGTTGTTTTTTCCATGCCTGTGTGTTGTGTTTAGCAGCAGACTCTCGTATACTGTCCTGTGTTTTTAGAAACAAGCTGTCGTGTCGTGGCTGGGGGAATTCCAGCTCCAGTTCTACACCACGCACTTCCTTACGGCAGGATATGATCTAGAGACCATTGGCTGCATGACCCCTGAGGTAGGGTCATGACTACTCCTGTTTATCAAGACTCTGCTCAGTTTGAGCTAGTGTGCCAACTCTTGGCTCAGTGACTTGATTAAAAGAGCAGACTGAGTGGTACAACTGTGTGGGAAACAGTACAATGGATTGAGTACAATGTTGCCTACAGCATACATGTCTGCACACATACAGTATTAAGTACTGTATTCTGCAGTATCTGCAGTGAAAACCTCTTCGTTCCTTACATAAGTGCTGTGTGTTTGAAGGACCTGACCGCTATCGGGGTCATGAAGCCTGGCCATCGAAAGAAGTTAATATCTGAGATCAGCAGGATAGCCTCCACAGACTGGCTCCCTCATCACAAACCGGTGAGCAGCCTACAGGTCACACTGTGCAAATGCAGTGAGATTTACAATGAAGATACAAGAAAGTCAAACATGGCTTTATTTAGTCTAAAGAGTCCTCTCCTGTGTGTTCCTGTGCTCAGGCCAACCTGGCAGACTGGCTGTCTCACTTGGGGCTGAACCAGTACTACCAGGTTCTGGTCCAGAATGGATATGAAAATATTGAGTTTGTGTCAGACATCAGCCTGGAGGATCTGCAGGAGATTGGCATTACAAAGTTAGGTAAGGCATTATTAAACCATATATTACTGTCCTGTTACTAAAGATATTCTGGGTTAGGTTATACTATTATCCAATCCACAGTACAGTGCATTGTTATATTATTATATTATATTTAACCTAAGGTATTTCATGATTTTGATGCAATGACTAATCTCTATTTATTTACTTATTCATTTTATGGTCATAATGTTCATTGGGCTCTACTTGGTAACAGGCCATCAGAAGAAGCTAATGTTGGGTGTGAAGAGACTGAAGGAGCTCCAGAGAGGAGAGGTCAGCTCTGAGGTTCCTCAGAGCCCCTCCACCACCCCGTCCAGCACTGAGACCAGCACTGAGACCAGCACAGAGGCCAGCACCCAGGCCAGGAAGCAGAGGGAGGCAGCCCCCTGCCCTCTGGCCAAACCTCGCCCAGGGCTCACAGCCTCACAGACCCCTCCCCTCACACCCACCCACACGCCTCCACAGACGCCCCCTCACAGCAGAGCACAGGTATCCCCCAGAGCCAGACCACGACCCTCTACCCACAGCCCTGCGGACTCCCCTCTGCCTCTGCTGCAGCTGCCCCGAGAGGAGGAGGAGAGGAGGAGGGCACACAGTCTGAGCGGACCAGAGACAGACTCTAAATATGCCACCGTGTGTCGCAGCTCCTCTTCACACGCAACTACTAATGATGTCACTGTCAATCGCAGCCAATCATCGGTCACGCTCCGCCCACGCCGCAAAGGCCGGCCCCCCACGCCGCCCAAAAGGTCCTGTTCTTCCATGACGGGGGTGGAGGAGGGAGGCGAGGGGCAGGGTGAGGGACAGGGCGAGGGGCTGCTGGGGCTGCCATCCTATCGGGAGAGACGGGCCAGTGATTGTGGAGTCCTGGGAGCAGCTCTCAGGGCTCAGTCTGCGAGCCTGGAGCGTTCAGATGGGGCATCAGGGAGTGTGCGCAGCCTGGCAGCCATGTTAGAGACCTCCATGGTGGGAGGAGCCATGACTCTGCCCAGGAATATGGGCAGTAACGCCACTCATCTTCCGGTGGGTCTTGACCTTATTTTTGAAAAACGTGATTTTGCAGCTAATTAAAGGCCCTCAGCACAAATTTCTGTTCATGTATTTGAACATATTGTATAAGCAGCTCTTAAGGTCACTGTGTGCTGTCTGCAGCTTCGTACTGGTCTCTATAAACACATCAGAGTGACTAATCAGCATGTTTAGAATTTTTACTGTCTTAGAAATGTGAAAAACAAAACTACCAGTCGTTAATTTC
Organism: Periophthalmus magnuspinnatus; assembly: GCF_009829125.3. Lineage (NCBI taxonomy): Eukaryota > Metazoa > Chordata > Actinopteri > Gobiiformes > Gobiidae > Periophthalmus > Periophthalmus magnuspinnatus. Next base: position 22,853,575 of record NC_047126.1, read on the forward strand.
AAACAGTTTGCAGTGTGCCAAAGTTATACCTTATGCATTTCGAGCATCCTAATTATAAGCAATTTTCAGAGCTTTCAGAGGCCAGAGTGTGCCTTCACATTAATGCTAAAAATAACTAGCATGCAAGCTGCACTTCCTAATTCTCAGAAAATAAATGCAGACAGTATGCAGTTGACTTATTTTCACCTCATGAGCTGTTTATAAAATATGTCTGTACCAGGGCAAGACAAACTTTGCTCATACAAAAAAATACAAAAAATCAAGTATACGCCCTTTAAGACTGACATATACCTCACTGGACATTTTGCTGTGCCGTACTGAATGTTATAATGTGAATGTATTCGGTAGGTGAGCCCACCCCTGTTGCGCCGTCAGCCCGGTTCAGGCGGTCTGGGCACTGAAGAAGAGGATGTCCTAACACGGCGCAGGACCATCAGCGGAACCGACGACCTCCCTAGTGACCAGGGTAACCAGTCTCCACTGCAACCGCCTCAGCAGCGCCCAGAGCCTCGGCCACGCTCCACCGTCCTCTCGTCCTCCTCCTCAGAGATCACAGACGGGACAGCCACACTCAGGAGGAGACCCAAACCCTCTGATGTCCCAGTTACAGCAACCACAACAGTAGTTACCATGACAACTACCGACACAAGCAATAAACATATAGAGAGTAGCCGCAAGATTGCGAGCGAGCCGCAGCAGAACGGAGGAGTGGTTCTGAGGAGGAGGCCCGTGTTAGATGCCCCGGAGAGGACAGAGACCTGCGAGTGGATGGAGGCGCGGAAGTCCCTCAAACCACCTGTGTCGCCTAAACCTTCGGCGGTGAGGAGGGGCCAAGCCGATCCTCCAACACCCACGCGCAGGGTCCCTCTGCCCGGGCCAGACAGCAGCGAGCCAGGCACCGCTCAGAGCCCCGGTGAGAACAAGAGCCCACCAGTGCCAAGTTATGGAGGTCCAAAAATGTATACTTTCATGGCAAAATCAAAATTACATAATTGTTGAAAGGACAAAACAACCACCATTATTGGCACTTTTTATAAAGGTTCTGCAGATGTCTTCACAACAATTGAATTTTTAGAATAAGTGGCAACATTATGTCAGTGTCAGTGGCAAATAATGATGTCTTCTTCTGTAAAAGCTCAAACACATGTAAAATGTGAAAGAGCTGATACAGTCTGATAATAAATATAAACGTGCATTTATCACTGATACAGACTTTGGGATGAGACACAGTTCAACTGAACCTTTCTCTTCTTAAATAAGAGGTTTCTGAGTCAGTGTGTGGAGGAGATTAATTGTTGTGGGGTGAGTTCAACTGTCCATTATCTCCTTTTATCGTTAGTTTAGAAGCTAGTTAAGCTCTGCACAGTCAGAGCAACAACAGAGAAGAAACTTGAGCTAAAAAAACAGCTCCATGGACTGGACATGGAATGAAGCAATAAAAAGCAAAGAATCACATATTGCCTGTTATTCTGGCCATAGTTCTGCCTCAGTGCCACTCAGTCGGACTGTTGAGGGGCATTTTTTAAATTACATGATGTCATTGCGTAACCTCTGTAGTTAATCTGTGTCTCACACTTTTAAATCAGCAGAGGGAATTCATGGGTTTCATTTTCCTGTTCTATGCAATGTTTTATTTATTTATTTTATTTGATAGGGACAATGCATATTAATGAGAATATGTAATTACTGTATAAATACTCCAGAATATAGCAAAGATGCTAATTTCCGTCTGTCGTCCCAAGGCAGGAGACACACAAAACAAAAGAATTACAAAAAAGACAGAACACAGAGATAGTGCTCAGTTACATTTGCTCAATTAGATTTACTTGAGTAACTTTTAAAAGAAATTGTACTTTTCGGATTACTTTCCTAGCACGATACTCTTTTACTCCTACTTGTGTAATATTGTGTAAGTAACAGTACTCTTGTTTGAGTAAAAGTTTTGGTTGCTCTTCGCACTGTCCTCCTTCAGATATGATTTAGTTTGTGTCATTTTTTTGGTACATATTTTGAAAATATCAGATTTCGTGCATTTAATGTTTTGTCCTTCCAATTGCATTAACTTACTTGAGTAGTAGTTTTCCCAAATACTTTTTAAGTCTTACTTGAGTAATTTCTTGGATCAATACTTTGAACTTCTACTTCAGTACTTCAGTACAGTTTTTGGATACTCTGCCCACCTCTGCTGACCAGCAATGTCTAGTTCTTCACTGAAATATATTTAAATAATCATTATTCATCATTGGGTTTATAATTTATTCTTCATACCAAAACATGATTGGTTGTGAATTCAGTTGCAATGGAACGACACAGCATCACCACATTTTGTTGCTTTCTAATTTGACCTTTCTTTGATTTGCGTATGTCTACTTTATTTGTTTTGCGCAGAACCTAAACGCATCCCTCCTCCCGTCTCCCCCAAACCACGTGGACCGCCGACGGCCCCCAAACCCGGCAAAGCCATAGTAGCCTCACCCTCTGCCAGTCCCAGTGCAACCAGCCCCACCCCAGCACCCATGCCCCTGCAAGCACCCATCCCCGCACCCAGACCCAGCTCCCCTGCAGCCCCCCTACCCGCCCCCGAAACCCCGTCGGCAGCCTCGCTCTCCCCGGGACTACCCCTCACCTCTCCCTCTCCCGCCCAGAGCCCGTCCAGCCCCACCCCTCACCCGGTCAAGCCCCCACGCTCCTCCATCGCTGGGCTCTCCATCGACCTCAGCAGCCTGCGGGACCAGGAGGAGGAGAGGGACGGCAAGGGCAAAGAGGAGGAGGACGGTCAGAAGCAATGCAAGCCCAGTGAAGCACTGAGTGGAGCAGAGGGAGCAGAGGGAGCAGAGAGAGCAGAGGGAGAGGGGCAGCACCGCCTGGAGGAGACCAGTGCCTCCTTGGCTGCTGCGCTGGAGGCTGTGGAGCACAAGATCACAGAGGAGGACAAGCCAAATGAGTGAGTGTATATGGAACTGATAATGACAGTAAGGTGTTTGATTTATATATTTTGATTTATTTCTGTCTATTGGGTGCTGAAACCAGGTACAGTTACAGTATGTAGCCTTTAGATGGTGGCATGTCCCCGGCAGAATTTTATGTACAGTAAATAGAAAGTTAAAACCATTCATTCAGAACATTCTCCATGGAGTTACGAACAATATTTCCATGGAAACAAGCAGGAAGAGCCCCTCCTGGCCAAGTAAGAGAGAGATACAAGGTCTCTCACAGTGAGGACACATGTTTTTCAGTGCAATTAACACAACCAAAATGGAAAAAAGTTACATACCGTGGCTTTAAAATATGAAATACAAATGCCAAGGTGAGCAATAGCTGTTTAGCTGTATAATTTAAAGGCCAATACAATGACAAAACAATACATGTCCAGTTTAACAAATGTCTATCATGTGTCTTCCAGCTCTCTGTCCCACAAAAAGGCCACAGTCTCCATCCTTGACGACATCGGCAGCATGTTCGACGACTTGGCCGACCAGCTGGACGCTATGCTGGACTGACCTACCACCCGTGTCCGGCCCGCCTCCGTCCCTTTCCCCAGGCTATCTGCGACAGAAGGACTTCCCTATGCCAGGTTCGTCTCTGTCTCCCGTAGCCCGACCATTCCAGAGGAGAAGGAGGGGGGCCGCTGTTCCACTCCGCCCCCCTCCACACAACCGCTGACCTCTGCAGCCGCCTGGGATCGACAAGCACAATCCTTTTCCCCCCCGAGACTCTGGATCAGAGAAGCTAACGCGCTAACACACAGGGAAAGATATACTGCTGCGGCACAAAAACAAGCACATGAACAGAAGCAAGATGAGAATAGTATTTTTGAACACAAAACTAAAGTATTTGTGCATTGCTGGACTTGGCGCCTCCTGCGTTTCTGAGTGGCTGTGTGTTGCGTTCACATGTTGTTGCGTATGTGCTTCTCGTGTCGTCGCGTGTGTGTAGTCCTGCAAATGACGTCAGTGTCCTCCCAAACCCGTGCCGTGGTGTCCGATCAAACCCAGAGATTATATAGATGTGCGCCCATGACTATAAAACATCATATGGACAAACATATAGTATACATGTACATGCATTAAAAATACACATGGAGATGGTTTAAACATGTTTTGTTGGTGTTGTTGATTATGAACACTGACGGTAGAAGAATAGCTTACAATTCCAGATGCACAGCGTTAAATTGTTTTAAATTTTTTGTTTTTTTGTTTTTGTGAACCTAAAATGTTGGCTTTTTTCCTATGTCAGATGCCCTTTTTGTCACAACCACAATTGTGTGACTGGAGAAAGCACTGTGGGCTATGTCCAGAATCAGTATTCATCTCCAGTATCACAGTAAGATTAAAATTTTATAAATCCGTCTTTATCATCACTAAATCCCTGGTGAAATGAAAATACACTCATCTTATAACTTAATTATGTACTTAAAAGTGCTATGTATAGTGTGATTACAATAATACTATCACTATAGCAACCCAGCAGCTGCTCATTTACACTATTCAGCTCCACATGTGCTTGGACATGCACGACATTCGAGTTTTGGATTAAAACGTTATTTTCATTATTTTTCATTTTTTCTGCTCACCTCTGTCTATGCGCCCTTACCCACATCACGGCTGCCCTGCCACAGCAGAGGACATCGGCCTATGAGGCCACTGATATCCGGGTCCAGCCCGTGGGTCACAAAATTGTGTTTTTTTCAGACCCGTGCCAGCCCATGCTGCGTTTATTAAAAAAGGCTGCACAATGAAATAACTAGCCTCTTTTGACTGCCTGTGTTCAGCCAGAAAGTAAAATTGTAAACTTCACCAAAGTTTGACAAAAAATATAAGATTTTTTGTGAAATATTAAAAATGATACTGTGAAGTATGTATTAGTGAGATGAGTAGTCTAACCTGTTATCTGCACTTCAAGCAATAATTAAAAATATATTACGGAAAAAGGGAATTTAGAATTAGATTAAAAAAAATCTTGTGGCTGGTGTGTCCTATTCTTCTACTGTCTCTCCCACTCCCAATACAATACAATCCCAATACAAACACATAAGTACAAGCACATTCATGTATACTTCGTCCTGCTGCAGTGATCTGTGTTTTAAAAGAGAATCCTATATTTCCATGCTTTATATAGTCCTTCCAGTATACATACCTATGGAGTTTAGAATACACCTGGATATTTGAGCTGGTAGAGCGCCCTCCAGTGTTGCTTAGTGGAACAGCCTCTTGTCTTCCCCGTTTGTATATTTTTGTTTCATCTCTGTGTGCCTTTTGTGTTCATTTATGCATATTTAATGTATTATTTGTATTATTTATTTTGACTCTCCTCTTTTCTCATTATAATGCATTGCCCCTTTGTGTCTGTATTAATAGAAGTGGCTTAGCTTGCTTTCTTTGTCCTTAAAGTGGGACTAAACACCTAAACTGAGCCCAAAACCACATTTTAAAGCTGCTAAACTGGACAGTACCATGAGGACTATAGAAAAGATTGAGGGTGAGTGGCCTAGATACACTTCAAACTCCACCCTTGCGGCCAGGTGTAATCTGAAACACCTGGCTGTAATCAGGGCAGTCTTGTGTGATGTCACCAACTACTGAAAATTGCAGACGTCACTGGAGGCAGGGCACACCATGTCGATACATTTTTTAACACAAACCCGCAAATATGCCTAGTTTGAACTGCCAAAAAATGACTAGGAACAGTAGATAATGCTATCAAAACACCATATTCACAGTTTAGTAGCAGAAAAAGCTAATTTAGTGTTCAGTCCCACTTAAAGTCCATTTGAATTCATACGTCACCAGTCAAAAGCCTTGAAGGAGCACTTTGAGCTGGTTCAAGTTTCAGATTCCTCGGCTCCCCACGTCCATCAAGACAGTGGATCATACACCAGTGCTGGCCCCAGTCAAGAGTCCACGTGTATTTGAATGCTTTCTGAAAACAGAGCTCTATCTGAGAGACTTGTAGGATAATAAAACGTGATCAAAGTATTGAGGTGAGCTGAATGCGTTGTGGATGTGTTGTGCCATGGTTGGGTTTAGGTTGTGTTTCTGCTGTGATGATGCATTCCTGTACAGATCAGAATAAATGTATGAGGAAAAACAACAAATACAGGCTCATTGAGGTGTGCATGTCTTATTTGATGTACTTTATAACAAAACGTGCTTATGACAACAAAAGGATAAGGTTATACTACAGTGTAACAGGAGTACAATACCACGGGAACACACTGGCAGTAAGTTGTAGCTGTGTGTAGAGATAAAAACTGCTCTCCTCCCTTGTGAGAATTTGATGATGCCGTGTGACATTTGACAGTTTCTTCTGTAAAAGTACGATGCACACACAGCACAGTGGAGCTCAGCAGATTTCACCAGCTCCCAGCCCTTTGAACACGCTCACTGTGAAGATTTGTACAAGACAAATACCTCTCAAATTATGTAGTACTGAAACCTGCTGCTTGAACATCCAGTGGTTAAAGAGTAGGATCAAATTAAATTACTTTATACCAGAGATGGGTAGAGTAGTAGTACCAAAGACTTGAGTAATTTCTTGGACCACTCCTTTGTACTTCTGCTTGAGTAATATTATTTTGAAGCAATGCAGTTGTTCTTATACAAGTAGAGTAAAAAGGTATTTGGGAAAACTATATCTCAAGTAAGAGTAACTTAATTTGATTTATAATTTGAAGTTAATATAATTCCAAGGACAAAACATTAAATAATGCACAAAATCTGCAAATTTCAAAGAATATATACAAAAATGAAAGAAACCACATCATATCTGAAGGAGCGGGGCAAGAATGTTCAAATATTGTCAACATAAAGCTTTTGTCACTTGTAGACTTACTCACAGAGGGAAGAGTAACCAAAACTACTTCTCAAATAAGACAGCTTCGACAAAAATATTACTAGTAGGAGTAAATGTATGTTGCGAGAAAAGTACTCTGAAAAGTCCAAATTCTTTAAGTACAACCACCTCTGCTTTTACCTGAACAAAGAAATGTACAGAATGGGCATTAAAGTGACTGTTTATATAATCCAGGACCAAGAAATTCTTCAAGCGGTTCTATTATGCAAAATGGACTTTTCCCCTCACCATTTACTCACCTGAGGTTGCATTTGGAGGGACTGGTTTGTGTTTCAGCAATCTTTAATCGCTTATTTTCAAGACTATAGCACTGATCATTAGTATGTGCACGTAGATTTGTTCAAAGAGAAACAGATCCGAGCTCTTATCTGTGGGTCTTAACCTACTCCTGACCAGGTTAGCTCTGTTGCTGTGATTTAAGCATGCTGAAAAGTAATACTGTACATGAAATCCAGGGTTTGAGCTTGACTAACCCAGTTTAGCCCCTTATCTTGCGTCGTAGTATACCACTCAGGCCAGATCAGATTTTTTCAAATGAGCGTGGAAATAAATCAAATTCCAATCACTTTTTTCACTAATAAAGGCGCTCAAACTCAAACATTCCAACATCTGCTAGAGAACAGCAACGATGCTAAAAGTAAAGTGAGATTAGTCCATATTTTGAGAAAGAAAGTGAGTCAATTATAACATATCAGTTTTAGCCTATTGATACTTTGCGGCTGATGTCATGCTCTCTCTGAAGCGCAGTTTCTCAAGTTAGACTTTAAACTGAGCTTTTATTTAACACAATCTGACCAGAAAGAGTTGGTTTAGTTTGAACTACAACAGGTGAGATGATCTGAGTCTCTCACATATAAAATTACACCTAAACAGAATCATAAACGCTCATATTGATCACAGGCTCCTGAAAATGTGCTGTTTAAACGTTTTGTCATTTTGATGAGTTTTCAGTCTTCTTTACAGTTTTTTGACTGTGTAATGTGTATATTGTGTCTGCATGGTGACTGCTGAATATTCCACCATAGAGATATATGTAGAACAGTCCCAGTGTGATGTTACTGCAAGTGTCAATTTAGGTAAAAGATAAAGTTGGCAAATTTTAGGCAATTCTATGTGGACAAATTGTTCTCACTGTATATTATTATAAATATTTAAGTGGTATAGCCTGTGTTATAATGCGACTACAACACAAGTCCTGGTTTTGTTCTGTCCTCTGTGTATCAGGCCGTTTCAGGGCTGTTGTGTTCACACATGGTAACTGATTTGAGTCACATTTTATTTGCAATGTGAATCACCACTCTGAATTGAGTAAGAAGTCCTGCAGTGCCATAGCTTCACACTCTGTATATCTCCAAAGGCTACACACTCAAAGATGTGGCAAGACATTTTCTGAAGCCTGTCCCTTCTCATAAACCCATTTAGAGGAAGAGCGGCCCAGAGGAGCAGTGCATTAGTGTTTGACTGCCCTCTGCTGGGTAAAAGTAATGTTACACTTACCACAGACATGCGCCCCTGTTTTTCAATAGTTCTAAATTGAAAATGAGGGGGTAAATGGCAATGATGGTTGCACTTCATTTCCTGTTTTTTTTATCTTCAGAGCAGACTTCTGATGAGGTTTCTTCACCTCTCCATTACTGGTTCATGGGTCCTCTGGAGACAGTTGGTTTCCTCTGTTAGATCCACAGGTCCAGAGTGCTCCTCAGCACCTACACAGATACAAGAAAACATGGTCCATGGTCAAAATCTTGATGTAAATTCTTCTAAAGAGTTGGTTCTTTTCGCTCATCCATGTTGAAGGTCTTGGTTGTTCTTCTGGAGAACTTCATCAGGTTTCCTTCCTAAGTAAAGTCAATTTGTGATTAGACAATAGACTATATAATATTGTATTTTAGATAAAGAAGGAAGATGATGACTTCCAGGAATGTGTGGATGTTTGTATCTACATGTGATAGGAGCTGGAGCTGTACAAGACTTAGAGGAGGTGATGTGGACACATTTCTCCTCTGGCAGACATGTAGGAACAGGGATCTGGACTTGGGTTCCTTTAATGAAAACAAAAAGTTATGGACATGGTTCTACTATATTGGGTTTGAGTTAGGACAGTCCAGTCCAGTGCAATAACTCCAGTTATACATCATTCCATATTATTTCTGCAGAGTCACAAAACCTTCTCACTGTGGAGCCACACTCAAATGTCAGGATTAGGGCTCCCTCTGGTGGTGGTTCACTGAAGTGTGTGGATGATACCATGGACAGCTCCCCATAGGACAGACTTATTTTAAAGAAAAATAACAGTTTAAAAAAAAAAAAAATTTATTACACTTTACTCACCAGGATGTGGTCTTTATTTTCACGAACCACAAGTCAAGTGCCAGTCAACCACGTGTAGAATTTGCCAACGTTGCATAGTCATTTTTGTACAAATGAAAACTTCACGGCTCTCACGTCAGCTCCCATTGTCCACTGCAGTTTTCTAACGCAGAGGTCAGCAGACTTGTTTCTTTTATTACATTGTTTTTATTACATTGATGAATATTGTGTCCAAATTATAACATAATGATCTACAGGTGTCATCGATTACAACAATGCACAAAAGGTCTTCTTTAAAGCGGACCTATTATGTGAAATCTTTGAATATATCATGTATTTCATTGTTTTTAGGTTGAAGAAAATAAAACTACAGTTAGATTAAAATATCTAAAACAGATCACTCTATTCACAAACTTGTGTTATGCTGGAGCCATCTTTTATCCAGTGACTTTTATAAATGAGACCGATAAAAGTGTATTATGAATATTAAAATGCATGTATTGTTATGGGCTGCAAAGAAACAATGGGCATTTTATTTTATTCAGGTAATGAAAATGAAATCTGCAAACGTATTAAAAATAGTACAACAATAATTTCATACCAACAATATCATATAGTCAGTAATTGATCAATAGTTTTTCTAGTTTGAAAGCTGATTGACTTGTCAGTAATAAGTGAGTACACAAGGAACAGTCACAGAGCACTCACAAACTCACAGGTTGTTCTAAGTACTTCAGTTTGATGCAGGAAACTCAAAAAAAAAAAAAAGTTATTATATGTGATTAGTTGGCTCTGGTCTGCATTTTTCTCTCATTATTACTCGGAATGTCAGCTACTCTTCCTCAAGGTAAATGTTTATCAAACTCTTACACAATTCAGTGATAATTTTATATTCCAACACGTTGCTGAACACATGTATAGAAAGATGCTGTTTTTTCCACAAGAAACTGAGACTCAACACCTCAAGAGAAAACCCGGGAGCGGTCACTGTGTGCAAGAGGTCAGAGCATTAAGGGCAAACTAGAAAACTACAGAGCATTTGGAGCTTTGGAGATGTAAAGTCTAATAATAAAGGGTTACGTAAACATGTGTGAATGAAACACAACTCCAAGCATGTCTTTGAGGAGGTAACAACATTATAACATGTCTTAAATCCTACAACGTAATATAGTGCTTTTAAATATTATACTGATCTAATTAATGTTTACCTTACCTAATGTACTGTGTCACCTTATAGAGGCACACCAACTCTTTGGAGCTTTTTACCATGTTATAACGTGGTTCCTCAACAAAAACATGCCTGAAGAGGTTTTAGATGTCATCCATGCATGTTTAAGTAATCTAGTGATCTCTTCCAGGCCCTATTCAAACCCCTCCTTATAGTTAGTAATACAACTGGGTTGTGCAATGCTGTGCAATGCTCAGCCCACAAGTCTACGTCACCCACGCACCCACATGACAATTCTTCATAAATTTACAAAAGCATGATTCAAAATTGTACACAACAACTTGACAACCTGATGTGATGTGTAGTAGTTTCATTAGCGGGATGCACGGTGATTGTAATGTTAAAGGATTCTGAAGGCCTTAGTGCAGGGAGTAAAGGGCGGGAGGACGCAGAGCATCAAAAACGAAACTTATATAACATGTTAATACGTTGTTTTAGGCAAATATATCATTTTCATAAGAATAAAAGGTAAAATGGTGTCCTAAATATGTTATATGTTATTAATACCTCCTCTTTAAAATAATCTGTTTGTGTATTTAACTTTTAATTGAAAAAGGTGACATAATATATTAGACTCAACATTTCATTTTATATGTGTTTCTGCAGGTATTTCAGAGACCTCAGCCGAACACGCGGTCTTTTCTCTTTGGCCACGCCTTCATATGCTAATAACTTCCTCCTTTACAAGCAGACTGTGAGAGATGGAGTTAAATGTTCTGTCAGAGATAACTGCCACAAATTGTAAGAGGCAGGATCATCAGATTAACAACTTCAACCTTCAATTATGAAATTTGCCACAAAATCTAACATCAGGACCTGTGGCCATCGTGCTAGGACTGGTACAAACACAACAAGTCCTACTTTTTTACTACCACATTGTTACATAAACTGACAGAACCATGTTCTACCCATTGACTGTATATATAAATGGACACAGCTAACCTGCTAGACACTGCGTTACAAATGGGAAGTGAGAACGGGTGCACTTTCTGCTTCTTTGACTGAAAAACTGTTGCTCCTCTGATCATAAAACATAAGTAAAAGACAAGAACATTAAGTGCATGAATTGTTTTCCACATAAGTGAAAGTGTCTGTATAGTTTCTGTCAGACACTTGACATTCAGGCTAAAGTCTACAGTAAATGTCAAAGGCCTCTGTTCACACCTGTGTTAGCATTGTTTCACCCTTAATCCAGAATCAACCTTTAAAGGTTACACAAAATCTATTCTTGTGAGCTTTAAGCCATGTTATAATGCTGTTACCTGATCAAAAACAAACCTGGAGTTGTGTTTTGTTTCATTCACACATGTTTGAGGAATCTTATATTATTAGTCTGTCTATATCTCCAAAGTTCAAAATGCTCTGTTCCACCTTGTGATGTCATGTAGTGGTAATTTTCAAGTTAACAGCCTTTTACCTTTAGTTCAGGTAGAGGTGTTGGCATTTCCAGGGCCGAAATTGTCCAAATGATTCTAATGAAGGTGTATGGAGTTTAAAAACCCGGTGGAGCACTTCCTGTATTACCACAGGACATCACAAGGTGGAAAAGAGTGTTTTTAATTTGAGAGAAGAACTCAGCCTAAATAGGCAGGGTTTGTCTGTTAAACATGTGTGAATGAAACAAAACACAGCTCTGGGTCTATTTTTGTTGAGGAAACAACATTATAGATCAGAAAACAACAACTTCAGGAACATGGACCAAAGAATGATTTTGGCTCTTGATCTCCAGCTGTAAAGCCTTCAGGGGGTGTTCTACATGTATATCTATGGTGAAATGTTCAGTAGTTACCATGGAGACACAATGTGCATATTAGCATACACTGTCAAAAAAACAAAATAAAAAAAAGAGAAAAAACTCAAGAAAAAACACAAAAATGGATTTAAACAACACATTTTAGGAGCGTGTGATGAATCTGATCATTCATGGTTCTGTTTAGGCGTTTGATTTTCAACAAAAAGGTGGGAGTGACTGAAAAACTGCTGGCTAATGCTACCGAGCTTGTGACTGTAATTTTATGTGTGTGACTTCTTTAACAGTATAAATCATCTGACCTGTTGTAGTTGCATTTAAGTCAGTTCTTTGTGGTCAGATTGTGTGTTGGATTAAAAACTCAGATTAAAGTCTCTTAGAGCTTCTGACAGACCAGGGCCTACAGTCAGCATCACACCTCCAGGGAATGTTGATAACATCAGCTGCAAACATCTCCATGTTCTAGTGGCAGACCCTCCACTAAATGTACACAGTGCACCTTTATAGTTGAAATTAGCATCACTAAACCCCCTGACTCACTCCTTTACCATGTGCAATCCAACGACTTCTGTAATTCACTCATGTCATTCTTCACATCTAAGATCATCAACATCCACCAACACCTTACATCATGTGGAGCTGCAGTTTCTGGAGTAGACATCCGTGCCCCTCCATCATACCCCGGCACCACATTTTCCAGGTTTATCCTCCCCTCTGTCATGGACATTACAGAACTCATTAAAAAATCCAAACCCTCCACTTGTCCCCTTGACCCTCTCCCTACAGCCCTTGTCTAAACCTGCCTCCCTGTACTAGCTCCCCTCATCACCAATATTATTCATTCCTCTCTCACCTCTGGAACGGTTCCCTCATCACTCAAAACTGCCACAGTCACTCCAATTCTTAAAAAGCCTGGTTTACACCCCAATGATTTCAACAACCTCCATCCCATTTCAAACTTACCTTTCATCTACAAAATCCTTGAAAAAACATTGCCTCTCAACTACATGCCCACCTCAATAATAACAATCTCTATGAACAGTTTCAATCAGGCTTCCGACACCTCCACAGCACAGAAACCGCACTCATACAAATCACAAACGTCCTCCTCATGGCAGCTGATACCGGTTTACTCTCCATCCTTATCCTCCTCGATCTAACCGCAGCCTTAGACACCACACTGAAAAAAGTGAAACATTTCTGTTGTTCATTCAATGCGTTTTTTTTCCCATTGGTTTAATTTAACAAAATCGAATTGGTCTGTACAATTTTAATGATACAGATTTAAACTTGTGTTTGTATTTATATTTTTTATGTAAATCCAATTTGGCTCGTGCAAATCAACAGTAGTTCACAATAGTTACATTGACTCAAATAACAATTTATTCATTGTGCCTTTCTTGCGCATGCGCTGTGCCAAGTCAATCCTCCAACACAGGGGGCAGCACCAGCAACAACTTTACTTTATTCTGTTCAATAATGCAACAGAAGAGAAGTGCGGCCCATGTGCTCTAAAAGTTTCAACAAGTGACCGAGACCTCGTCAGGCCTACACCTTTTCTCCGCGATGAAAGGTAATTAAAAATTACATTTAAAAACATGTCTTTGTAAGTGTGTTCTCTTTTTGAGTATAAATGCACGTACTTGAAGGTGATTTTTTTTCCCGATGTTTTATATTTAGTTTTAATGTCACCTGCTAGACTTGAGAAACAAATTGAATTAATGAATTTGGACATCAGAATATGGGGGGATTTATTTTTGACACTTTTTAATTATATCCTTATGAGTGAAAGGTTTAATTTTAGATAGTCTCGCCCTGCCGCCATTTTGTGTTCGTTGCCGCGAAGATGCATTTCAGGCAGAGTCCCAATTTGCCAAATGCACCATTCAAACAGTACATCTAACGTGCATTTGGCTAATTGGTACACGGCCTCAGTCTCTGCAATCCACGCAAATGTAGTGTAGCGCGGGTCCAGCAATTTGGCCTTCAGAGACCCGGCCCACGGCATTTTTTTCAACCGACCCACTTTGCGTCAAAGGTTGTGTATTGTAAAGGCAATGTAAGCAGTTGTCTTGATATTTCCGAGTGCCTGGATGCTTCAAATTGATGTAACCGAAGGATCTGAGCAATAACACATTTGAGCAAATGTTAACAAAAACTACTTGAGAATACGTCTTTCCTTAGCGCGCGCCCTCTCTCTTCTCTCGCGCGCGCCCTCTCTCTTCTCTCGCGCGCGCCCTCTCTCTTCTCTCGCGCGCGCCCTCTCTCTTCTCTCGCGCGCGCCCTCTCTCTTCTCTCGCGCGCGCCCTCTCTCTTCTCTCGCGCGCGCCCTCTCTCTTCTCTCGCGCGCGCCCTCTCTCTTCTCTCGCGCGCGCCCTCTCTCTTCTCTCGCGCGCGCCCTCTCTCTTCTCTCGCGCGCGCCCTCTCTCTGGCGTGTACCGGATCAGATGTGGAGAAAGGCAGACACAGGTACAGCTCTAGAGGACAGTGGTGTTTTATTCTTGTTCAATGCTACACGGGCATGTTCTTAGTATGTTAAGCTGCAAAAGGCTGTATGTTTTATTACAGTCTGACTCAAATTCACGGAAAAACGAGCTTAAAGAGGAACTACTTTAGACGCGCTGTGCACATGTAGCGCGGACACGGACACGCGCGGTCAGCAGCTAAACGCAGAGAACAAGTTTTTCTAAACTCCTCATAAACGTTAAGAAACTCCGACCGGTTCCTCAACAATTATTACGTAAAGCAGCTGTTTTAAATTAGGTTTGTGGAATATATTTTATGGGGAAACAATCCATATGAATAAATAGGTTGAAGGATTTAATAATAAAAAAAAAAAAAAAATACTTCACTTGCACGAGAATAAAAGTGGTCAATACAATTCATTTAAAAAATTTAACTGCAATTTATTCCAAAACTTGTATTAAGGGATTTTTACTCATTACTACCTCTAGTTAATAGTGTATATGTTTTGTTTTTTTATATGATTAATTATATGTTTAAAATGTAAAAACATAATTTATTTACTCTAAAATGTATATAATTCCCCCCCCCCCCCTTGTTTAATTTACAGGAGCCCATTCCCCACACCTGGTCAGTTCTCAGGAGGTAAGTGTCACAATTATGGCAAAACATTGGTTTCCTCCAATGCATTCCAGAGAGAGCATCATATCAAAAATATTTCAGCAACAAAAAGCCCTTTAGTGTACCAAGTGTTGAAACTGGTGTACCCAACTTTATTTAATTACATTGAAACTACCACAATTTGAGAAAGTATTCCAATTAAAAACTAGACAAATATTGTTTGGGACATGTAACTAACAGTTTAAATTAAATGTGATACTTTTTTTTCCCTCTTTTTTTGCAGGCTTCAATGGACACCTCTGCACGGAGACTGTGTGTTAAAATTGCTGATGATTCTCCTCGGCGACTGCGTTGAACAAATGATAAAGGAACAGGATCAGGTATGATAACAATATGTAGGAGAATAAAATCTTTGTCTTGTTTTATACTGTCTGAAGCTCCTCGTCTTCTAAAATATAAAGCAGGTTATGAAGTTCCAAAGTGTGATAAAAGCTCTTCTGTTTATTCAATTAATAGAGCTTTTATTTTGACATATTATTGCATTTGTTGTGTTATTTCAGGCAAAATAATATATCCCTTGAGAATATAAGATTTCACAACCTTCATCAGAAAATTACATAGTACAACTTTAAAATGTTTGATCTAGATTTGAATCACTATAGCTGGTATTTAAGGCAGTAGTAACAATGATGTTTGCATTTTGTAAAACCAACTTCACTAGAACTTTCAATTACCCTCCAGCTCAATTTTAACTACTGGGATTCTACATTGTAGTGACATCACATGAACCCTACCATGGAATTGGTTGTTGTATTTGGTGAATATAGGTTATTTCTTGTCAATGTTGAACCTGATGATTTCCATTAGTGACTAGACCGAAGAAATCCTTGTATTATAACAAGTCTTAATTTTATCTATTAATTTTAACTGCCCACCATCTGCATTACCGTCATGTTATTACCCCATAAAATGTTATTTCACGTGAACGCAACCCATTTGCTGTTTAGCTGTCAGATTGCAGATTTATTGACCTTTATGGTTAATTTGTGTATGATTACTGAGGGTATCTACAAGAAGCCAACTGGTTCAAAAAAAAGTGTAAAAGTGAAATGATCCTTATTCAACATTTATGCATCCTAAGTAGAGATTTCTCAAAAACTGTAAATCTGTTCTAGTAATCTGAAATTATAAATCAAGAATTTGAATGCAACCGAGCTTGGGACCGAACACAAATATCGAACCTTGCACAGCAAGATGCGTTAAATGTTCATAGAGCTACATTATCAAAAACAATACAAAAAGGCTCTGGAAGAATAAACTGCTGGGTCACTATTGTAAATACATCTGTCACACTAGAGTCAGAAAATGTTTTGATTAATACAAAGTTCTGTATTTACATTTTTCAGAAAATGTCAATGGATGGAAGAAAAGATGCTAATGACGACCAGGTGACCATGGCGGTCATTATAACACCTTCAGACATCAAAATAACTCTGGAAGGTGAAGCAGTCATGAAGAACCTCCAGTCAGCGATTAAAGGGTTCGTCATGCTGTTTAGACTCATCTACGCCCTAAATATGAGGTGTCTTAAAAAGGCACGCACATGTGAATTTGTTCAAAAAGTGCTTCTGGGACTCGAATCAAAAAGAATGAGTACACCAACTCAGTGTCTTGCTGCATAGCAAGTAGCTCATTCATTTGCTTTCTACAATTTTACAGCTGTTTGTTTGAAGTTACACAAAATGTAACTGTAAATTTGTTGGCTCAAAGTTGCACAATATGCAAATATTATTTATGTTTTTTTGTTGCGGCTAGCTGTGTTAATTTTGCGCATGCAAGTGTTAATAAAAAGCAAAATTATCAACGTGTTATGTATTTACTAAGAATATAGGACAACAATATTGAAGATGGAACTGTGTTATAAAGGACTTTAATTGTTTTAAATTTGCTCAATTAATGTTGCACATTAAGGTAACATGATTTTCATCTTGAATTCTTTCTTAGAATGAGTTTGACCAATGTAATAGATATCATTATGAACAACTTGGACTTTTTAGATGTTAATCGGTTACGATATAACTTGTAAGTTGAACCAATGAACCTCATTAATTGATTAAATGTACATTCATTTAATTTAGAATTTTAAGTTGTATTAATGTATTACAATTATGTTCATTTAATTATATATTTTTAAATTGGCCCATTCAATTTTAAACATTGAACCAATTTATTTTTTATTAACTGTTATAAATTTACAAATTTATCAATCCATCCATTTTCTTCTGCTTATCCGGGGCCGGGTTGCGGGGGCAGCAGTCTAAGCAGGGACTCCCAAAATTCCCTCACCCCAGACACGTCCTCCAGCTCCTCCGGTGGGATCCCAAGGCGTTCCCAGGCCAGCCGACAGACATAGTCCCTCCAGCGTGTCCTGGGTCTTCCCCGGGGCCTAATCCCGGTGGGACATGCCCAGAACACCTCCCTAGTGTGGGTCCCTAATTTACAAATTTAGTTTGACCAATTTAATATGTATCATTATGAACAGTTAAGATTATTTAGATGTAAATGATTATGATATAAATTATAGGTTAAACCAGTGTTTTACTTTTTTCAGTGCATCTCCCACAGCCTTCTCCTCCATAGACTATCCTCCATAGACTATCCTCCATCGTATCACTGACATCCCACTCACTTGGTTCACCTCATACCTCACCAACCGTACACAGTACATTCATTTAGAATCACAAGCATCCAACACCTTCCCTCTATCCACTGGGATCCCCAGGGCTCTGTCCTGGGGCCCCTTCTTTTTATCATCTAAATGCTCATCTGGCTCTCATCGCTGAAAGTGCTTGGAACCAGTGTATTGTGGGCTATTTGCAGCACTCCGAGGCAACCCTGGATCTACAGGTGCATCCTGGGTAAATGAGCCAAACGTAGGAGGACATGAGGAACATCATACTGGCAATTTGGAAAAGGCCTCTTATGGCGTCATGTGACTATCTTTAAGTTGAGGGGCTTAGACAATAGACAACACAAATGGTGCACAGAAATCGAGAGTGCAGTAATTAAAAGTGGTGAAAATGTGACAGCGAGCATGTGTCATGGACAGCCCAAACGTAAGTTTATTATTTTTTGCAGAATTTGTAATTTTAGAATCTGTACAGTCCTCACGCAGGAGGATCCGTAAGGGGTCGGTGCATGGAGATCTGGGCGGCAGGGCGGCATTTTCATTTATTAAACTTTTTTAAAAAACACAACCTAAAATCTGGGCAAAAAGGAATACAAAGGAACAGAGCGTGTGACAGGGCCCCACAGGATGAACTGTTTACACTCTACATACTCATGATCTGAGCTGGGTACACGGGTGCACTCAAGATTTTCATTTGGGTGCACCAGAACCCGCCACTTATTTATAAACTGCTTCAACAATAAGGGCTTAAATAAATAACTTGGTTAGTTACTTTTACCCGGATATACAATTCATAATTAATACCACACACATATTAAAGAAAAAGCTGACACGTATTTTCAATAGAAAATTCTTTATTAAATAAAAGTAGAAAAATGTAAACAAATATATATATTTTAAAAATATTGGCTTTTTTCCATTAAGTAATATTAAAACAATAATTGATGATGATTGAATGAATAGAACGATTGAAAATTACAAAATATTAGCAAAATAAATTATAAAAAATAATAATTTGGATTTAAATGTTTATTGTGGTGACAGCATAAAAAGCAGTCTAAAGGTCTACACAGAATGGACCTGGTTGCTTTTGGCCTGGTTGCTGTTGGCCTGGTTGCTGTGGGCCTGGTTGCTGTTGGCCTAGTTGGACAGGACCTGGTTGTTGGGGGCCAGGTTGGACAGGATCTGGTTGCTGTTGGCCTGGTTGCTGTTGGCCTGGTTATGTGGGCCTGGTTGCTGTTGGCCCAGTTGCTTTTGGCCCGGTTGCTTTTGGCCTGGTTGCTGTTGGCCTAGTTGGACAGGACCTGGTTGTTGGGGGCCAGGTTGGACAGGATCTGTTTGATGGGGGCCAGGTCGGACAGGACCTGGTTGCTTTTGGCCTGGTTGCTTTTGGCCTGGTTGCTGTTGGCCCAGTTGCTGTTGGCCCGGTTGCTGTGGGCCTGGTTGTTGTGAGCCTGGGTGTTGGGGGCCAGGTTGGACAGGACCTGTGTGTTAGGGGCCAGGTTGGACAGGACCTGGGTGTTGGGGGCCAGGTTGTACAGGACCTGGTTGCTGGGGGCCAGGTTGTACAGGACCTGGTTGCTGTGGGCCTGGTTGCTGTTGGCCTAGTTGGACAGGACCCGGTTGTTGGGGGCCAGGTTGGACAGGATCTGGTTGATGGGGGCCAGGTCAGACAGGGCCTGGTTGCTGTTGGCCTGGTTGCTGTTGGCCTGGTTATGTGGGCCTGGTTGCTGTTGGCCCAGTTGCTTTTTGCCCGGTTGCTTTTGGCCTGGTTGCTGTTGGCCTAGTTGGACAGGACCTGGTTGTTGGGGGCCAGGTTGGACAGGATCTGGTTGATGGGGGCCAGGTTGGACAGGACCTGGGTGTTGGGGGCCAGGTTGTACAGGACCTGGTTGTTGGGGGCCAGGTTGTACAGGACCTGGTTGCTGTGGGCCTGGTTGCTGTTGGCCTAGTTGGACAGGACCCGGTTGTTGGGGGCCAGGTTGGACAGGATCTGGTTGCTGTTGGCCTGGTTATGTGGGCCTGGTTGCTGTTGGCCCAGTTGCTTTTGGCCCGGTTGCTGTGGGCCTGGTTGCTGTTGGCCTAGTTGGACAGGACCTGGGTGTGGGGGGTCAGGTTGGACAGGATCTGGTTGATGGGGGCCAGGTCGGACAGGACCTGGTTGCTTTTGGCCCGGTTGCTTTTGGCCCGGTTGCTTTTGGCCCGGTTGCTTTTGGCCCGGTTGCTGTTGGCCTGGTTGCTGTTGGCCTGGTTGCTGTGGGCCTGGTTGTTGTGAGCCTGGGTGTTGGGGGCCAGGTTGGACAGGACCTGGGTGTTGGGGGCCAGGTTGGACAGGACCTGGGTGTTGGGGGCCAGGTTGTACAGGACCTGGTTGTTGGGGGCCAGGTTGTACAGGACCTGGTTGCTGTGGGCCTGGTTGCTGTTGGCCTAGTTGGACAGGACCCGGTTGTTGGGGGCCAGGTTGGACAGGATCTGGTTGCTGTTGGCCTGGTTGCTGTTGGCCTGGTTATGTAGGCCTGGTTGCTGTTGGCCCAGTTGCTTTTGGCCCGGTTGCTTTTGGCCTGGTTGCTGTGGGCCTGGTTGCTGTTGGCCTAGTTGGACAGGACCTGGGTGTGGGGGGTCAGGTTGGACAGGATCTGGTTGATGGGGGCCAGGTCGGACAGGACCTGGTTGCTTTTGGCCTGGTTGCTGTTGGCCCGGTTGCTTTTGGCCCGGTTGCTGTTGGCCCGGTTGCTGTTGGCCTGGTTGCTGTGGGCCTGGTTGTTGTGAGCCTGGGTGTTGGGGGCCAGGTTGGACAGGACCTGGGTGTTGGGGGCCAGGTTGGACAGGACCTGGGTGTTGGGGGCTAGGTTGGACAGGACCTGGGTGTTGGGGGCCAGGTTGGACAGGACCTGGGTGTTGGGGGCCAGGTTGTACAGGACCTGGTTGCTGTGGGCCTGGTTGTTGTGAGCCTGAGTGTTGGGGGCCAGGTTGTACAGGACCTGGCTGCTGTGGGCCTGGTTGTTGTGAGCCTGGGTGTTGGGGGCCAGGTTGGACAGGACCTGGGTGTTGGGGGCCAGGTTGGACAGGACCTGGGTGTTGGGGGCCAGGTTGTACAGGACCTGGTTGTTGGGGGCCAGGTTGTACAGGGCCTGGTTGTTGTGAGCCTGAGTGTTGGGGGCCATGTTGTACTGGGCCTGGTTGTTGTGAGCCTGGGTGTTGGGGGCCAGGTTGTACAGGACCTGGCTGCTGTGGGCCTGGTTGTTGTGAGCCTGAATGTTGGGTGCCAGGTTGTACAGGACCTGGTTGTTGGCGGCCTGGTTGTACAGGACCTGGTTGCTGGGGGCCTGGTTGCTGTGGGCCTGGGTGATCACTGGGTGAGTGATATTGGTCCTCATCACAGGCTGAGGAGGCGCAGCTGGAGGAGCAGCTCCCTGTGGGTCTGTGACTGGACGGCCGATGTTGTTTCTTTTTCGGGCCTTTTTACCCTGAAATGACATAAAGGTTTTAGTAAAAATACATTTTAATCACTGAAATGATCCAGATGAGTGTGTGTGAGACGTGCGTGAGACGTGCGTGAGACGTGCGTGAGACGTGCGTGAGACGTGCGTGAGACGTGCGTGAGACGTGCGTGAGACGTGCGTGAGACGTGTGTTGCACTTACAATGTTGTCCATTGGAGACCATCCGGGATACTTGGCCTCATGAGCTATTCTCTCTTTGCGAGCTCTGTCAAAATATGGCGCCTGCTCCTCATCAGACAGCATCTTCCACTGCAACAAAACACATGTTACAACAGGGATTCTACCTTCTGCTCTTCATCATTTGTGAGCCGTATCTTGAATGCTCCTCCGTTTGTTTGGCGTGTTCTACTTACCCTCTGTCCCAGCACCATGTTTACTTTGGCGCAGTTGGTGATGCCGAGCTCCTGCACCACGATGGGCCTCTGCTCCGCCCTGTACAGCATGAATGCATTTGGAGGCTTCTTGATATATGGTCTGCTCTCCGT
Source organism: Periophthalmus magnuspinnatus (assembly GCF_009829125.3). Taxonomy (NCBI): domain Eukaryota; kingdom Metazoa; phylum Chordata; class Actinopteri; order Gobiiformes; family Gobiidae; genus Periophthalmus; species Periophthalmus magnuspinnatus. The sequence continues at coordinate 22,875,475 of NC_047126.1, forward strand.
GTCAGCATCCTGCGTCCTCCTGCTACAAACACAAGACTCTGTTAGTAGGATCTACAGGGCAATGGAAATATTGACCTGTGCAAAAACTTCTCAAGAGAACAAAGTTGTAAGGTGCATGTTCTTTCATGGGACGAAGGATCGTATGTATATTTCTACAGAGATGGTCCTGTTCTTTACCTTGTCATAGCAGAGGTACCAGTGGAGGACGGTCCTGCACGTGACTCTTGTCCTTGGCTGCAGATAAGAATAGAAAGACATTCATTAGTACAGGCTGCTATGGGACAAAAGTAGTATGGAAACAAGTGTCTTTAGTACTTACAGTGTCCCCGAGGGCGTCTGTGTGTGGAGGCCAGGGCTATTGTTTGGCTGAAAAAAAAACCAAAAACAATTAGATCACTTTCATTGAGATATGACAAAAAGACAATTCATTGTATTTATTTGTTTTTATAGGTAAATATGAACGGAAAAGTGCAGTGTATCGTTGGATTATGAATGTTAACTTACCATAGACCTTGGCGCGTCCGAAGGGTCAGTTGTCTGATTGTCAGACAGTCTCCTCCTCTTCGGACTGGAGCACTCAGAGGTCTTTTGTGCCCCAGGTTCGATTGTCTCTGAGCTGTTCTCCAAATCATCTAGAGCGTCAAATAGTGCGTCCTCTTCAAAAGCCTCAGGACACAAATCAGCCATCGCATCAATGTCAATGGTGCTGAGGACGTCCATGAAGTCCAACTCGCTCTGGATTAGATCGTCCTGAGGTGGTGGGGGTGTGGTAGGTCCCACAGGTGCAGCAGGAGGAGGGGGAGGCACAGAGAAGAGCCCCCGGACGAATTCAAGGTCTGCAAACTCGTCTAGGCCCTCCCAGCCGCTCAGGACATCTTCTGGATAGATGTTCCAGTTCTCCATAGCTGAGATTTATGAAAACTGTAAAAACAAAGCGGATTATTTATTGACTGCTCCTTTTCCCAATCTAACTCCATAAAAACTTCATATTCTCGTCTCCACAAGCTCCAAACAATCATCTTACATTAGTTTTACATAATATGATCCATATTTATGTGCCAAAATGTGTTCAAATATACTGTTCATAGTTGTAAATTAAATTAAAAATATGACCAGAAACAGTTAAACAGGACTGAAACTGAACTCTGCAGAAACATGCTTTTGTGTTTTGTGAGGGTTTTGTGTGAGTGTAAACCAGCGCTTCAAACACGTACTCACCAGTTGAACTCAGAGAAATGAGTCGATTTAAACAATTGGATGCTTAAATCTGTTTGTTTGCGAAAAGTCGAGGAGAGAAATGCAATGTGGCTCACTGTACGGTGACCAAGTCAATAATGACAAATGTGCGGGAAAGTTCTCACCTACTACAATTCTGTGGCATCACATCGATGACATCACAGCACACCGATGCCGTCGCCATGGAGACAGAATTCCACGCTGATTCCGTGTTTCTGTTCTAATGTGCTGATAAATCCAAACCCTGTAAACCTTCACATACAACAAATATATTTCAGAATAAATCACAATGTCAAATCACAGAGTTTAGTGCTTCATTCTTTGATTCTGCAGTAGTCTTTCCTTGTAAACAGCCATATCTGTTGTTATTGTTGGACCATGAGTGTCTCTGATTGGCTCATCCACCTGTCAATCACACCCATCTGAAGTCAGGGAGGTTCGCATCTTTGTAAAGTATTGAAGAAGTGTGTGTCCTGGATTCAAGGCAAGAATAACTCAACAGTCCTGGCTTCAGGATGAATTGTTGTATTAAAATATGTGTATTTGACTGGTCATTCGTAAGAGTAAAGGCTCCAGTTCCGTATCTTATTTTGCTAATATTATGCTCTCTGCAGACTAAATGTCTAAATACTTTAAATGCTTTTGAAAGTTGCACTAAACAGTGTTATTTATGATTAACCCAGATACATAATCTAACAATGAGCTCGTTTGAGGGGTAAAAAACAAAAGTCAACTTTATTTATACAGCACTTTTCACAGATAAAAATAAAAATGCTTTACAGAACAAAATAATAATTTGAGGCAATGTGACATGTGTCCTACATGAAAAAATAATTACCAATTATAATATAAAAAGTAATTAACAATAATATTAACAATGCACAGATGAACATAACTCGCTGCTGCTTTTGTCAAACACAGCCCCAACAGGAAACACTGACTGGACTCATGGGTTTTAACACCTTGTTTTATGTGACATTTTCACCATTCAAAAGACAAAATATTTAGTTTCATACTGTTAATTCATAAGGCAACAGGCCTAATATTGCACCGTTTAAAAACACATGGCACTGCTCACGTTTGTGCAACACCACTGACCTCTGATGTGAACATGACGACACCTAATTACACAAAAAGGATCATTTAGCATAGTTCAACTAACTTAAATTAAGCAGGTTAATCTTAAAAGATCAATTTTTAGATTTTTTTTACTTGTACTCAATGAGATTTTTTAATTTGTTTCAAAATATTCCATCGCGATCCATCTTATTTAGATATTACAACTTACTATAAGCACATTTTATATTAAATCAAGCCACACTGTTGAGGTTATGCACACATGCTGGAGGTTTTAAATGTTTTGAAACTTGAAACTAATGTAGTTGTTTTAAGGTATTTTATCATCAAGTCATTTAACCTGTGAACATCTCAAAAAGATCACAACAGCCCTATAATTGCTTATATTATTAGCATTAATGCCAAGGGACTTTTTTTTACCTGAGTGGTTGTTTATCTGTAAATACAAAGTAGTCAACAGACCAATAGACGTCTACACACACCTGGATTAATCAAATATTTATACAAACACACTTAAAAAGTAGATACAAATAGCTTAAGTCTCTTTATCGCAGACCTCTTTAAACATTTTCATACAATGATACATCGGTGAGATCATATTTTCCTGGAGCGTACATCTTGGTCTTGAACATCAGAGTGGTATGAGGTAAAATCACACAGTTTCACAATAAAGAGAAATATATATAAAAAAAAAAATCAGCATCTGCCCAGAAAACTGGTCACGTTTGTTATCACTTGAGGATAAAGTGTGAACAATGATGGGGCTTGTGCCTTAGCTCTACAGGGGAATAAGAGAAACTTTGTTTACCTGAATTTATAGAGTCTAATTCAATATCTCCAGACAAAATAAGGTGCTTCAACACATTTAAGCTCATAGAACACGACACCCTCAAGCATGACGTGCATTATCTCCTGCAAGGTTTGCTGTATGAGATGAGAAGCAGAAAAATGTACAAGTTTGCTCCTTCTACTAAGTCCATTAGTAATCATAAGGACACTTTTATGAAAATCTGTCCTGGCCTTCTCCTAACTTCAAATACCCTTGAACTTTGTGCATGCCCTTATTTGTATTTGTATTTATTCAGTGTGTTTTTATGTTGCACTTTATCACCGCAGTAAGTTCCTAGTTTGTGAACTGTGTTCACAGACGATGGCAATAAAAGTCTTCCGATTCTGATTCTGAACCACCACGTTTAACTCGAAACAGTCTTTGTTATATGACTACCTCTTCTGGCACAACAACTGGATCAAAAAGTTCTCTGATAGTTTGTTCTTGCATGTTGGCTGTGGACAAGGCGACAAAAGGATCTAGGAAGTCGTCAAATGCTTCAAGTGCCTCAGTCCAGAGATGCTCAATGTTGTACAATGGCTCATGTCGTTCAACAACAGTCCTCACCCTCTGCCACAGGTTTTCCAGAAGAGTGAATTGAAACTTTAAACTTAACAATGTTGTCCAGGTTTGCCTGTATTAAGATACAAAAAGACATTTGTAAGTCAGCACAAATTTCAAAGTTTCACAATAAAACAAACAGACAGGTAGAGGTTTTACCTGAGAGATGCCACATCTTTCACAGACATGTAAGGTATTTTTTTTAACAATGTAATGCTACCCTCAGATGCCTGTAGCCCTACTCACCAAAGACCCCCACCCTGAGAGGGTCATAAAGCAATCTACAGCACTGGGGCCAAGAAGATAACACCCAGGACCAGGGCCACTTCTTATCTGTGGCCCTGTTCACCAAGGACTGAGTGCCCCCATCCTGTGAGGGTCATAAAACAATAAGATTGATTGACTTAAAAACGCACATTCAGGGATTTTGCCAAAAAAGGTTTTTAATGTGTAATCACATGCTGCCGAGAGGAAGACCCGCCTCACACACCGGGAGGCCTATAAAAGCTGGAAAGACAAACATCTCAGGACTCTCTTCCTATCCTTTCCTGAGAGTCCGGTGCTCCATTGTTAACTTTACCTGTGATGAACTCATTAAACCCTTCTGACTTATATTTCAGTCTCTTTCTCCTCTTTGACGCTTGCATCAGAAACGAACATTTCTATCAGACACAAAACAGTAAACCACCAGCACATCCAGTTAAAGCCTGTAAAAACAAGAGCTGCAAGATTAGCTTGTGCTAATGGTCAAGTATCCAGCCCCCCTCCCCCAGTTAATCTAAAAAGAGTAAATCTACAACTAAATGTATAATAAAACATAGTACAACATGACAGTTTTCTTGCATCCAACACCTTCCCTCTATCCACTGGGATCCCCCAGGGCTCTGTCCTGGGGCTAAAACGGGCTACGGTATGTTTGTCTGCGCCGCCAAGTTTGTTTTGGTTCGTTTTGGCGCTGGCTCTTTGTGATTGGTCAGGACCTGTCACATGCAAATAAGTCACAAGAATTTGTCTTGTGCATCGTTTGATGGCTTAAACCAGTGCTTCTCAATTATTTTCTATCATGCCCCCTCTATAAAGATGCCCCCCCCCCCAATAGTAAATAAAAAATAAAATTAAATAAACATCAAATGACTAAATTAAAATTAAATAAATATCAAAATGAGGACTTCCGGTGAGGCAGCGCCATGTAAAGTCGTTTCTCGTCGAGCTCCACACAGGGACATTCTCTTTTAACAAATATTTCGCTTTGAAAATAGCGCAACGGGGCTCTGCTTGTTAATCTGGAGTTGTGGTAATATTGGGACACGGCCAAGATGCCAAAAAAACATGCTAATAAAGTGGAACATGTGGATGAGGGAGCGGAACCTCGAGCTAATGCTAATGCTAGCATACCTGGCCCAGCCTGCCCGGAAGAGGACGCAGCGGTCGGCGGTCGCGCCGGCGACCAACAAGTTCTTAATGCAATAACCGCACTTAAACAAGAGTTGTTTGACAAAATTGATGAGAAAGCAACTGAGACACAAGTGGAACTACGCAACGCAATTGGGAAAATTAATACGAGGCTGGATACCATTGAGAGCCGCACGACTGACTTGGAAGCGGGAGTCAGTGACCATTCAGACGCTATCACTGCCTTGGAGTCTGATGTGTCAACTATGAAGAAAGAGCTAGGTGCACTGAAGGCCAAATGTGAGGACTTAGAGGCACGATCACGACGCTGCAATGTCCGCGTCACCGGGGTGAAAGAGGGATGAGAGGACGGTAAACACCCTTCCCAGTATATAGCTAGCATGCTGAAAGAATCACTTGGTTTGGATAAGTTGCCGTGTTTGGACAGAGCGCACAGGACCTCCCGCACTAGACCGACACATGACGTACCGCCACGAGCATTTGTAGTGAAATGCCACTATTTCACTGAAAAAGAAATGCTCATGAAGAAGGCTGCCACAGCTGGCTTGATAACGACCCCAGATGGAGACCGCATCCGTGTCCTACCCGACTTCACCCAGGCCGTGAGCAAACAGCGCGCAGCATTTACGGAGGTGAGGAATCTACTTTGCGGCTGTGAGGGGGTTCGCTACGGGCTGACGTACCCGGCCACGCTGAGGATCACGACATCGGATGGACGTGAGAGTAGATTCAAAGACCCCAAGACTGCCAAGGAGTTTGTTCTGAAGGAAATAAAGAGTGCATGACTGTGGCGAGACTACATTTCTTGCAGCATTTAAGACCAGTGTTCCAGTGCACCTTATCTTTTCTCCTCGCAGCTAGATATCGCGGTCTGACCAGGTAATATTTTATTGTTCATCTCTGCGCCTTCTAGCTGTGGAAACAATGCTACTCTTACCTTTAGCAGCCCAGCTGAATATCTCCTTAATTTTCTTAGTTCTTTGTAATTGTTGCCTGGTCTTAAGTCAAATGACTAAGTGAAGTTTTGTTGTTGCTAGAATTATAAATACCATTTTATATATGTGTGTATGTGTATATATACATATATATATATATATATATATATATATATATATATATATATATATATATATATATATATATGTGTGTATGTGTGTGTATATGTATGTATGTATATATATATATACATATATATATATATATATATATATATATATATATATATATATATATATATATATATATATATATATATATATATATATATATATATGATATGTATCCTTAAAAGTAACCTACATAGGTTCCTGTGTGGGATGACATGGTAAGCATTTTAGATGGAGTGTGAGGTGAGCTTTAGAAACCAGAAGTTTGACGGTCTCCTTAAGAGACTAGTTTTGATTTACTATTGTTCATTTTGTTTTCCTGGGGTGTGGTTTTCCCCCATTGTGCATTATTGGACAGCAGGCTCAGGTCCTTTTTCTTTTTGTGTCACTTTTCTCTTTATTTTATTTATTTTTTCTTCTCTACCCACTACTTTAAGTATTTCAACATTGAACCGTTGTTATGTCATCAACCTATAAGGCCTTAACCCCTACCACAATGGTTTGCTGGAATGTTCGCAGGCTCAATCACCCTATCAAACGTAACAAAATTTTTTCACACTTGCATAAACTACATAGCCGCATTGTTTACCTACAAGAGACAAATCTGCTAAACAAAGACTATTCAAGACTCCTCAGAGGGGGGTTCACGCAGTGTTTTCACTCAGATTTTAACAGTAAGAGTAGAGGAGTGGCCATTTTAATACACAGGGATGTGCAATATGTGGAAACTAAAACCTTAAAGGACAAAAATGGCCGCTATGTCATCACTCAAGGCAAATTATTTAATAGGTCCGTTATTCTGGCTAATGTCTATGCCCCTAACTGGGACAATGCCAATTTTTTCACAAGTCTCTTCTCCCTCCTACCAGACCTCGACTCACATGATCTAATATTGGCTGGAGACCTGAACTGCACCTTGAACCCAGCCCTGGACCGTTCTAGCCCTAAAGTTATGACACAAAGCAAATCAGCCCAATGTATTAATGATTTTCTTGAAGTCTATGGTGTGTTGGACCCGTGGCGGTTGAAACACCCAACATCCAAACAATTCTCTTTCTTTTCTCCGGTGCACCAAAGCTATTCAAGAATTGATTATTTTTTAATTGACCAAAAACTATTACCCTTAGTTACCCACATAGACTATGACAGCATTGTAATATCTGATCATGCACCAGTGATTTTAAAACTGACCTTTCCAGAGAATGTGGCCTCACCCTTTTCCTGGAGGTTAAACTCCAGATTATTATCTGATCAAACGTTTGTTGAATTCATTAACACACAAATAGATTTTTTCATGGATCTTAATGAATCTCCTGAGATAAGTTTTTCTACACTCTGGGAAACCTTAAAAGCTTATTTAAGGGGGCAGGTGATCTCTTTTGTTGCAGGGGAAAATCTGAAACAAACAAAACGAGCTTCAGTGATAACTGACCGTATCAAAGAAATAGATCGATTACACTCAGCTTCGCCCTCTGATGACTTGTACAAGGAGAGAATCTTGCTCCAAGCTGAATTTGATGAGGCCACCAATGCCAAGGCCATAGACCTTCACCTGCGGTCCCGCCAAACATACTATGAACATGGTGACCGGGCTAGCAAATTGCTGTCACATCAATTAAAACAATCAGCAGCTACTGGTTTTGTGGCTGCAGTCAAGGATGAGCATGGGCATGTTCTTACGGACCAGAAGGACATTAATAAAGAATTCAAATCATTCTATGAGAAATTATACACCTCCGAAGATCTCCCTTGATGCGCAAAAAGCGTTTGATAGAATTGAATACAATTTTTTATTCACTACACTTAGAAAGATGGGATTTGGCCCTATTTTCTGTTCTTGGATCAATATTCTATATGCGGCACCTCAAGCAGCAATTAGAACAAATAAGGTTGTGTCTAGCTTTTTTCCCCTTGCCCGTGGGACAAGGCAGGGCTGCCCATTAAGCCCAATCTTATTTGATATTGCTATTGAACCCCTAGCAATTATGTTAAGGGAATCTGTCCAATTGGCTGGAATACAAAGAGCAGGACAAATTCATAAATTAGCCCTCTACGCGGATGACCTTCTTCTTTTTATCTCTGATCCACATACCACTATCCCTATTGCTCTCAATCTTATAAACAAATTTGGACAGGTGTCTGGATATAAATTAAATATGTCCAAGAGCATACTTTTCCCAATAAACAAAAAGGCTCAACAATTAAATTTTCAGGCTTTCCCCTTCACAATCAACAAGGACAATTTTGATTATTTGGGTGTATGTGTCACTTACAATTATGATCTCCTTTTTAAAAATAATTTCACAAAAGCACTAGAAAAAGCCAAACAAGATATGGACAGGTGGTCAAAACTCCCCCTATCACTGGTTGGAAGAGTTAACTCTGTGAAAATGATAATCATGCCTAGGCTTCTATACCTGTTTCAGACAGTGCCAGTCTTCATCCCTAAAGCCTTTTTCAGTAAACTGAATGGACACGTGTCCATGTACATCTGGAATAAAAACATCCCTCAAATCAGAAGAGAGTTTTTGGAAAGACCAAAGGAGGATGGTGGCTTATCATTGCCTAACTTTCTTTATTACTACTGGGCAACAAACATCCACAAACTGTTGTTTTGGGCTGCAGACAAGTTAGAGGTGGAGTCTCCGTCTTGGGTACAGCTTGAACAGCATTCTACTAACCCAGCTTCACTCTTATCACTTTTGTGTAGTCCTCTACCATTGAGTAAATGTCTGTGGACAAACAATGTTGTTGTTCAGGGTACTTTAAGAATATGGTTTCAATTTAGAACCCATTTCAAATTCAAACGTTCTTTAATTTCAGCTCCTATTCAGCGTAATGTCCATTTTGCCCCATCTGTAATAGACCCATCTTTTCAGCTTTGGCATAGGAGAGGACTAAGATGCATTAAGGATCTTTTTAAAAATGATAAATGTATTTCCTTTGAACAACTAAAGAATGACTTTGATATCCCACAATCTCATTTTTTCAGGTATCTCCAAATACGTAGTTTTGTTAAAACTGCTTTCTCTTTAACCTTACCTCCAAAAACATGGCTCGAAGAGTGTTTAGACTTAAACCTACTTGATAGAGGCTTGGTGTCAGTCATCTACAATAGAATTCGGGATTCAGCATCCCCGTCCTTGGGCCATTTAAAAATTCAGTGGGAAAAGGAACTGGGTGACTACTTCACTGACAACATCTGGCAAAAAGCAATTACGAGAATCCATTCAACATCTATTTGTATAAGACATGGCTTGTTACAGTTTAAGGTGCTGCACAGGCTGCATTTGTCACCAAGTAAAATAGCCAGACTATACCCTGGTGCAGATCCTTCTTGTGTGAGGTGTGGTCATGACCCAGCCAACCTAAGCCACATGTTCTGGTTATGTCCCCGGTTGAATTACTTCTGGGAGAAAATATTTAAAACCATTTCTTTTATATGCAAAAGGAATTTTGTGGCAAATTCCACTACAGCCTTGTTTGGGGTTGTGCCTTCAAATATTACAGTGACCCGTCACCAGGCAAACGCAGTAGCTTTTATTACGCTGATTGCAAGACGTCTAATATTGTTTAATTGGAAAAAAGAAGCCCCACCATCCTTTAGGAGGTGGGTGGAAGAAGACATGTCCCACTTAAAGCTTGAACACCTGAGATACACTGTAAATGGATCAGTTCAAGATTATCATAAAACCTGGCAGCCATACCTCTTATATTTTGAATCTGAGCTAAGTGCATAGCCCACCTGTTTCACCTTTTATTTCACCTTGTAGTTTTGTATTAAATTTCTCATTACTTATTTAAAAAAAAAAAAAAAAGAAATAAATATCAAAATAATACATTAAAATTATATAACTATCAAATTAAAACAAGTAATTTAGCAATTTGGTACACCACCTTATATGATGCTCAGTGCTTGCTGCTTTAAGTGACATTCACAAAGCGGATGATTGTTGGCAATATTTGGCACGTTTACGCTGAAAAAACTCCAGCGTCTTATCAGCGTGACTGAGGTGTAATGAGGTGGCGCCTTAACTTATTTGGCTTCATACTGTCCGCTGCCACAGCAGACACCGGTCTGTCCTCGTGTCCCACCGGAGTCACGGTGAAGCCAAGTGCTAAATACTCTTCATCAGACTTCCTCATCTTATTTTTCGTGTGACTTTACCTCCGTCTATATCCGCCTTTCTTTTCATCCCTGTTAAAATGTTTTCCATAGTGTCTCTTTACTAAAAGTGTTTCTTGTTCACTGTCCTGTGTCACGATCTGTTCGCTCTCTCCTGCTCTTTGCTGTGCGCGCGCTGCGTACAGCGTGTACAGTACTACAGTGTCATACGCGGAGTCATACGCGCCCCCCACGGCATCCCCAGGGGGGCGCGCCCCACTATTTGAGAACCACTGGCTTAAACTAAGAAATATTTAGTGTAATATCATATTTTTATAATCGTGTAATGACTATTTCATTAAGATACATTTTACTTCTTAAATAAAGTAAAAAATGAAAACTGCAGTGTATTGTGGGCTATTTGCAGCACTCCGAGGCAACCCTGGATCTACAGGTGCATCCTGGGTAAATGAGCCAAACGTAGGAGGACATGAGGAACATCATACTGGCAATTTGGAAAAGGCCTCTTATGGCGTCATGTGACTATCTTTAAGTTGAGGGGCTTAGACAATAGACAACACAAATGGTGCACAGAAATCGAGAGTGCAGTAATTAAAAGTGGTGAAAATGTGACAGCGAGCATGTGTCATGGACAGCCCAAACGTAAGTTTATTCTTTTTTGCAGAATTTGTAATTTTAGAATCTGTACAGTCCTCACGCAGGAGGATCCGTAAGGGGTCGGTGCATGGAGATCTGGGCGGCAGTCGAAGGTGGGGGTCTTGATGACTGGATCTTCTGACATGGAGACTGGCTCTGAGGACATGGAATGTCACCTCAATGGGGGGGAAGGAGCCTGAGCTTGTGTGGGAGGTTGAGCGTTACCGGCTAGATATAGTCGGCCTCACCTCCACGCACAGCTTGGGCTCTGGAACCCAACTTCTTGAGAGGGGCTGGACTCTCTTCTTTGCTTTCTTGGACTCTGTTGTTCTCCCTGATCTCAACCCGAGCGGTGTTCTGTTATTGGACTTCTGTGATAGTCATTTTGTTCCTAATGAACATCATGTCCATTAGTGCACGTGGCACCAGGACATCCTAAGTCGGAGGTTGGTGGTTGTCAACCAATCACCACCGGGTCGTGAGTTGGATCTGCTGGCGGAGGAGGAAGCCGGACAGACCTGGCAGGCCCAAGCGTATCATGAGGGTCTGCTGGGAATGTCTCGTGGAGCCCTCTGTCAGAAGAGTCTTCAACTCACACCTCCAGCAGAGTTTCTCCCTGATCCCGATCGATGCGGCTACTCATAGCTGTGGTCGTAAGGTCTGTGGTGCTTGTCCAGTGAACCCGGTGGTGGACACTGGAAGTAAGGGATGCCGTCAGGCTGAAGGAGGAGTCCTATCAAGCCTTGTTGGCTCATGGGACTCCTGAGGCAGCTGATGACTACCGGGCCAAGCGTGCTGTGGCTCATGCGGTCACGGAGGAAACAACTCAAGGTTGGGAGAAGTTTGGGGAGGCCATGGAGGAGGACTATCGGACAGCCTCAAAGAGATTCTGGCAAACTGTCCGGCGCCTCAGGAGGTTGGTGAAGCACACTGTTTACAGTTGAAGAGCTGCTAACCTCGACTGGGATATTGTCAGGCGGTCAAAGGAATACTTTTAGGATCTCCTCAATCCCACTGTCACGTCTTCCGAGGAGGGAGCAGAGACTGGAGACCCAGAGGCGGACTTGTCCATCACCCTGGCTGAAATCACCGAGGTGGTTGGCAAGCGCCTCGGTGGCAAGGCTCCAGGGGTGGATGAGATCCATCCCTAGTACCTCAAGTCTCTGGATGTTGTGGGGCTTTCTTGACTGACACGTCTCTACAACATCGTGTGGCGGTCGGAGACAGTACCTCTGGATTGGCAGACCAGGGTGGTGGTCATAATACTATCTCAAAATCAAATGATGGTTTCATGAAATTATGTGAAATTATCATGAAATTATGTGATATGTAAAACGAGGAACTACAGTAGAGGATCTATCCACTGTGCGTTTGTGTGGTGAGACATGACTCTGAGGCTATGCTACTCATGTTTACATGACTCAGTGTCAAAATGAGGCTGATTTCGTGTCCTTTGTCCCCTGAAGCTCATCCTCCCGGGTCACGTGAAGGATAGTTCTGCAGTAATAAATGAAGACTTTTACTAAACAAATGCCAAGTTTGGACGTATCTTAAGACATGAGATAAACACCCTGAGAGGCTCTAATCACTGTGTGTAAAAACAGCATGTATGAAGTGACCATGAAAAACACATGTGACAAAGTCTAAATGTGACTGTGACAAACGCCACATGGTGTAAAGTTAAAGATTTCTAGTCAGCGCCCGAGGGTTATAGACGATTTAAATGTCCATGTCTCACAGACGTCTGCCATGTTGGATTAATCATGTGACAAATGTGACATGTCATGTAATCCTATGGAGACATCGAATGCTGCCACATTTTCATTTATTAAACTTTTTTAAAAAACACAACCTAAAATCTGGGCAAAAAGGAATACAAAGGAACAGAGCGTGTGACAGGGCCCCACAGGATGAACTGTTTACACTCTACATACTCATGATCTGAGCTGGGTACACGGGTGCACTCAAGATTTTCATTTGGGTGCACCAGAACCCGCCACTTATTTATAAACTGCTTCAACAATAAGGGCTTAAATAAATAACTTGGTTAGTTACTTTTACCCGGATATACAATTCATAATTAATACCACACATATTAAAGAAAAAGCTGACACGTATTTTCAATAGAAAATTCTTTATTAAATAAAAGTAGAAAAATGTAAAAAAATATATATATTTTAAAAATATTGGCTTTTTTCCATTAAGTAATATTAAAACAATAATTGATGATGATTGAATGAATGATTGAATATTACAAAATATTAGCAAAATAAATTATAAAAAATAATAATTTGGATTTAAATGTTTATTGTGGTGACAGCATAAAAAGCAGTCTAAAGGTCTACACAGAATGGACCTGGTTGCTTTTGGCCTGGTTGCTGTTGGCCTGGTTGCTGTGGGCCTGGTTGCTGTTGGCCTAGTTGGACAGGACCTGGTTGTTGGGGGCCAGGTTGGACAGGATCTGGTTGCTGTTGGCCTGGTTGCTGTTGGCCTGGTTATGTGGGCCTGGTTGCTGTTGGCCCAGTTGCTTTTGGCCCGGTTGCTTTTGGCCTGGTTGCTGTTGGCCTAGTTGGACAGGACCTGGTTGTTAGGGGCCAGGTTGGACAGGATCTGGTTGATGGGGGCCAGGTCGGACAGGACCTGGTTGCTTTTGGCCTGGTTGCTGTTGGCCCGGTTGCTTTTGGCCCGGTTGCTGTTGGCCCGGTTGCTGTGGGCCTGGTTGCTGTGGGCCTGGTTGTTGTGAGCCTGGGTGTTGGGGGCCAGGTTGGACAGGACCTGTGTGTTAGGGGCCAGGTTGTACAGGACCTGGTTGCTGGGGGCCAGGTTGTACAGGACCTGGTTGCTGTGGGCCTGGTTGCTGTTGGCCTAGTTGGACAGGACCCGGTTGTTGGGGGCCAGGTTGGACAGGATCTGGTTGATGGGGGCCAGGTCAGACAGGGCCTGGTTGCTGTTGGCCTGGTTGCTGTTGGCCTGGTTATGTGGGCCTGGTTGCTGTTGGCCCAGTTGCTTTTTGCCCGGTTGCTTTTGGCCTGATTGCTGTTGGCCTAGTTGGACAGGACCTGGTTGTTGGGGGCCAGGTTGGACAGGATCTGGTTGATGGGGGCCAGGTCGGACAGGACCTGGTTGCTTTTGGCCTGGTTGCTGTTGGCCCGGTTGCTTTTGGCCCAGTTGCTGTTGGCCCGGTTGCTGTGGGCCTGGTTGCTGTGGGCCTGGTTGTTGTGAGCCTGGGTGTTGGGGGCCAGGTTGGACAGGACCTGTGTGTTAGGGGCCAGGTAGTACAGGACCTGGTTGCTGGGGGCCAGGTTGTACAGGACCTGGTTGCTGTGGGCCTGGTTGCTGTTGGCCTAGTTGGACAGGACCCGGTTGTTGGGGGCCAGGTTGGACAGGATCTGGTTGATGGGGGCCAGGTCAGACAGGGCCTGGTTGCTGTTGGCCTGGTTGCTTTTGGCCTGGTTGCTGTTGGCCTGGTTGCTGTTGGCCTGGTTATGTGGGCCTGGTTGCTGTTGGCCCAGTTGCTTTTTGCCCGGTTTTTTTTGGCCTGGTTGCTGTTGGCCTAGTTGGACAGGACCTGGTTGTTGGGGGCCAGGTTGGACAGGATCTGGTTGATGGGGGCCAGGTCGGACAGGACCTGGTTGCTTTTGGCCTGGTTGCTATTGGCCCGGTTGCTTTTGGCCCGGTTGCTGTTGGCCCGGTTGCTGTTGGCCTGCTTGCTGTGGGCCTGGTTGTTGTGAGCCTGGGTGTTGGGGGCCAGGTTGGACAGGACCTGGGTGTTGGGGGCCAGGTTGTACAGGACCTGGTTGTTGGGGGCCAGGTTGTACAGGACCTGGTTGCTGTGGGCCTGGTTGCTGTTGGCTTAGTTGGACAGGACCCGGTTGTTGGGGGCCAGGTTGGACAGGATCTGGTTGCTGTTGGCCTGGTTGCTGTTGGCCTGGTTATGTGGGCCTGGTTGCTGTTGGCCCAGTTGCTTTTGGCCCGGTTGCTTTTGGCCTGGTTGCTGTTGGCCTAGTTGGACAGGACCTGGGTGTGGGGGGTCAGGTTGGACAGGATCTGGTTGATGGGGGCCAGGTCGGACAGGACCTGGTTGCTTTTGGCCTGGTTGCTTTTGGCCTGGTTGCTGTTGGCCCGGTTGCTTTTGGCCCGGTTGCTGTTGGCCCGGTTGCTGTTGGCCTGGTTGCTGTGGGCCTGGGTGTTGGGGGCCAGGTTGGACAGGACCTGTGTGTTAGGGGCCAGGTTGTACAGGACCTGGTTGCTGGGGGCCAGGTTGTAGAGGACCTGGTTGCTGTGGGCCTGGTTGCTGTTGGCCTAGTTGGACAGGACCCGGTTGTTGGGGGCCAGGTTGGACAGGATCTGGTTGATGGGGGCCAGGTCAGACAGGGCCTGGTTGCTGTTGGCCTGGTTGCTGTTGGCCTGGTTATGTGGGCCTGGTTGCTGTTGGCCCAGTTGCTTTTTGCCCGGTTGCTTTTGGCCTGGTTGCTGTTGGCCTAGTTGGACAGGACCTGGTTGTTGGGGGCCAGGTTGGACAGGATCTGGTTGATGGGGGCCAGGTCGGACAGGACCTGGTTGCTTTTGGCCTGGTTGCTGTTGGCCCGGTTGCTGTTGGCCCGGTTGCTGTTGGCCTGCTTGCTGTGGGCCTGGTTGTTGTGAGCCTGGGTGTTGGGCCCAGGTTGGACAGGACCTGGGTGTTGGGGGCCAGGTTGGACAGGACCTGGGTGTTGGGGGCCAGGTTGTACAGGACCTGGTTGTTGGGGGCCAGGTTGTACAGGACCTGGTTGCTGTGGGCCTGGTTGCTGTTGGCCTAGTTGGACAGGACCCGGTTGTTGGGGGCCAGGTTGGACAGGATCTGGTTGCTGTTGGCCTGGTTGCTTTTGGCCTGGTTATGTAGGCCTGGTTGCTGTTGGCCCAGTTGCTTTTGGCCCGGTTGCTTTTGGCCTGGTTGCTGTGGGCCTGGTTGCTGTTGGCCTAGTTGGACAGGACCTGGGTGTGGGGGGTCAGGTTGGACAGGATCTGGTTGATGGGGGCCAGGTCGGACAGGACCTGGTTGCTTTTGGCCTGGTTGCTGTTGGCCCGGTTGCTTTTGGCCCGGTTGCTTTTGGCCCGGTTGCTGTTGGCCTGGTTGCTGTGGGCCTGGTTGTTGTGAGCCTGGGTGTTGGGGGCCAGGTTGGACAGGACCTGGGTGTTGGGGGCCAGGTTGGACAGGACCTGGGTGTTGGGGGCTAGGTTGGACAGGACCTGGGTGTTGGGGGCCAGGTTGGACAGGACCTGGGTGTTGGGGGCCAGGTTGTACAGGACCTGGTTGCTGTGGGCCTGGTTGTTGTGAGCCTGAGTGTTGGGGGCCAGGTTGTACAGGACCTGGCTGCTGTGGGCCTGGTTGTTGTGAGCCTGGGTGTTGGGGGCCAGGTTGGACAGGACCTGGGTGTTGGGGGCCAGGTTGGACAGGACCTGGGTGTTGGGGGCCAGGTTGTACAGGACCTGGTTGTTGGGGGCCAGGTTGTACAGGGCCTGGTTGTTGTGAGCCTGAGTGTTGGGGGCCATGTTGTACTGGGCCTGGTTGTTGTGAGCCTGGGTGTTGGGGGCCAGGTTGTACAGGACCTGGCTGCTGTGGGCCTGGTTGTTGTGAGCCTGAATGTTGGGTGCCAGGTTGTACAGGACCTGGTTGTTGGCGGCCTGGTTGTACAGGACCTGGTTGCTGGGGGCCTGGTTGCTGTGGGCCTGGGTGATCACTGGGTGAGTGATATTGGTCCTCATCACAGGCTGAGGAGGCGCAGCTGGAGGAGCAGCTCCCTGTGGGTCTGTGACTGGACGGCCGATGTTGTTTCTTTTTCGGGCCTTTTTACCCTGAAATGACATAAAGGTTTTAGTAAAAATACATTTTAATCACTGAAATGATCCAGATGAGTGTGTGTGAGACGTGCGTGAGACGTGCGTGAGACGTGCGTGAGACGTGCGTGAGACGTGCGTGAGACGTGCGTGAGACGTGCGTGAGACGTGCGTGAGACGTGCGTGAGACGTGCGTGAGACGTGTGTTGCACTTACAATGTTGTCCATTGGAGACCATCCGGGATACTTGGCCTCATGAGCTATTCTCTCTTTGCGAGCTCTGTCAAAATATGGCGCCTGCTCCTCATCAGACAGCATCTTCCACTGCAACAAAACACATGTTACAACAGGGATTCTACCTTCTGCTCTTCATCATTTGTGAGCCGTATCTTGAATGCTCCTCCGTTTGTTTGGCGTGTTCTACTTACCCTCTGTCCCAGCACCATGTTTACTTTGGCGCAGTTGGTGATGCCGAGCTCCTGCACCACGATGGGCCTCTGCTCCGCCCTGTACAGCATGAATGCATTTGGAGGCTTCTTGATATATGGTCTGCTCTCCGTGTCAGCATCCTGCGTCCTCCTGCTACAAACACAAGACTCTGTTAGTAGGATCTACAGGGCAATGGAAATATTGACCTTTGCAAAAACTTCTCAAGAGAACAAAGTTGTAAGGTGCATGTTCTTTCATGGGACGAAGGATCGTATGTATATTTCTACAGAGATGGTCCTGTTCTTTACCTTGTCATAGCAGAGGTACCAGTGGAGGACGGTCCTGCACGTGACTCTTGTCCTTGGCTGCAGATAAGAATAGAAAGACATTCATTAGTACAGGCTGCTATGGGACAAAAGTAGTATGGAAACAAGTGTCTTTAGTACTTACAGTGTCCCCGAGGGCGTCTGTGTGTGGAGGCCAGGGCTATTGTTTGGCTGAAAAAAAACCAAAAACAATTAGATCACTTTCATTGAGATATGACAAAAAGACAATTCATTGTATTTATTTGTTTTTATAGGTAAATATGAACGGAAAAGTGCAGTGTATCGTTGGATTATGAATGTTAACTTACCATAGACCTTGGCGCGTCCGAAGGGTCAGTTGTCTGATTGTCAGACAGTCTCCTCCTCTTCGGACTGGAGCACTCAGAGGTCTTTTGTGCCCCAGGTTCGATTGTCTCTGAGCTGTTCTCCAAATCATCTAGAGCATCAAATAGTGCGTCCTCTTCAAAAGCCTCAGGACACAAATCAGCCATCGCATCAATGTCAATGGTGCTGAGGACGTCCATGAAGTCCAACTCGCTCTGGATTAGATCGTCCTGAGGTGGTGGGGGTGTGGTAGGTCCCACAGGTGCAGCAGGAGGAGGGGGAGGCACAGAGAAGAGCCCCCGGACGAATTCAAGGTCTGCAAACTCGTCTAGGCCCTCCCAGCCGCTCAGGACATCTTCTGGATAGATGTTCCAGTTCTCCATAGCTGAGATTTATGAAAACTGTAAAAACAAAGCGGATTATTTATTGACTGCTCCTTTTCCCAATCTAACTCCATAAAAACTTCATATTCTCGTCTCCACAAGCTCCAAACAATCATCTTACATTAGTTTTACATAATATGATCCATATTTATGTGCCAAAATGTGTTCAAATATACTGTTCATAGTTGTAAATTAAATTAAAAATATGACCAGAAACAGTTAAACAGGACTGAAACTGAACTCTGCAGAAACATGCTTTTGTGTTTTGTGTTTTGTGAGGGTTTTGTGTGAGTGTAAACCAGCGCTTCAAACACGTACTCACCAGTTGAACTCAGAGAAATGAGTCGATTTAAACAATTGGATGCTTAAATCTGTTTGTTTGCGAAAAGTCGAGGAGAGAAATGCAATGTGGCTCACTGTACGGTGACCAAGTCAATAATGACAAATGTGCGGGAAAGTTCTCACCTACTACAATTCTGTGGCATCACATCGATGACATCACAGCACACCGATGCCGTCGCCATGGAGACAGAATTCCACGCTGATTCCGTGTTTCTGTTCTAATGTGCTGATAAATCCAAACCCTGTAAACCTTCACATACAACAAATATATTTCAGAATAAATCACAATGTCAAATCACAGAGTTTAGTGCTTCATTCTTTGATTCTGCAGTAGTCTTTCCTTGTAAACAGCCATATCTGTTGTTATTGTTGGACCATAAGTGTCTCTGATTGGCTCATCCACCTGTCAATCACACCCATCTGAAGTCAGGGAGGTTCACATCTTTGTAAAGTATTGAAGAAGTGTGTGTCCTGGATTCAAGGCAAGAATAACTCAACAGTCCTGGCTTCAGGATGAATTGTATTAAAATATGTGTATTTGACTGGTCATTCGTAAGAGTAAAGGCTCCAGTTCCGTATCTTATTTAGCTAATATTATGCTCTCTGCAGACTAAATGTCTA
This sequence comes from Periophthalmus magnuspinnatus, assembly GCF_009829125.3. Lineage (NCBI taxonomy): Eukaryota > Metazoa > Chordata > Actinopteri > Gobiiformes > Gobiidae > Periophthalmus > Periophthalmus magnuspinnatus. Next base: position 22,894,701 of record NC_047126.1, read on the forward strand.
AATACTTTAAATGCTTTTGAAAGTTGCACTAAACAGTGTTATTTATGATTAACCCAGATACATAATATAACAATGAGCTCGTTTGAGGGGTAAAAAACAAAAGTCAACTTTATTTATACAGCACTTTATAAAAATAAAAATGCTTTACAGAACAAAATAATAATTTGAGGCAATGTGACATGTGTCCTACATGAAAAAATTATTAACAATTATAATATAAAAAGTAATTAACAATAATATTAACAATGCACAGATGAACATAACTCGCTGCTGCTTTTGTCAAACACAGCCCCAACAGGAAACACTGACTGGACTCATGGGTTTTAACACCTTGTTTTATGTGACATTTTCACCATTCAAAAGACAAAATATTTAGTTTCATACTGTTAATTCATAAGGCAACAGGCCTAATATTGCACCGTTTAAAAACACATGGCACTGCTCACGTTTGTGCAACACCACTGACCTCTGATGTGAACATGACAACACCTAATTACACAAAAAGGATCATTTAGCATAGTTCAACTAACTTAAATTAAGCAGGTTAATCTTAAAAGATCAATTTTTAGATTTTTTTTACTTGTACTCAATGAGATTTTTTAATTTGTTTCAAAATATTCCATCGCGATCCATCTTATTTAGATATTACAACTTACTATAAGCACATTTTATATTAAATCAAGCCACACTGTTGAGGTTATGCACACATGCTGGAGGTTTTAAATGTTTTGAAACTTGAAACTAATGTAGTTGTTTTAAGGTATTTTATCATCAAGTCATTTAACCTGTGAACATCTCAAAAAGATCACAACAGCCCTATAATTGCTTATACTATTAGCATTAATGCCAAGGGACTTTTTTTTACCTGAGTGGTTGTTTATCTGTAAATACAAAGTAGTCAACAGACCAATAGACGTCTACACACACCTGGATTAATCAAATATTTATACAAACACACTTAAAAAGTAGATACAAATAGCTTAAGTCTCTTTATCGCAGACCTCTTTAAACATTTTCATACAATGATACATCGGTGAGATCATATTTTCCTGGAGCGTACATCTTGGTCTTGAACATCAGAGTGGTATGAGGTAAAATCACACAGTTTCACAATAAAGAGAAATATATAAAAAAAAAAAAATCAGCATCTGCCCAGAAAACTGGTCACGTTTGTTATCACTTGAGGATAAAGTGTGAACAATGATGGGGCTTGTGCCTTAGATCTACAGGGGAATAAGAGAAACTTTGTTTACCTGAATTTATAGAGTCTAATTCAATATCTCCAGACAAAATAAGGTGCTTCAACACATTTAAGCTCATAGAACACGACACCCTCAAGCATGACGTGCATTATCTCCTGCAAGGTTTGCTGTATGAGATGAGAAGCAGAAAAATGTACAAGTTTGCTCCTTCTACTAAGTCCATTAGTAATCATAAGGACACTTTTATGAAAATCTGTCCTGGCCTTCTCCTAACTTCAAATACCCTTGAACTTTGTGCATGCCCTTATTTGTATTTGTATTTATTCAGTGTGTTTTTATGTTGCACTTTATCACCGCAGTAAGTTCCTAGTTTGTGAACTGTGTTCACAGACGATGGCAATAAAAGTCTTCTGATTCTGATTCTGAACCACCACGTTTAACTCGACACAGTCTTTGTTATATGACTACCTCTTCTGGCACAACAACTGGATCAAAAAGTTCTCTGATAGTTTGTTCTTGCATGTTGGCTGTGGACAAGGCGACAAAAGGATCTAGGAAGTCGTCAAATGCTTCAAGTGCCTCAGTCCAGAGATGCTCAATGTTGTACAATGGCTCATGTCGTTCAACAACAGTCCTCACCCTCTGCCACAGGTTTTCCAGAAGAGTGAATTGAAACTTTAAACTTAACAATGTTGTCCAGGTTTGCCTGTATTAAGATACAAAAAGACATTTGTAAGTCAGCACAAATTTCAAAGTTTCACAATAAAACAAACAGACAGGTAGAGGTTTTACCTGAGAGATGCCACATCTTTCACAGACACAAAACAGTAAACCACCAGCACATCCAGTTAAAGCCTGTAAAAACAAGAGCTGCAAGATTAGCTTGTGCTAATGGTCAAGTATCCAGCCCCCCTCCCCCAGTTAATCTAAAAAGAGTAAATCTACAACTAAATGTATAATAAAACATAGTACAACATGACAGTTTTCTTGCATTTAATAGTAATGACAAAGACATTAGTGTTTAGTGGCTGTGCTGAAAGCACCTGGTACAGCCAGTACAGACTGTTTTTTGCATTTATAAATTATGAATAACTTTGTAAATATGTGAACTAACCAGCACTGTCACAAAATGATGTTTTGCTGCAGTTTACTTTTTTAAACTTTTTTGGTTTTTTTGGACCAACATTTTTAACTATAATAACCTATAATAAAATAATTTTAAAGTAATCAGCTATAAAATATTTCATTATGGTTTTCCATTTTTGCCGTATACCTCTGAATAATTCCTTAAATGACAAAGGCTGAATGTTTAAGTGCAGTAGAATCTCTACAGTGACATGGATTCACTCTTAAACTGTTCATAGATTCACAGCAGCCTGACATTTAAAACCTGCGTCTCCCTCTGGTGTTGAAGTCTCTGTTCTAGAAATAATAAGAAATCAGACGTGTCAAAGTAAAAAGCAGCACATTTTGCCATGAGAACAACAAATAGCATCTGTAAGAGTGGTACTGGTTCAACAACCTTTACCTTCCTTCCTTCTCTGTGTCCAGACAGAATGTTCATATGCTCCAGCTGCTTGTTGGATTTCTCTTACATATGTTTTTTTCGATGATTCCTTGTGGTGTCATCTCTGGTGCTGTTTCAGGCATTACTGGTATTTTGTCTGGTGTTTCTGTGTCAGTTTCTCCTTTTGTAGTTGAGGATCTTCGGGCAGCCATTGCTCTTCCATTGTAGTTGGCAGCTTGTTTTGCAGCTGTGTCTACAGCATGATTTCCTTGAGAAATTAAGTCATTTCCTTTAGTGTGAGCTTTGCATTTCATTATGGCCACTCTTCTTGGTAGCTGTACTCCCTCAATGATTTGTTTTATCATAGTCTCATGTTTGATTGGAGTTCCATCGACCAATTTGAAACCATTTCTAATACAGCCAGAAATCGAGATGGTTACCGTTTTAAATGCATAGGCTGAATCGTTGCAGATGTTAACTGAGCGATTTTCAGATAGTTGTAGGGCTCTCAGCATAACTGTCAATTCAGCTACTTGAGCAGATCCATGTGGAATTTGTTGTGCCTCCAGGACCTGATGTTGTCCTTGTGTGTCCTTCACACAATCACAGCATATGATGAAATGGTGGAACCACCTGTGGCTCTGTGTGAGCATCCATCACAAAACAGTGTAAGTTCGGCTTCAGGTAGAGGTGTAGTTTGTAGGTCTGCTCGCACACATTTCAGTCTTCACCTTCTCCTCACATACATGTGGCGTTCCTTCTGTTTCCATATTTGATGCCATGTTGATGTTTCCTCCTTCATAGGTAATGTGTGACTGTTTCAGTGTCTGAGCAATGCTGTTAGTTCTTTGAGCTGCGGTTATGAACAATCTTGACTTCAAGTAAGCCAGAATTCCATGGTTTGTGTGAACCACTAGAGCAGGGGTGGCGAACAAGTTAGGTACAAAGAGCCAAAATTTTCAACCGTAACACTCAAAGAGCCACACGACGCACTGACCTGCCAAGACACACACACACACACACACACACACACACACACACACACACACACACTTGCTCTTTATCTTCATCTGTCTCTCTCTGACACACACAACTACTGAACTCACTTCAGAAACACATGTAGGGCCTGTATAATGTAAACTGATGGAATATTTTTAGTTTATTTTTTAAATTATTTTAAGCTATTTATATATTATCTTGTTTTATTACATGTACCATTTTCCTTCTGTTCTTTAACTGTGCGGTGCAATACAGGAATTTCCCCACTGTGGGACAAATAAAGGCTTATCTTATCTTATCTTATTAAAATATTAACACAAGCATAAATCAGGTATTATTTCCAAACCACATCACAGATTTTCTTACTTTGTTGGAGTGATGGGATGGTAATCTCAGTGGGATTTTTTTTATTATCTGTAGCCAAGGTTTCAATTACATCCACAAAACACTGTTTTAAAAACTCTCCTTCGTTGTACGTTTTTTTTTTTTTTTTTTTAGCACGGGCAATCTACCACGCCACTTTATAGGACGCAAGTGTCACAGTTTCTCCATGCTTGTTCAATTGCTGAAACATTTGAGACTGTCTTTTTACCTGGTTTTTCAAGGTGTTCAGTTTGTGCTTGCGTAGTTCAGAACCTTTGGGGAATTCCTTGTCCATATTAGCATGGAGAGGCTAAAATGAGGCTAAAGATTTGAAGCCTTAAAATGTGATATTGTAGTATTGCAGATTAAACAGAGTGATTTGCCATTCCGTTCAATAAAAAAGTAAGTGTCTTCCCGTTCTTCCAGAAATGTCCTGTGTTCATCCTCATATTTTCGTTTAGTTTTGCTTTTTGCCATTTTGACTCAAGGGTAACAGTCTGCACGTGCATGAAATGTTTACTTATTTTCGCAGCATTAGACGAGACCCGCGCAGATGACGAGCGGTCACATGTCAGACGCAGTGTAAAAAAAAGGTGATAAATCAGTTTTTATATATTGTTTATTGTTTGTTTTAATAAGCCCTGGTGGATTTGAATGTGTTTTAAGAGAGAAAAAAATAAGTGAAACATGAGACAATGCAAAGAGCTGCAGTATATATAAAAAATATTAAACGAGGCAAAGAGCCGCATTCCTATTGGCAGAGAGCCGCCCCTGATCTATATCCTCCCTCTTGGTTTCATCTTCCGTAAGCACATCATTCACTTTCACTGCTACGCGGATGACACCCAGCTCTACCTTTCCTCCAGGCCCTCGTCATCACTCCCACCATCCTCCCTTATCCTCTGCCTACAGGAAATCAACACATGGTTCTCCTCTAACTTTCTCATGCTAAACAGTTTCAAAACAGAAGTCCTCCTAGTAGGCTCCCCATCCACACTCTCCAAATCTAACAGCTCTCAATCAACATCAACAACTCAACTGTCCATCCTTCCCCTCAGGTCAAGAGTGTGGGTGTCATCCTCGACAGTACACTTTCCTTTCACTCACATATCAATAATGTCACCCGGTCTGCATATTTCCACTTACGCAATATCTCTCGTCTTCGCCCCTCCCTCACTCCTCACACCACTGCCATTCTAGTCCACAGCCTTGTAACTTCCCGCATTACTGTAACTCTCTCCTCTTTGGTCTCCCCAATAAATCCCTCCAGAAAAACTAATTTCAGTTTTGATAATGTGCATTATGTAACTTTTCAGGTGAGGGTCCTGGTACTGATCCAGTTTTTGTCCACAGGATTCTGTACAGATGCCTGGTCCATAATGAAGTATTATGGAAAAGCATTCACAAACAAAGCGTATCAGAGAATTCTAACCGGCACTGAAAGCAAGTGCTGTTACCTGTGCCAGGTGCCAAATTAGACTTGGTTTGGCTTAAAATTACTTGAATTCAGAATATTCATCTGGATTTATGTAATTTTAACTAGGTTAAATTAAGGCTTTGTAACTTAAGTAATACCCCTAATCCTAACACCTAATCTCTTAATTAAACAGGAGAGCCTGAATCAGAAATGAAGTCTTTGTTCACACTTTATTAAGTATTGGAGGGGTGGGGGGTATGTTTGGGCACACAGGCACAGTGGTGCAACTCTTGTCTCAAAGCAAGAAGGTCCAGAGTTCAATTCTGGGGTGGGGCAGCTAAAAACTCAGATGGAGACTCAAAAAAGTCAGAAATGTTTACCATTTTTCTCCAACCAAACATCCAAGACAGTCAGAAATGCACATGACACACCAGGTAAACAGACAAACAGACCCTTGCCTCCCTGATAAACTCAACCTTCACGCCTTTCTATGGCCAGGTTTAAGGCACTCTAAGGAGAGACCATGGTTTGTTCACTCAAGAACACCATACAGTGTGAGGTGAACACCAACTGCTTCCCCGCGACTTATAACAAACAGAGAGGTGAAGCCAAAATATCCAGGACACCAGCATGTAGATGAGGGGTCTAGGTGAATATGAGTCTAACACTTTACTCACTGACCACAGTCCCACACTCCCAAACAACAAACAAAAGAGCCCTTCTCGCCTCACTCTTGTTTAAATGTTATCTATGTAATCGCTTTCAACTTGAAGGTTTGTTTCACATCCTGGAGTGAAAATGTTACATAATCTTCAGAGATACTCCTCTTTCGTCAACACAACTTTTACTTTAAATCCAGAGACAAGGAACAGATCAGAAGAAGACCAGAAGAAAACCATGGAACGTATAATCCTGCTCCTGCTCTGCCTCTGCTCCTATTGCTCCGGACAAGGTACTGAACCAGAACTAAACCAGGACTAAACCAGGACTGAACCAGAACTATACCAGGACTGAACCAGAACTGAATCAGGACTGTGTGTGTTCTCAGAGTGCCGTATGGAGCTGAAGAGGAATATTGGTTATATGGGTACTGTTCTGGACACGATTTACTCTGCTGACGTGCAACACTGTCAGCTCCTCTGCACCAGTCACCCGCGCTGTCAGTTCTTCATGTACTACAGGCACATCGCTGACCCCAAGGAAAGGTGAGAGGGAGGGCATCTGAAGCAATCTGAGGTACAGGGAGGACACCTGACACACGGGATGCATCTTACATACGGGGAGGGCATCTGACAAGTGTTTTCTGCAGGTTCCATTGCGAACTGAAGAGCACCTCCAACGGTGAACCCGTCGCAAAGGTAGAAATCCCCATAGTCGTCTCAGGGTACTCGCTCAAATTCTGCCCCACCTACGCAGGTACTACACACGTACTACACAATTACTGCATAATTACTACACAATTACTACACAAGTACTACAGAAATATTACACAGGTACTACAGAAGTAGTGCACAGTGCTACACAAATACTACACAGATACTATACAGGTACTACACAAGTACTTCACAAGTATCAAACAGGTTTTAAATAAAAATTAAAGCCGCAAGCGTTGCATTCCCTGTGGGTGGCGCTGACGCACCACTTGCCTCTGTTTTATTGCGCCATTGGGCTGCACTTGTCACCAAACAAACTCAAAAGACATTGGAAGCGCTGATGCATATAATGCAAAAACACGGGTTTTTCCAGGCATCGCCATGGCAACACCGTGGAAAATACAAACTTTGCCCCCGAAGAATCACTGTGACAAATTTCATGTTCGTCATTGAAGGTAATAAGTCGTTATAAGACTTTGAAATGTACAAAAAACTGGAAATTTTCGCTTCGCCCATTGACTCAATGTTGACGCTGACATGCTAGCAAGAACAAATATGGATACAGGGGTCTGTGCAGGGGGTGACGGGGGCACGAAGTTGTACGCAGTCTGCTTCGCCCATGCACTCATCGTTGCGGAAGCAATAGGCCCTACGCCCCCTGTATGGGTTCGGGCCTAATAAAACACATAATTTTACAAATAATGAATGAGGTCATAGGTCACATAAGTCACATGTGGTCATATATTATAGGTCACCTAGGTCATATTTGTATCTGTTTTGTATTGAAAATTGTGTTCCTGTATCCAGAACCACATCTGCGCCGCATCTATCCAGACACAGAGTTCATTCATTCCAGCTATGACTTGTTCTTTACACCTGATGCCCCGGAGTGCCAACGAATCTGCACCCAAGAGCCAGACTGTAGTTTCTTCACCTGGACTAGCCCCCAGCACAATGACCAGGATCGCAGGTGGGTACGGGAGGGCATCTGAGGCACGAGGAGGACATATGACACATGGGGGAGGTGTATCTGACACATTGCATGTGTTGCAGGCTTATGTGCTCTCTGATGTTCTCGTGGAAGGTTCCTCGGATTCCTGTGGTGGAACAGAGAAGCAGAGTCATCTCAGGGTTCAACCCCATGACGGACTTCAGAATCACAAACTCCACAGAAGGTTTGAACCAAGACTGAACCAGGACTGAACCAAGTCTGAACCAAAAATAAACAAAATCTAAACCAGATCTAAACAAGGTATAAACCAGGAGTAAACAAGGTGTAAAGCAAGACTGAACCAAGTCTAAACCAGGACTAAATCAGAACTAAACCAGGACTGAATCAGGACTAAACCAGAACTAAACCAGGACTAAACAGGGTTTATTTTTCAGCCTGTGCAGTGACGCTCCTCTCAGACACAGACTTCAGACAGGGTGCCTCTCAGCTCTCAAAGGAACCAGCCGTGAATGCAGAGCACTGCCAGGCCCTGTGCTCCGCCCACCCAGTGTGCACCCACTACACCTACGAGAGGTACACACACGCACACAGCTACGGCAGATACACAGACACAGCTAAGGCAGGTACACACACACAGCAAAGTCAGGTACACACTCAAACACAGCTACAGCAGGCAAGTACACACACAGCTACGGCAGATACACACACACACCTACAACAGGTACACGTGTACACACATTACGGGAGGTACATATACACAATCCCACAACAGCTACATGCACACACACACTTACGGTAGGTGCATGTGTACACACACACCTCTAGCAAGTACACACACCTGCGACAGGTACACACACACACACACATGTCCAACAGGTACAGACACCTCTGGCAGGTAGACACACACACATGCACACACGTGCACACAAGCGTACACACGCGCACACACCCCCACACACGTAGGCACACACGTGCACACACATGTGGGGTTCCTATGCTTGTTGGAGACACTACATTGACTTTCATTCGTTTCCTGAAGACTGATCATAACCTTAACCATAATCACTACTTGCCTAAGTTTGACCTGCCAAAGGAAACTAGGCTGGCTATTTAACGAAAATCTGGTGGGAATACTTTTGTTTAATATTAATATTATATTAATATCTTTGTACTTTGTCCCTTCAAATAAAGACTAAACTAACTAAAAATTGAGTTCCTACCCTTAAACTATTTTAACCCACATCGGAGCTTCAAACCATATTGTTGATCATAATACATCATAGAGACGTGATTATTGTCCCATACAGAAGGCAGGTTTCCATGGTGTGAGAAACACCCACTCACATGTGCACATGCACGTACTCAAGTGCACATACACATGTGCACATACACATGTACACACACATGCAGATACACACACAGTGTATCTAACCACTGTCCCAGTTCCCTTTAGCTCAGCTCTGTGTGAGGGTGTGTGTGAGTGGCTCATTTATGTGACAAACATTTGTAACAGTGACAAGGTCCATCGTCTCACTATATTAATATTTATACAACCACAACATCTGGAACAGAGAGATTCATGTCAGAGACCTACTGAGGAAAATGTTTGTGGATGGTCTCAAAGCGGTGGCAGAAAGTGTTCATTTGTTTCTCTTCTCTGTATTAAAACACTGTGTGTCTTGTTTTCAGACCTTATTGTTACATTTTAAAAAGGACAAACTCAAGTTCCACAAATGCTGCAGGGCTCATCTCTGGAGTGCCCGCTCGCTTCTGTCTACAGGACAACAGTAAGGAATCCTCTGCACCATCTGACCTCCTCTGAATCCTCTACTCCTCTGACCCCCTCCTCTCTCCTCTGCTCCTCTGACCCTCTTCTCTGCTTCTCTGACCCTCTGTTCTATTCTTCTGACCCCCTCCTCTCTCCTCTGCTCCTCTGACCCTCTCCTTTGTCCTCAGAGTGGGTGGGAGAGCTGTTCCCTGGTTTGGAATTCCCTGGTTCGGACATAACAGCGTTTGTCATAAATGATGGTGATGTACTAAAGTGTCAAAAAGCCTGCTCTGTAACACCACCTTGTCAGTTTTTCTCCTTTGTCTCCAAGGAAAACAGGTAACACTTAAATTCACACATTGTTAATGACTGAAGTAAGGAATATATTTGACTAATCCTGTGTTTGTTCCTCTCAGGGGTAGTTGCTATCTGAAAGCCGTCATCACTGTTCCTACTCCCGATAAAGTCGTTCGAACTAAAAACATGATGTCGGGCTTCAGCCTGAGGGAGCTGTAAAGAGCCCTCCCATCCTCCTGCATCCCTGTGTGTCAAGTAGTGCTCTCATCTCACAGCAAGAAGGTCCTGGGTTCAATCCTGGGGTGGGGCCTTTCTGTGTGGAGTTTGCATGTTCCACCTGTGCCTACAAAGTTTCCTCTGGGTGCACCACTTCCTCCTACCACTCGTGGGCTCCCCTGAAAAAATCTAATTAAAATTCTAAATCTCAATGGGACTATCCTGGTTAAATAAAGGTCAACAAAAACATAGCTCATATATAATATATAATAATAATAACTTCATGCCGTCTCTTTAAAATGTATATATTTTCTTGTAGCAATAAACTATGAACTACTAGAGGGAGTCAGTTGCCCAAGTATAAATAGGTCAGTCTTTTACAGTATAAACTCTTACATAATCGATGAACATGATGAGAATGATTCAGATTTTTTTGTAGGGATGGCTGATACTAGAGCTCATGCCACAAGATCTCATGAGACAAAATCCCCATCAGATTATGCAGGCGTAGAGACTGATCTTATGAGAGGATTTTTCATGTGTTTACGTTGGCATTGGACAAAAAAAGATTCAGTGCCAGTTACATTTCTTGAGAAGCTGTAGTTCTAAAATCAGTGCTACAGTCACAGCAAAAACATGATATGAAGTCAATCAAAATGAAGGTCGGAACAGAACCTGACAATTGATTTATTGTAAGTGTTGTCAAAATCTCGTGTCTCATCTCGTCATGTGGGAATTGTGTGTCGTTTCACCCCAAATCATTGACTTTTGTTGATAGTTGTCTGTATAGAAATAAATAACAAATAAATTTTATATATGCATCCATCCATTTTCTTCCACTTATCTGGGGCTGGGTCGCGGGACAGCAGTCTTATCAGAGACTCCCAGACCTCTCTTACCCCAGGTGCCTCTCGAGGTGGAGGAGCAGTGGCTCTACTCTGAGCTCCTCACCTTATCTCTAAGGGAGCGCCCAGTCACCCTGATATATTGTATAAGCAACTCTTGAGGTCAAAATAAGTTTAATGTGTACTGCCGGCATCTAATTATAAAGCATTTTAATTGTCAGAGAATCAGGAAGTGCTTGGTTAGCATGTTAGTTGCTGTTGACTGCAAAACTCTGCTTTTATAAACTCATAGTAGCTGTAGCAAATATATTTTACACCAGTTTGTGGAAAAATATTGAAAAGAAAAGTAGCCAACAAAAATATGTTTCCAGACCTCACGGAAAAATCCATCCAAAATGTAGTGACACTGTATACATTTCAGACAGTATAACTTTGTATTTATTTTATTTGTATTAGTCTAATCATAACTATATTACGTTCAGACATGTTTTGTTTGAATGAACCCTTGTAAACATTATGGTTGCTAGGTAACAGTTATGCAATTACCCCTACATATGTTTTATCTGCTGCCTGTGTCAAACCAGGTAAAATAATAAAAAAAAAAGATAAAAAACAATAAAAGGTAACATGGTGATATAAATATGTTATATGTTATTAATACCCCTTCTTTAAGATAATATATTTGAGAAGCATCTGTGTATTTAACTTAAAGGTATTTCACAGACCTCAGCCGAACACGCGGTCTTTTCTCTTTGGCCACACCTTCCTACGCTAATAACTTCCTCCTTTACAAGCAGACTGTGAGAGATGGAGTTAAATGTTCTGTCAGAGATAACTGCCACAAACTTTAAGAGGCAGGATTATCAGATTAACAACTTCAACCTTCAAGTATAAAATTTGCCACAAAATCTAACATCAGGACCCGTGGCCATCGTGCTAGGACTGGTACAAACACAACAAGTCCTACTTTTTTACTACCACATTGTTACATAAACTGACAGAACCATGTTCTACCCATTGACTGTATATATAAATTGACACAGCTAACCTGCTAGACACTGCGTTACAAATAGGAAGTGAGAACGGGTGCACTTTCTGCTTCTTTGACTGAAAAACTGTTGCTCTTCTCTCTCTAACTGCTGCTCGTCATTTTGGTCTTTGGTCTGACGTCACACCCCCTCAGTCCACTTCTTTATACAGTCTATGGTTGTACCCACATGAGCAGGATTCCTGTGGAGGGAGAGTTTTACTCTCAGTCATGATCAGGGATGTGCACATGTGAGACTATGTGGAAATATTCTCAACTAAAATGTTATAGTTTCAAATCACAGGCACAGTTCTGATCAAGAATGTAGAAAATCAGTGTTATGATAGTTAATATAAAGCTGGTGAAGGAGGCCAGAGCGACACAAACTGGCCAAGGGTCTATTAGTATCTTAAAGTGTCATACAAACACTTGAAATTCAATTATCAGCCATTTCTTTGATACTCCTTATGGTTTTTATGTAGCACGCTGGTGAAAAATGCTTTAGTTTTTTTGAAGACTTCTCATAACCATAGACATCGGCTTAAAGAGCTCAAATATGACTCACTATTGCACAATCGTGGCCTGAATGTAGAGGACTAATAATCATATGACCAGTGTATGAAACTTGGGGATTAAATTCTATGCATAAGAAGATGCAAAAGTTATATTATGGATATGGGGCATTTTTTACAGTTGATCTGCAGGGGCGCAAAGACTCCTAAAAACACATATGCTTAGTCTGTCCAGGTTGAAATTCGTGTCCCTTATACACTGCCTGACACTGATTAAATTGATAATTCACACTTAATGCTCAGTGCTATAGCGCCACCAATAGGACAGAAATGGTTGTAATTTTGCAGAAAATTCCTCTATGTGACCCTGATCATAAAATATAAGTAAAAGACAAGAACATTAAGTGCATCTTCATGAATTGTTTTCCACATAAGTGAAAGTGTCTGTATAGTTTCTGTCAGACACTTGACATTCAGGCTAAAGTCTACAGTAAATGTCAAAGGCCTCTGTTCACACCTGTGTTAACATTGTTTCACCCTTAATCCAGAATCAACCTTTAAAGGTTACACAAAATCTATTCTTGTGAGCTTTAAGCCATGTTATAATGCTGTTACCTGATCAAAAACAAACCTGGAGTTGTTGTTTTGTTTCATTCACACATGTTTGAGGAATCTTATATTATTAGTCTGTCCACATCTCCAAAGTTCAAAATGCTCCGTTCCACCTTGTGATGTCATGTAGTGGTAATTTTCAAGTTAACAGCCTTTTACCTTTAGTTCAGGTAGAGGTGTTGGCATTTCCAGGGCCGAAATTGTCCAAATGATTCTAACGAAGGTGTATGGAGTTTAAAAACCTGGTGGAGCACTTCCTGTATTACCACAGGACATCACAAGGTGGAAAAGAGTGTTTTTAATTTGAGAGAAGAACTCAGCCTAAATAGGCAGGGTTTGTCTGTTAAACATGTGTGAATGAAACAAAACACAGCTCTGGGTCTATTTTTGTTGAGGAAACAACATTATAGATCAGAAAACAGCATATTTGTTGGGCCTTTTTAACCATTTTAACTCCAAATCACATTCTGAGACTACATTAGGCCTGTTCTGGACTGGGCTCAGTACCCACCACAGGAACATGGACCGAAGACTGATTCTGGCTCTTGATCTCCAGCTGTAAAGCCCTCTGTTCTACATGTACATCTATGGTGGAATGTTCAGTAGTTACCATGGAGACACAATGTGCATATTAGCATACACTGTCAAAAAAAATAAATAAAATAAAAAAACACTCAAGAAAAACCACAAAAATGGATTTAAACAACACATTTTAGGAGCGTGTGATGAATCTGATCATTCATGGTTCTGTTTAGGCGTTTGATTTTCAACAAAAAGGTGGGAGTGACTGAAAAACTGCTGGCTAATGCTACCGAGCTTGTGACTGTAATTTTATGTGTGTGACTTCTTTAACAGTATAAATCATCTGTAGTTGCATTTAAATCAGTTCTTTGTGGTCAGATTGTGTGTTGGATTAAAAACTGAGATTAAAGTCTCATAGAGCTTCTGACAGACCAGGGCCTACAGTCAGCATCACACCTCCAGGGAATGTTGATAACATCAGCTGCAAACATCTCCATGTTCTAGTGGCAGACCCTCCACTAAATGTGCACAGTGCACCTTTATAGTTGAATTCAGCACATGGATTTTAATTTCAGTTTTGACAATGTGCATTATGTAACTTTTCAGGTGAGCATCGCGCTGCCACCTTCTCGTCTCCACTGTGAAGTTTTTGCTTTCCTGGGATGTTGTACAGTGTGACATTCAGGTTTTCGATTGTGCCTTTATATGTTTTCATTATGGATGTGTTTACTGTACTGAAAAACTGAAAAAAATACATCCTGCAAGACTGTGTGCGGGCTTGCATCTCCACAAACTTGACAATCTGGCTCCTTTGTCTATAATATTCCACAGTATGACATAAAACATATTTATCTCCATGGAGAAAGTTCTGAAGTATGATGTTAACTTTCTATTTCCATGGAACCATGCAGGTGACTTTCCACCTCCAGAAAGCTACATACTCTCACTTTAAAATGTTCTCAAAGTGGGCAAGCCCTTTGTGTCCTGTAAAGTTCTGTCATGTGGCAGATGGGTCTGACTTTAGCTGTAGTTTAGTCCTGGTACTGATCCAGTTTTTGTCCACAGGATTCTGTACAGATGCCTGGTCCATAATGAAGTATTATGGAAAAGCATTCACAAACAAAGTGTATCAGAGAATTCTAACCGGCACTGAAAGCAAGTGCTGTTACCTGTGCCAGGTGCCAAATTAGACTTGGTTTGGCTTAAAATTACTTGAATTCAGAATATTCATCTGGATTTATGTAATTTTAACTAGGTTAAATTAAGGCTTTGTAACTTAACCTCCTGAGACCTGAGCTCTTGCATGACATGTTTTATTTATTTCTTTTTGTTATATGAGCTGGCTGGGACCTGATGAGTGTAAATACAAAGAATTATCTTTTTACATTATGTAGTTTCTGAGAAACATTATGTAAATCAAATGTCCTCATATGTAGACATTTTAATCATTTTGATAAAACATTTGAATAATGATTTGCAAAAACTATTTATTAAGACCCTGAACACAGCAACATTTGTCCTGATGTAAAAACAAAATGAGAAACAACAATTGTGTCTCTTGGAACAATGTGTCTCATGTGAAGAGCTGCTGACAGGAGCAGGAAGAAAAATAAAATAAAAATAAAATATTCTAAACATTCTAAACAGTTAAAAATGAACATATATAATATATTTACATTGTTGCTGTTATTCTTCATCTAATAATTCGCACTGTGGCCTAGACAAGCCAAAAACGTGTTGTCCACATATGAGGACACCAGGTCTCAGGAGGTTAAGTAATACCCCTAATCCTAACACCTAATCTCTTAATTAAACAGGTGAGCCTGAATCAGAAATTAAGTCTTTGTTCACACTTTATTAAGTATTGGAGGGGTGGGGGGTTTGTTTGGGCACACAGGCACAGTGGTGCAACTCTTGTCTCAAAGCAAGAAGGTCCAGAGTTCAATTCTGGGGTGGGGCAGCTAAAAACTCAGATGGAGACTCAAAAAAGTCAGAAATGTTTACCATTTTTCTCCAACCAAACATCCAAGACAATCACAAATGCACATGACACACCAGGTAAACAGACAAACAGACCCTTGCCTCCCTGATAAACTCAACCTTCACGCCTTTCTATGGCCAGGTTTAAGGCACTCTAAGGGGAGACCATGGTTTGTTCACTCAAGAACACCATACAGTGTGAGGTGAACACCAACTGCTTCCCCGCGACTTATAACAAACAGAGAGGTGAAGCCCAAATATCCAGGACACCAGCATGTAGATGAAGGGTCTAGGTGAATATGAGTCTAACACTTTACTCACTGACCACAGTCCCACACTCCCAAACAACAAACAAAAGAGCCCTTCTCGCCTCGCTCTTGTTTAAATGTTATCTATGTAATCGCTTTCAGCTTGAAGGTTTGTTTCACATCCTGGAGAGAAAATGTTACATAATCTTCAGAGATACTCCTCTTTCGTCAACACAACTTTTACTTTAAATCCAGAGACAAGGAACAGATCAGAAGAAGACCAGAAGAAAACCATGGAACGTATAATCCTGCTCCTGCTCTGCCTCTGCTCCTATTGCTCCGGACAAGGTACTGAACCAGAACTAAACCAGGACTAAACCAGGACTGAACCAGAACTAAACCAGGACTAAACCAGGACTGAACCAGAACTAAACCAGGACTAAACCAGGACTGAATCAGGACTGAACCAGGACTGAATCAGGACTGTGTGTGTTCTCAGAGTGCCGTACGGAGCTGGAGAGGAATATTGGTTATATGGGTACTGTTCTGGACACGATTTACTCTGTTGGCGCACAACACTGTCAGCTCCTCTGCACCAGTCACCCGCGCTGTCAGTTCTTCATGTATCATAGGCACATCGCTGACCCCGAGGAAAGGTGAGAGGGAGGGCATCTGAGGCAATCTGAGGTACAGGGAGGACACCTGACACACGGGATGTATCTTACACACGGGGAGGGCATCTGACACAAGTGTTTTCTGCAGGTTCCATTGCGAACTGAAGAGCACCTCCAACGGTGAACCTGTCGCAAAAGTAGAAATCCCCATGGTCATCTCAGGGTACTCGCTCAAATTCTGCCCCACCTACGCAGGTACTACACACGTACTACACAATTACTGCATAATTACTACACAATTACTACACAGGTACTACAGAAATACTATACAGGTACTAAACAAGTACTTCACAAGTATCACACAGGTTTTAAATATTAAAAAAACACATAATTTTACAAATAATGAATGAGGTCATAGGTCACATAAGTCACATGTGGTCATATATTATAGGTCACCTAGGTCATATTTGTATCTGTTTTGTATTGAATATTGTGTTCCTGTATCCAGAATTACATCTGCGCCGCATCTATCCAGACACAGAGTTCATTCATTCCAGCTATAACTTGTTCTTTACACCTGATGCCCCGGAGTGCCAACGAATCTGCACCCAAGAGCCAGACTGCAGTTTCTTCACCTGGACTAGCCCCCAGCACAAGGACCAGGACCGCAGGTGGGTACGGGAGGGCATCTGAGGCACGAGGAGGACATATGACACATGGGGGAGGGTATCTACAGTGCGGGAAGCGTATCTGACACATTGCATGTGTTGCAGGCTTATGTGCTCTCTGATGTTCTCGTGGAAGGTTCCTCGGATTCCTGTGGTGGAACAGAGAAGCAGAGTCATCTCAGGGTTCAACCCCATGACGGACTTCAGAATCACAAACTCGACAGAAGGTTTGAACCAAGACTGAGCCAGGACTGAAGCAAGTCTGAACCAAAAATAAACAAAATCTAAACCAGATCTAAACAAGGTGTAAACCAGGAGTAAACAAGGTCTAAAGCAAGACTGAACCAAGTCTAAACCAGGACTAAATCAGAACTAAACCAGGACTAAACAGGGTTTATTTTTCAGCCTGTGCAGTGACGCTCCTCTCAGACACAGACTTCAGACAGGGTGCCTCTCAGCTCTCAAAGGAACCAGCCGTGAATGCAGAGCACTGCCAGGCCCTGTGCTCCGCCCACCCAGTGTGCACCCACTACACCTACGAGAGGTACACACACACGCACACAGCTACGGCAGATACACAGACACAGCTAAGGCAGGTACACACACACAGCAAAGTCAGGTACACACTCAAACACAGCTACAGCAGGCAAGTACACACACAGCTATGGCAGATACACACACACACCTACAACAGATACACATGTACACACAACTACGGGAGGTACATATACACACTCCCACAACAGCTACATGCACACACACCTATGGCAGGTACATGTGCACACACACACATTTACGGCAGGTGCATGTGTACACACACATCTCTAGCAGGTACACACACCTGCGACAGGTACACACACACACACACACACACATGTCCAACAGGTACAGACACCTCTGGCAGGTAGACACACACACATGCACACACGTGCACACAAACATACACGTAGGCACACACGTGCACACACGTGCACACACATGTGGGGTTCCTATGCTTGTTGGAGACACTACATTGACTTCCATTCGTTTCCTGAAGACTGATCATAACCTTAACCATAATCACTACTTGCCTAAGCTTGACCTGCCAAAGGAAACTAGGCTGGCTATTTAACGAAAATCTGGTGGGAATACTTTTGTTTAATAATAATATTACATTAATATTTTGTACTTTGTCCCTTCAAATAAAGACTAAACTAACTAAAATTGAGTTCCTACCCTTAAACTATTTTAACCCACATCGGAGCTTCAAACCATATTGTTGATCATAATACATCATAGAGACGTGATTATTGTCCCATACAGAAGGCAGGTTTCCATGGTGTGAGAAACACCCACTCACATGTGCACATGCACGTACTCAAGTGCACATACACATGTGCACATACACACATGCACATACATGTGCACATACACACATGCACATACACGTGTACACACACATGCAGATACACACACAGTGTATCTAACCACTGTCCCAGTTCCCTTTAGCTCAGCTCTGTGTGAGGGTGTGTGTGAGTGGCTCATTTATGTGACAAACATTTGTAACAGTGACAAGGTCCATCGTCTCACTATATTAATATTTATACAACCACAACATCTGGAACAGAGAGATTCATGTCAGAGACCTACTGAGGAAAATGTTTGTGGATGGTCTCAAAGCGGTGGCAGAAAGTGTTCATTTGTTTCTCTTCTCTGTATTAAAACACTGTGTGTCTTGTTTTCAGACCTTATTGTTACATTTTAAAAAGGACAAACTCAAGTTCCACAAATGCTGCAGGGCTCATCTCTGGAGTGCCCGCTCGCTTCTGTCTACAGGACAACAGTAAGGAATCCTCTGCACCATCTGACCTCCTCTGAATCCTCTACTCCTCTGACCCCCTCCTCTCTCCTCTGCTCCTCTGACCCTCTTCTCTGCTTCTCTGACCCTCCCTTCTGTTCTTCTGACCTCCTCCTCTCTCCTCTGCTCCTCTAACCCTCTCCTTTGTCCTCAGAGTGGGTGGGAGAGCTGTTCCCTGGTTTGGAATTCCCTGGTTCGGACATAACAGCGTTTGTCATAAATGATGGTGATGTACTAAAGTGTCAAAAAGCCTGCTCTGTAACACCACCTTGTCAGTTTTTCTCCTTTGTCTCCAAGGAAAACAGGTAACACTTAAATTCACACATTGTTAATGACTGAAGTAAGGAATATATTTGACTAATCCTGTGTTTGTTCCTCTCAGGGGTAGTTGCTATCTGAAAGCCGTCATCACTGTTCCTACTCCCGATAAAGTCGTTCGAACTAAAAACATGATGTCGGGCTTCAGCCTGAGGGAGCTGTAAAGAGCCCTCCCATCCTCCTGCATCCCTGTGTGTCAAGTAGTGCTCTCATCTCACAGCAAGAAGGTCCTGGGTTCAATCCTGGGGTGGGGCCTTTCTGTGTGGAGTTTGTATGTTCCACCTGTGCCTACAAAGTTTCCTCTGGGTGCACCACTTCCTCCTACCACTCGTGGGCTCCCCTGAAAAAATCTAATTAAAATTCTAAATCTCAATGGGACTATCCTGGTTAAATAAAGGTCAACAAAAACATAGATCATATATAATATATAATATTACACTTAAAATACAAATTCTTCATGCTGTATCTTTAAAATGTATATATTTTCTTGTAGCAATAAACTATGAACTACTAGAGGGAGTCAGTTGCCCAAGTATAAATAGGTCAGTCTTTTACAGTATAAACTCTTACATAATCGATGAACATGATGAGAATGATTCAGATTTTTTTGTAGGGATGGCTGATACTAGAGCTCATGCCACAAGATCTCACGAGACAAAATCCCCATCAGATTATGCAGGCGTGGAGACTGATCTTATGAGAGGATTTTTCATGTGTTTACGTTGGCATTGGACAAAAAAAGATTCAGTGCCAGTTACATTTCTTGAGAAGCTGTAGTTCTAAAATCAGTGCTACAGTCACAGCAAAAACATGATATAAAGTCAATCAAAATGAAGGTGGGAACAGAACCTGACAATTGATTTATTGTAAGTGTCGTCAAAATCTCGTGTCTCATCTCGTCATGTGGGAATTGTGTGTCGTTTCACCCCAAATCATTGACTTTTGTTGATAGTTGTCTGTATAGAAATAAATAACAAATTAATTTTATATATGCATCCATCGATTTTCTTCCACTTATCCAGGGCTGGGTTTTATTTGTATTAGTCTAATCATAACTATATTATGTTCAGACATGTTTTGTTTGAATGAACCCTTGTAAACATTATGGTTGCTAGGTAACAGTTATGCAGTTACCCCTACATATGTTTTATCTGCTGCCCGTGTCAAACCAGGTAAAATAATAAAAAAAAAGACTCAAAACTTGAAAAAGAAAACAATTAGTGCTACTAGACAAACTCAAACAGGTCACATAGGCCCTGTTTTTGTTGGCCACTCAGGCGGTGCCACACAGACCATTGCACTTGTCCAGGGACGGCTGGTATCAGTGAGCTAGTCGGGCTGAACTGTTGACATTCATCACTGATTTGTTTTTATTTGGACAGTGTAGGTTCCCTTGAGTCTGTGAGAGACGACTAACTGGGTCAATGGTTAAACCAGGAGATGCATTTTTTTCCCCCCTAAGAGCCACATTCAAATCCAGGCATGTGGCAGAGGGCAGCACTATCGATCATTGGTCCGACAAATGCTCAAGCAGGTTTCAGTCAATTATAAGCGACTGTATCTACACTATGCTATAATCACTATTCTCAAACATTATTGAGGGCAGATTAAAGTAGGCCAAAGATGCGGCCCACAGGTCTAGTTTAATCTAATATTTGCACAACATAAATATGTGTAAGGAGTTTTATGTGTAAGGAGTTTTATGGCTTTTCCTTCTTATTTAGTTCCAAAAACTCCTGATGTAAGAGACACTTCGGAGAGATTCAGTGGGCATGTTAAGACTTTTTTGAGGGGAAGCATTTTAGGATTCAAGCTAAATCTGATTGAGCATTTAAATAGCAGAATTCTGCTGTGTGTGTATGCATCGAAGTGTGGTTATAAAACCGATTTTTTTTGAATACACAGCAGTGAGTTAAAAATCTGAATTCAGTTAAAAGTTCACAAATCTCAGTTTTGTCCCAAACTGTTTTGTGATGTTTCAGTACAGCTTCTGGCTGTGGATCAACAGTGAAGCTTTGGGATACACAAACTGGTGTCCTGGAGCACCGGCAAACAAATGTGCAAACAGAAAATGTGCTGTGACTAATTACTCATGTAAGTACCCACCAATCTGAAGGTTGGCACATTGTATGTACTAGTACATACTGTACTTGGGCAAGACACTTCACCCACCATACCTGCAGTGTAGATGTATACTTATGAATGAGAGTGTGTTTATGAGAGCGAGTATGGGACAATGGCCCTCATTTACTACCACTGCTGTGAAAAGGGTGTATGTCCGGGTGTATATCTGGGTGTATATGTGAGTGTATATCTGGGTGTGTACCTGTACACCAGAGGACATATAGTATTTATGACCCTGTGTGTACAGCTCATATCCTGCCTATGCACAAGCAGCTGATGATATGAACAAATGAAAAGCAGCATCATTTGAATGTCTCAGAGGGCCCTGTCCTCCAGAAGATGAAATCATAAAAAATTACAAGAAAGAACAAATACGTTGTTTTGACTCATTGTAAAAGACAGAAAATAAGTGATACTGCAGAAAAAGAAACCTTAACCAAAAATATCATATATTTGTTATTAAATAACTTAATTAATACACATTTTACTTTATTAATTCAACTTCCAAATCAATAGAACAGCGTGGCCTACATGCGACACATGTGAGAAAAGAGCTACAGTCGGACTAGATCCAAACCCAGATGCCTGAAGCAGCTGAAAGCAGCTCTGGTTCAGGCTCAGAGGAGTTGGAGAGGGGGAGTTACAGATGCCCGGGTCGGAGCAGCACTTCCCTCAGGAAGAACTAAGTAAGCCCATGACGAGCAGCTCAGAGCAACATATAACAGACTAGACCAGATCTGCGCTTGAGTCTGGATCTGCGCTTCAGTCTGGTCACATGTAGTTAAACGTTGTTTTCCTGTGCATTTTGCTCTATGTTTGAAAAGGGTATATGCAGTATGCCACCTGCACCATGCACTCACATCACTTTGGATAAATCCTGGAGAGCGCCTTGTTTCAGTCGTACAACAAATAAATGCACTGAATTTGCTGAGAAGTTTCATAAATGAGGGCTAATGAGCAGAAATGAGCCCATGGCTGCAATCTGGTGTTTGTTAGGTGCACTGTATTCCCGGGGAAGAAACGGAAGTTTAAATGACAAAAATTGAGCACGCCTTAGACTTAAATAAAACATCTCCATGGAAAATAGAGGGTTTCGGACCTTCATCTAAACACTTAGTGCCCCTTTAACACCCTGTCCACAGCAGATGAAGTGACTTAATTACGTGGCTCTTTGTCTCCTCTCTTGGTGGGTCTTCACTAGGAAAGAAATGCTGGAGTAATCACCTTTGCTACAGTCATTACTCCTACATCTGTGAGAGAGAAGAAAGTGATTATTTAGACTCATAACTCTACCAACTGCACCCATCTGCTCAGTGTGAGCATGCGTGCATGACATTATGAAAAGATCAAATCAAATCTTCTTTTGGTAACATTTTTCATGAGTAGATAGATGAAGTCAGACTGTCAGATTGTAAACTTAATTAAAAAGCATTGAAACTATGCCTATGCTCTGTGTGTTTATTATTATTAATGCCCGAGCACAAATGTGCCAGAGCCCTACTGTATTTGTACAATTTTGACAAAAAAAAAAACACCACCTCAAATACAAAAAAATACTAATAACAAAAAAAATAGACAAATGAAACTTAGCATCAAAAATAGGTAATGTCAGAACATGTAAAAAATGATATTATGGCCCCGCCCTAAACCCTACAGTAAGTCAGCCATATTGGATCAAACACTGGATTGACAAAATGATAACTCATCATTGCTCATCATAATCTTTTGACCTCTCCTCCAACAGTTTTCATCAAAAGCACTTCAAACTTGGCCAAAACACACAAAACCCAGATTGAAAAAGTCAACACTTATACATATTCTGGGTTTTGGCTTGATAAAAACTTATCCTTTAAAAAACATATCTTGGAATTATGTAACAGTTTAAAAGCTAAATTATCATTTTATTACAGAAACAAATATTGTATCTCAATAAATTACAGAAAAGCAATTCAGGACACAAAGGAACCTTTCTTTGTGTCCTGGATTATGGGGATGTGGTACATGCAGACTTCAGCCTCTGCTTTGAAACTGTTGGATCCACTCTTTAATCGGCCCTTTGTTTCATAACAGGTGATGTGGAAAAATGGGTTGTCCATCACCGTCTGTTAGAAGAGAACAGCGCTGTATGAAATTTATCTGTAAGGGCAATGTCAGTTGTAATATTGTCATGCAATGTATTTATTCATATAGTGGCTATGGCATCGTATTCAGGGTCCTTAAGATGCACGTATCATTACCAGTGGCTGGTAACGATATATGAGAGATTGAACAAATTTTAGTGCAGATTTAACTGAGGTGATTTCAATGCATCACATTATTATTAACATTATAAACTCGCTTTTTCATTGTGGAGCTCCGTCTCCCTGCGTGAGCTGCAAGTCCACTCTAGTGTCTCCAAATGTTTTTAAACGCACTGTAGCTTTAAGTGCCCAGCTGTGCAACAACAGTACAATTTGCAGCGTTTCTCAGCAGCTGTGAGCCACTGGTACCGTTCCGTTCATAGTTGCTCGTTTGGAAATGACGGACAAACCATTTTCCTTGCTGGGACAGGTTAGCTAGCACAGGGCCGACCTCTTCTCATAATATACAGCTTTTGTGAAAGGCCCGTCTAGAAAATGGTAAAAAAAAAAGTATATCTGCAACCAGATCAGTCTCTTCTCCTCCTTCGGTCATTATGGGTTAAAAATACAGCAATAGCTGTTGGATCTCTGAATTTAGTTTGAGATTCTGCGCCTTTCAGGCTGTATCAGTGTGTATCCAATCCCAGGACACGTACATGTCCTGTTCAGCGTAAGACCTTCTAGCTGGGCCTGGTACGCAGAGTTGAGATCTGATTGACTACTGAAACTGACTGTGTCTGTGTCGACTTACAGTGGACGGGGCCAGCTCTGTTTATTCTGAAGGCCCCAGGAAAATGAAATTTGCCTAACAACACAAGCTAGTTGAAATATAATTGGATAAAAAGTCTACCACAATAAAAAACATTGGAAATCACTCAACTAAGTAGATAATATTTTTGTTTACATATTTATGAAAAAAAATAAATAAATAAATTTACTTTTCTGAGCATGTTAAGGCCAGCAGACAAGGCCTTGCTGGTCCTGACAGCCCACCACTTTTCATTACACTTTAACTATTTGTACTGTCATCAACTAAAGTGTGCAGATTTTGTTGGCGCAATAGCACTAAAAAACCACCAGAGGGAGACAAATTTTTATTTTTGTATTTTTTGAAGCAGCCCTATAAATTATACATTTACTTTATTATTTTTATTGATGTTGTTGTTATTATTATTATTGTACAAACACACACACAAATATCTAAAATAAAATACAATTAAGTTAACAAAAAATAGGTATCTTTTATGCATTAATAAGCTATATTTTCAAAAATAAGATTTATAGGCAGATAGAAGCCACAGACAGATAATTTAACTATAATAACACTGTAATGCTCCGTAGCCTGTAACAGGCTGGTTTAGCCTCTTGTATGTGTGTTTATGGGGGGTGCGGGGGTGTACTTCCAGCCCCTCTCCATTTTGGGACCGGGACAGGAAGTGGGATCTGCAAGGAAACATGATCGCCCCTCTCTCTTCCCCCCCCCCCCCCTCCCTCCACCCTTTGCTTCTCGTCTTTTTGTGAGTCCCAGGCTGCCCACACATCTACTATCTCTGCCCATTGTTTATAATTGCAAGACTTACTGCTAATTAAACAGGGAATAGTTTAAAAATTGAAATTAAAGGGGCAATATGTAACTTTTCTGGTGGAGGGTTCGCCATCTGCATGAAATGTCATCCATTTTTCTGAAATGTTACAAGATTTGACATTAAATTAATTTATATTCCACTTATTCAATTATAAGTGTTAATATTGGTCAAAAACATGCATTTGGAGCAGGTCCTCCTCTCCACAGATGTGAAGAGATTTGTCTGGTGAAGAAAAATAATATTAATGCCATGAAAAATTCTGGGCAACTTTCTTCCATGTTATAACAATGCTCCTTCAGCAGAAACATGGTTGAAGAGTTTTTAGATGTCATCCATGCATGTTTGAGTAATCTTGTGACCTATTCTGAGCTCTATTTCAACCCTCCTTACAGTTATCTGTAAGATCCTGTGCAATGCTCCGCCCACAATCCTACATCACCCAAGCTCTCACACGACAATTCTCCATAAATATATAAAAAAAAAGCATGATACAAAACTGTACACAACTTGAGAAATCTGATTTGCGAGTGAAACTTATAAAATGTTGCCCATGGCGTTCGGCTCCTGCCAAATAAAGCTCACTGAGGTTAGCAGTTATAGGTGTGAATTTTTGAACCAAGTTCCATATTTGAAATTCAGACTACAAGTATCATAGCAACCACCTGTATCATAGCAGCCACCCTGTCAAACCAGGGATGTGGGCGGGACGGGGCGTTACCTTCAACAGCCTCACTCTGGGTGGCTCTTTGGTTGCGATGATACAAATACTTTATATGATGATACTTCATTCCAAAAACGTAATTTGTCTTTGCAACTCTATGAATCAACACTGTTGCTAATGCTAGTGGGAGCCACCTCATGTTTGTTATTAATACTCACATCTTAATTTACAGACAAAATAGTGAAATAAAAACACCAGAATCATGTAGAGCGGGTTAATATGAACATTTAAAGACCAAAATGAGGAGACAGCAGCAGTTATGGAGAGAGGGGTGGCAGTTTTTCAATAGGAAGTGAACTGGAGCCAGAGTCGATGGAGCCGGAACAAACCAGAGCGATGAGGAGGTGCAGCGAGTAGTGGGGAGGAGTGATTGGAGTGAGGTGATGAAGGCTGAGGAGCAGGTAAACTCTGGGGAAGCAGTGAAGATTAGAGGATTAGCAATTAGATGTAAGCTGAATTTAGTTATTTTACATTTTAAAACTTCAAATAAGTTTATATAAAGAGAATACTTCCTGTGCCATCTGTTCGTATGTTTACTTGACTAGCTTTTTCTGAGTAGTTTTTGGACACTATACTTTTACTACTTGAGTCTGTGTAACAGTACTCTTATCTGAGTAAAAGTTGAGGTTCCTCTTCCCACTGTAATTTATTTAATTTAAGATGTACGTTGACAATATGAAACTATTTGAACATTTGTGTTTCTTATATTCCGCTCCTTTAGGTATAATCATATGTATTGTTTTTCTCATTTTTGTCGTTTAGCCTTTTGGAAATAACATTATATTGTGGATTATTTTATTATTATTTATTCATTAAATAGCCTACACAATTATTACAGATATATTTGTCGCATACAAATCACAACCTAGCCTAAGTACTTTCCCAGACCAGTGAAAGTTGAGCTCCCTGCAGTAGTAGCGTCAGTAGTAGTAGTAGTCTCCTGGGATGCGTATCAGTTTAGACCAGATTAAAAGGCGCAGTAAAGGTCATTTTGGGGGGTATGTGTGTGTATGTACATGTGTAGTACTATGTGTATATGTATAAAAGTGTGGGGGAAGTGGGGTCTCAGTTTACATGTTACTGCAGCACCAGACCAGAGAATTCCCCGGTTACACACTGTCCATTACGGAGGAGTCCTGTGTCAGAGGCTTTGTTAGCGATAGCAGGGTTAGTGGAGCCAGAGTTTTCAAGACCATCGATACATTTTTGTGCATTATCTCATACAGTGAATGTGATATGTCTTATGTCAGATGTACTTCCAGACAAGCTTTCTACTTGTAACATTTGCGGGAGGGTTGGGTCTCTTAATATCACAGTGTTGTAGTTTAATTTTAAATAGGCTAGCTTATTTAAAATTGGCAAAACTACTGGTTTCCATTTACTTAAAAAAAACAAACTTGTTGGGTGCCATTACTATGGTTCTTCTAATAATACTAATACTTTGCTGCTGCTACTATGGGTATAGTATGCTTTTATTTGTACAGGGACAGTGCACAACAATAAATTTACCAAGACAAGTCATAGGAGAGTCACAGGTTATAGCATGAAAGTTAACCCTCTGGTGCACAGCGGTCACTGCAGTGGACAGCTACTAACACAACTTTCACTTTAATGCATTGGTTTATGTGGAGTGCTCTCTGCTGCCACACTCCATTGAGATCAATTCAGTGGTCAGTCATTGTAACTACAAGTACATTTCCTCTGATTGGTTTTCTTATTCATCCATCCATCCATCCATTTTCTTCCGCTTATCCGGGGCCGGGTCGCGGGGGCAGCAGTCTAAGCAGGGACTCCCAGACTTCCCTCACCCCGGACACGTCCTCCAGCTCCTCCGGTGGGACCCCAAGGCGTTCCCAGGCCAGCCGAGAGACATAGTCCCTCCAGCGTGTCCTGGGTCTTCCCCGGGGCCTCCTCCCGGTGGGACATGCCCAGAACACCTCCCTAGGGAGGCGTCCAGGAGGCATCCTGAGCAGATGCCCGAGCCACCTCAGCTGGTTCCTCTCAACGTGTAGGAGCAGCGGCTCTACTCCGAGCTCCTCCCGTGTGACCGAGCTCCTCACCCTATCCCTAAGGGTGCGCCCGGCCACTCTTATTCAATAGAACACAAGTTAATTCATATTTACAGGCAGTTCACAATGTTGTTTCATGTCCTGAGAAGAAGAAAAACACTTAAGAAAAAAAATAAATAAATAACTTGACCAAGGTTTTCATAATTCATGCATCAGAGGGTTAATTTACACCTGTAGTCTCCGAGCAGGTTGGTGAAAATACTGAAACTCTGAATTCAATGTATATAGATACATTTAACCTACTACCACTACTACCCAAATGATGTACTGTAAATATGATTTCAAAACTGCCACATCATTACAGTTGTCTGCATCTCACGTCATTTGCAAAGTTCCCTGGAAAACACTGTTTTTATTACACTTTGATAAAATATTTTGACATTCATCAAAATTACTCACAACTAATTAGCACTTTGCTTTCAGTACCACCGTGGGAAACTGCAATAAATATAGGCACACGTCATTTACAATCAAAACAAAGGACTTTTTATAACGCCCCTCTGCTAATCTTTCATTTTGTGGCTCTGGGTCCTTGAACTTTTGTAGCTACCACTGCTACTCCTTCTACTACTGCTACTACCTCTACCACTACTACTACAGAGCGAGTTTACCAGTGTTGAATTTGAGTTGTTCCTGTTGTGCCTTGTTGACCTCCTTGTTTATTTACCCCTCCCCACCAAAGCATCCTGCCCCTGTGCCTCAATGCAGGGTAGGGGAGGGGCGTGTTGGTGGCCTCTCTGAAGAACATGACAAATGCTTACAGACGGAAAAGGTAGTTACGACACAAAAGTCAAAGGTCCTGTATATAAAGCATTATTTAAACAACTATTGGACACTGCAGCTTGGTTCACGTCACACTACAAGTAAAAAAAACATCCAGTAAAAACAGCGGCAGAGGGCGCAAGGACTGCTGTGAAGTAGTGTTCTATAAATCAAACTAAAAACAAAAACTGTCTGCATCAAAGTTTGTTAGCTGTGCAGTAAAGGCATTGGAATGATGTTGGTGAAGATAGACTTTAAATCCCCGGTGCATACATTTTTAGCCAAAAAATACTAAAATAGAAGCATGTTTTTTTAAAATTTTGGTTTGGTTCTATTACTTTGAAAAACGTGTCCTCGCTCTTGCCTCTCCACAAACCTGACTCTTATTTGACTCAGATGAGGGGCCACTTTCTGCTTGTTTCCATGTAAATGTTTTTTGTTTGGCTAGGTGAAATGTCCATGGAGAATGTTGCAAACTATGGCTTTAACTTTCTATTTCCATGGAATCATACAGGTGACAGGCCACCTCCAGCAATTTACATAGTGTTGCATTAAAAACAGAGAAGTACTTCTTGGATTAGAAGCAGCCGACATCAAGAGGTGGAATGAAACACATAGTAGTAATGAATGCAATTTATTATGAGTCTGGTGATGTTTTATTGACTTAAAAACTGCACAGAATTTCTTCCTGTGACGTAACAATCTGGGGAAAATTGAAACTGAGTGATTTCTGAGGCTCCGAGGAAGACTGCATAATAGGTGACCTTCAATATTTCAGGCATTTACAAAGAGCTATTCAACTGTCACTAATCAAACTCCAGATAAGACCATAACCAGGAGCATTGTAAAGGCATGGATCCTCCACAGAGCTGTAGGCTTTGGACGGGGCAGCCATATTAACCAGCCTGGGAGCACCTCTGGTCACATGGAGCTTTTGTCAGAGGGGTAAAGGAGAAAACCACACAATGAGATATCCTCGCTCACAAAAACATATGTACTTAAATCCCACAATCATGAGACGGTGAGAGCGTTTGGTTCATATGTGATGCATTATTATAACATAGACTAACACCAAACTAAAGGGAAAGCAACAGTTGTAAAAAATGTAAAATGTCATCTTAAAGAGGGTGCATTAAGAAAAAGAGATTTAGATGTCATCCAAGCATGTTTCAGTAATTTAGCGATCTGTCCTGGGCCCTATTTGAAACCTCCTTACCGTTAGCTGTAAGATTCTAATGCTCAGCCCATAAGTCTACATCATCTATGCTCCGACATGACAATTCTCCATAAATACACAAAATATACAACAATACACAACAACTTCACAAACCTGATATAATGTGCAGTAGTTTGATTAACAGAATGCATGCTGATTGAGTTGCGATAGCGCTCCGAAGGGGGAGTGACTTTGCATAGAGAGGGTCAAAAACAAATGTAAAAGTTATTAAAAATGCTCATATGCTGTTTCGGCAAATATATCATTTTCAGAACAATAAAAGGTAACATGGTGATCTCAATATGTTGGCATGTGTTAGCACTTAATACCCCATTCAAGTGTAATACCCCCTCTTTAAGTTTACTACTTCAAAGCATTCAGTCCAAACATCATGGAATATGGAAAATAAGGCATTCATATTATATAGTAAAATTACTTCTACTTAAAGTGTAACAGCTGTATATTGGACAGTTTTCCAAAGTTCTGTACAGTTGAAAGCAGCCATCTTTGTGTTTCCGTTTCCACTGCTGTCAGCACTTTTGCACAAGAGGAACATGCAGAGAGCCAGAATAACACAGTTTAGACTGGCTTTAGTTTATCTGGGAACTGTGAAGCTAGTGGACAAACCTTATAAATGTATCTAATAACAGAAGTGGGTAGTTACATTTACTCTTTCTCTTTTGAAAATCTCCTACACTTTACTCTTACTTGAGTAAAAGTTTTGGTTACTCTTCCCACTGTGAGTAAGTCGACAAGTGACAAAAGCTTTATGTTGACAATATGAAATATGTATGTTCTTTTGAAAATAATGCTTTATCCTTCCAATTCAAATTTAAATTATTAATCAGATGTTATGTCCATACAGCTAGTCTTTAAATTACTCTTATTTGGGCAGTATTAGTAGTGTCATAGCTTAATTTATTTTCAAAGCTTTTTGTGGTAACTGTCATTTCATTAAAACATAGTTAATGCAATTATATTTAAGATAGTAATAAAGATCATGCCTAGTTTTCCCTGTAGTTTTTCAGTTTTGGTGAAGTTTAGTTTTACTTCCTGGTTGGAAATGGGCCGCAGAAATGACATACGTAGAGGTTAATTCCATAATGCCAACAAGAGCCAACAATTGCTCAATAATTATGATTAGACTAATACAAATAAATGAC
The DNA here is from genome assembly GCF_009829125.3 of Periophthalmus magnuspinnatus. Lineage (NCBI taxonomy): Eukaryota > Metazoa > Chordata > Actinopteri > Gobiiformes > Gobiidae > Periophthalmus > Periophthalmus magnuspinnatus. The sequence continues at coordinate 22,925,739 of NC_047126.1, forward strand.
AAAAAAAATAGCCCTCCCTGTGCGTAAATTGTTCCTGCATTTTGGATGGTATTTGTAAAGAAAAAAAATGAAACAAAAACTCAAGTTTCATGATTTACTTTTATTAACATTTATATTCATTTTAAATTGCCAGTAGCTTGAAATGATCATGTATGATTTTTGTTTTGTTTTAGTATATGAAGTTAATAAAATCCAGATTATGACCAAAAAACCCCCCAAAACAATCCTTACAAAAGTGTGCAATTGTTTTATGTAATATATTCTATTGTGAAGTATTATTTGACTTCTTACATTTGAGAGCTAAAGGGCGGGTGTCAAAGGATAGCTGAAAAATTTAAGAATATTCCCACAAATAGAGTTTCTGGAACTGGCCAGATCCGGTTCATCATGTGGCTTTAGGACTGGTCATGCTGCTTTCTTATCCCACACAACCAGAAGACTTGAATTAGTCATCTTAATTTGACCTCTGAAGTCTTGGATATTTATTTATTGTATTAGTCCTGGATTATCTGAGTTACTCCAACATGTACTTTCACCAGTTCATAATATTCAGATTCTGCAACTCCAAATGCCAGTGATTTGAAAAACAAACAAAAAACAAAGATTTCCCAGTCTATAATACATGCCTAACAAGTAAATGAATATAAAGTAAATATAAAAGTCTTCACATCTATTCAGGTGAAGTATTTTGAAGCCCACATCATTCTATCTACTGTTTAGTGTGCTGCTATATGTGAGCAGCAGCAGAACCACAGGTTTAGTGACAGTCTAGTGTCATTATATACAAAAACACTCAGAGTGCAGAACAAGTGGGAAAAGGCAGTGTGGACCTGCCAGATATGGCACATTATTGATAGAAGTGGAATCAGAAACATGTAAATACAGTACAAAGTGTATGTCTCCAGGAGACCAGAAGAAAAGCACATTTTGAAATTGAATATTTTTCAATAAAACATTCTAGTGTTTTGTTAAAACAAATCCATTAATTTGGTGCTAAACTGACAGTGCTTGAGTGATTGATAGTGGTCAGAGGAGTCACTGGTGCAACTTGACAGTTACTCTTTGGTCAGTTGGCCCAAAGGCAGCTGTGCTTGGAATTTAGAGGATGAAATGAAAACCTTGTTTTTTCAGAGACAGCAATACGTTCAACATCTAAATGTACTCTTCTACTTATGATACAGTTGCTTCCGTCTATCAGTAATGTGTAAGAAAAGCTCCACACTTTGAAACACAAGAAAAATAACAAGTTCATCACAGGTTTTCATTGACCCATGTCTTTACCACAGCTGTCCACCAGGATGTACGACGTCCCGAGTCTCATATTTCCACAGGTTAAGCGTTCATTCCACAGTGTAGTTCCTTTGAGTGTCCACAGGTGGTGTCTATGTGCACAGAGGTACCTCAGGGGTATGTCCTCAGCCCCTTTGTGTTTGGGTCACTGAAGCATGATATCTTTGAGGTTCTCCTGGAGGATGGTGTCTTTGACAGCGTGGAACACAAAGCGGATGTTCTCCGTGTCCACTGCAGTGGTGAAGTGGTGGAAAAGTGGCTTCCCTCGGTTTCTCCTCTTTCGACTGAATGACTGAACCAAGAATGCCTGCAGACATGGAGCCGTGATCATAGTTAGATTCAAATTAAATGAGCCTGATCCTTTTTGAAGTTTATTAATTTCAAAATAAAAGACCCCATTTTGCCATTTAGCCACTCTGCCAAAAAAAAATGCTTGATTTCAATACTAAGGAATAGACTCAATACTGATTTCAAGACCACAATGATATTTAATAACACTCTATAGACTATAGAATAGGATTGTCAACAATAAATCATAGTACCTTCTTCTATATTCCCATGTGGCCTTATATCTGTGTAATCCCTCAGTCGTCCAGGGAGGTTCCATAACGGTCCATGGGAGTATGCTAGTCTATGTGTCTTATACTTGTTCTGAAAGAGCTCAAGATCATTCCAAAACTATTCAGGAAAGGTTAATTTCTGTCTTGTGAATGTTACTTTTTAGTATCAGTACCTCAAATGAGTTTCTAGTTACAAGATTAGTTTTAGTACTGTGTAGTATAGTACTTTTGACAACTCTACTCTGTTTGGTCAAATTCAGTGTTGTGCTTTCATGACCTAAAACCTAAAAATTAATGACACTGCATCAGTCTAAATGTGAGGTAAATGTGTAGAGGGTAAAGGAGATGCTCCATCATTTATGGGAAAAGTATCTGCCTGGAAATATGATTTTCAAGAATAATAATCAACCAAAGCAACTTACACAAAAAAATAAATAAAACAAATAAAAAATTACATCCATTAAATCACAATTTAGATTTTTTAGATCTAAATTTCTCTCACACATAACATAAATATGAGTATCCTTTCAGATTTGGTGTTATTTGGGGGGTTACATGTTCAGAAATGCCCTCTGTTTCCTTGAGCCTTCCGTCTGTAAGCTGCTGGTTCTAGTTTTAAAACTGTCCAATCAGATTGTCCCTTTACTGTAGATGGACAGGCAGACATCAGCACTGGTGCATGGGCTTAGTCCTGTTGAGATCAGCTGTGTGCTCAGCTCTGAGCCTGACCCTGTCGCATCATCACTGCACAGGCCACCAGTTGGCATCAGATTGCTTGTTTGACTTTCCTTCCAAAAACAAAAAATACCAAAAAAATAACAAATGGCTGAGCTCTTTGTGACGCTGACGCTCTGTAGTTGTGGCCTTTGCTTTCTGATTTACTGTAGATTGACTAGATTGTTTTTGGTAAATATAAGTCTATAGCTGGTGTAGGGAGGGATCTTCTGATAGACAGTAGTATAGATCAGTATTATAGATTAGGGTAATTGGCTAAAAAAGTCCAGGTGGAATTAAATAAATACTGATGCCGATACTTCCCAAAATAGCTGACTCGACTAAAAATAAATAGATTACAGCTTCCCATTTATATTTTACATATTCATGAGCTTGTTACTTCCCCTTTATCAAATGGTGGACAAAAATAAAGAGAATATCCAAGGGCCTATGCGGACATATGAGCCCTCGCCCAACCTGCACATCCACATCTTAAACATTACATAAACACCACTTATCTGTATTCTCAGATATGAATTTAGTTCCAGAGCAGGCCTTATACAGTCCCAGAGTGTGTGATTTGGAGTTAAACTGGTTTAAAGGGCCCATAAATATGTTTTCTGATCTATAATGTTGTTTCCTCATCAAAAACAGACCCGGAGTTGTGTTTTGTTTCATTCACACATTTTAACCACACAAACCCTGCATATTTAAACTGAGTTCTTCTTTCAAACAGAAAAAAATGATGTTATGTGGTAATATGGGAAGTGCTCCACTGTTTTTAAACTCCATACACCTTCACTAAAATCATTTGGATGATTTCAGACCCGGATTTGACAATCTATTGAACTTAAGGTAGCTGTTAACTCGAAAAATACCACTAAGTGACACAAAGTCGAACAGAGAACTTTAAGATTTGGACATGTAGAAAATAAAGGGTTTCTCAAACATGTGTGAATGAAACAAAACCCAACTCTGAGCATGTTTATGATAAGGTACATTCTAACTTAAAGCTCAAAGAATCAATTTGATATAATATTTAATGGGAAACACTGCATGTGTTTATTTATATCCAATAAGCCCATGTCCCACCTGCACATCCTCCAGCCTGCGCGGGTCTCCTCTAAACTCGGGGAAATTCTTGCGGATGTCGACGGTACGGATCTTCTCCAACAGGAGGTCGGTCTTGTTGAGGAAGAGGATGATGGATACATTGAGGAAGAGCTTGTTATTGACGATGGTCTCGAAGATGTTCATGCTCTCCACCAGCCGGTTGGTCCGCCGGTCCTCCATCAAGACCTGTGGAGCGGAAAAAAAACAAACGTGCTGTTAACCTCCAATATAATGTTGTCTGATAATAATGACATTGATTCCGATACCACAATGATAATAAAAAACATCGTTATTTAGACCAGTGGTCCCCAACCTTTTTTGCACCACGAACCGGAACAATGTAGGTTTTATTTTCACAGACAGGCCATCTACGTTTGGCAGATAAATGTGGTAAAAATAAGATAAGTGCATAAAAAATACAATCTGTGGTGATTTCCTATCAGGATTTTCATTATATATCTACTGTTAAACCTTTCCTGCTTCGGTCCCTTGACCGTGGTCGGGAGACACAGGGGAGATCCGTCTTCTCCAAGGCCGAAGGGTCACTCTTCCTCTGGGGTTTAACTCCCTGTTCTTAACCTCAAAGTTGTTTCGAGTGTGGTGAGCTCAAAGACCACCCCAGTCTGTTGCTCAAGAGTTGGTGGCTTTATTATCTGTACTGCACTGTAATAACGCATCACTTCTGCTCTAACTCACACACTGTCTTTGTCCAAGTGCATCTGTAGACTCTCACACTCACCGCTTCTCCGCGGGTTGAACCACACCATGCGCCACATGTACGCACACGTCACCTCTCACTCACGCACCACACTGAAGTAAAGCACATAGGAGCTAGACACACACCTCACAACACTACGGACGAGCTTATTAGCACGTCATGAGGGAGGGGCGAAAGTTATGTCGGAGAAGATGCGCTCGCCGATAAACTATTTACTGTTTTTGTGCGGCCCGGTAGCAAATGTGTCACGGCCCGGTACTGGTCCCCGGCCCGGTGGTTGGGGACCACTGATTTAGACAACAGACTTGTCTAAAATGTCATTTTAGACATTACAAATCAAGATTGTTCTAAAGCTATTCATTGACTTTTAAAAATTGATACTTGCTGAAATGAGCATCTAGCTTTGATACTAGTTTTAGTATTGATTAGTATCTGATTTTTGATACTTTTGACAACCCTACTCCATTTACAGTGTCATGTGATGGAGAAATTGAACCAGAGACAGGCCTCTTCTGACCACAAAGACGGCCCTGTGTGAAGGTTACATGGCGTGTCTACAAAGTTTTGCGGAGCAGCAAACCGAGCACATTTGACCTTTCATATTCTACAAACTGCAGTAGAGTTTTTACAGACTTGAAAAGAGATGTATTATAAAATGGTAAACAATGAGGAGCAGATCCAGTCTATGGTTTTAGTCTAATCATTGAAATAATAAAAATGAAATGTATAAACACTGGATATTGTGTATATTGTAAAACTACACAATAATGCATGTGGAGATTTACACTGTAGAAGTGAGTGTTTAAATATTGACTGGTTAAAGCATAAATGTTGCTCAATGTATTTAGGCTATTAAAAGTATACAATGAAAATGAAATTATATCAACACATAAAAATACACAATGAGACCAAAATTGCATACATACATATACATATATATACATATACATATATATACATATATATATACATATATACATATACATATATATACATATATATATATATATATATATATATATATATACATATATATATATACATATATATATACATATATATATATACATATATATATATACATATATATATACACACACACACATATACATATACACACACACGTGTGTGTGTATATAATTTCAAAATATATATAATTTTCAAAATCTCATCTTCTCGTGGACTCTCTCTTGTGAAAATTTCTCATCAGTTGGACAGTGCAGTGTTTTAGTAGAATTTTATGTCCTGTCATAATTGTCCTTCACTGTAGGCAATGGAGTGAAGTGTTTTACACAGGGAATCCAACCCACTAATATTTTACAATTTGGTTTGCACAAACAATAAGAGTAGAGAAGGAAAATAGAATTTGAGGATCACCACCTAAATTAAATGTCTGAATGCAGGTTTTTTCCCTGCTAATATTAGTCTGTCTATGCAAGAAGAACCTGACCATTTTTTTTGACCAAGTGAAGCACTCATGTTCTGCATCCCATACATTTGGTTAGTAGTTAATATAATATATAATATATAATATTCATAAGTTAATTTCTGTGTTTGAATGTTCTTTCTGTGATGATTTCCTATAAGTATTCCTATCTCCAAAAACATATGGGTCGCCGGTCCGTCTGAATTACACAGTTTCTTTGTACAATTTATGTATATCATGACAAACAAAGGACTTTGCTTTACCATTATTTAATTTCTTCAGTTGTTCAGATAGTTTACATATCAGCCTTAAGAAACTTCCTATTCCACAATGCTGAATCTAGCCCCATTTAGAACACAAGTGTAAGTGCAATATATTGCTATAAAATCATATGAAAACGGTTTTGCAGTTAGCATTAGGGATGTCCCAGTCAGATTCTAATATTGGTATCGCTGCCAATCTAGGCATTTTTAGAGTATTGTCTTAAATTGGATTTGGTGAATAGATCAGGCCGATACAGTGAATAGAGTCTTCTGCACACAGCTAACTCTGCTAATGCTGCAGCTAACACACAGAGTAGCTTCAAGTGTACCTATTACGCTATTTTCTGATCTATGTTATAATGTTGTTTACTCATCAAAAACATAGGAGTGAAAATCAAACTTCAGACAAATTGGGCATAACAGCAAAGCCGGATGTGCTAACTTGTCAACTTGTTTACATATGTTAAACAGACATGTGCTTCGGCAGGCTTCTCTTTACAGGCCTCAAACATAAATAGTATGGAGAAAACACACTGCCTTTAGAAACAGAGACTAAAAAAAAAAAATCACTTGATGTCTCTGTCTCTATGTTCTGACGCAAACACATTATTAGGCAATTTTTAAGTAGGCCTTTTTATATCTGGTAAAAAAAAAAATTGAACTAAATGGACTAAATTCACCATGGAATACTTTGTCTCTCTCTACAACAAATGTTAACATAATACAAAAACAGACTAGTCTAAAACAAGATTTGAATAGTAAGTCAATATAGTAAATATTGGCCTAGCTTAATCCTAGGGCTAGGCACCTAATCAAATTTGAATGTTTATCGAGATTCAGTCATGTCTAATGGTCAATGATCAACTTCAGACTTTTTAGTGGAGAGGACAGACAACCCTCTGTCAGTAAAAACATGGCTTGGAGCAGAGGTTGAACTTGGGAAGAATAAATTGGGCTATTTTTTGTGTTACATGGCAATAATCAAAAGTTGACTGAAGACTTCCTGTAGCTGGATATTTTTTCCATTTTACAAAACACAAACCATCAAAACAAAAAAACTGAATTACTATTGGTAGTTTTCAGATTGTGGAATGTATTAATATCATAATCGCAGTAACATTGTATTTTGCCATGAAATATCCAAAAGGTCCAGAGGAAGGTAGCATTCAATTTACTCAGCTACATGAACTCTAGTATCTTTTAAAATAAACTGCACTTTTTAAGACTACTTCTCTAGCATACTTTTACTCCAAATTGAGTAATATTTTCACTGAAGTAACAGAACTCTAAAGGAAAAGTTTTGGTTACTCTTCCCACTTGCAGTAAGTCTACAAGTGACAATAGCCTCATGTTGGATATTTGGCCGCTTCTTAAGATAGTTTCTCACTTTTGTGGCCATCCTATAAATCAGATGTTACATCCTGAGAGTTACTAGTTAAGTTACTCGTAGCACTTTTCCCGAATACTTTTTTACTCACTTGAGTCATTTTGGACCACTACATTGTACTTCTACTAGAGTAATATTTTGAAGTAATGTTACTCTTACTTGAGTACAATTTTTGGCTACTCTACCCACCACTGGTGAAGTCACAAATGTTGAACCTGATCATTTCTATTAGTGACTAGACCCAAGAACCTGCTAGATTTCAAGAAAAACAGTATTAAATATTATTGGTCTGTACTAGAATGTCATTTGAAATCCAACAATTACCTGATCATATTCCGATGATGAGACCATGAAGAGAATGGACGTGATGCCGTCGAAGCACTGGAACCACTTCTGCCTCTGCGACCTCTGACCTCCCACATCCACCATCTTGAAGGGGATCTTCTTGATGAAAAAGTCATGCTCCACGATGCCCTTGGTGGCTTTCCTCGCAAACAGAATGTCCTGCTTACTGGGCACGTAGTTCTGCAAGGAGCACAAGGTTGAGGTTTAACGTGGAATTAAACACTAAATAATTAATAAACTTTTTTTGCTACTAAACTGTGCATATGGTGTTTTGATAGTATACTATTCCTTTTTGGTAATTTTACTGCAAAATAAGTATATTTCTATCTTTAATCATTGCACCCCAACAACAAGAAAGCAGAATCCGCTTCTCACTTTACGTTGTCACATGCTGTTTGCACTAACCCTAAAACAGCTTTCTGGTATTAGGTGTCCTTGGTATAAGACAGATAACTGCATTGCAGGTACTACACTGCCACTACCTAAAAAAAGAATCCCATTCATTTCAGAATGTGTTTGTAGAGGGCTCAAAAAAATTAAGACGTAACAGACGTTTTATGCTCTCTGCTTCATAAACTTGCCAAAACTGTATAAGAACATTATCTTCAGTAAACCCTACTGTTTTTACCAAATTTTTGACCAATAGGTACTAAATACTAAAAAAGAGCTCACCAGCTGTCCAATCCGGTCCAAGTTGTCCAGAAAGTACTTGACTGATTCACTCTGCACAAAACACAAAACAGAGCGGCCATGTTACACTCAGTTACATCAGACACAACAGTCTAACATTTTGAGACAGTAAGATTTAATTGCATCTGCTGTGGTTATCAAATCACTCTTGACAGTTGACCGAGAGTTATATCAATTAAAGAGGAAGTATTTTACTTCTATGTGGCAACATAACATAACTGCCAACACATATTTACAACATAGTCAGGTCACCATGTTACCTTTTGCTGTTCTGGAAATACTATATTTGCTGAAAACATGTATAAAACATGTATATGTATTAGCATTTTTTATAAGTGTCACTGGTCCTGATACGTCCTTCTTACATGTACAGTGCATTTTGATGTATCTTGCACAACGTCATGAGATAATACTGCACAACACAACTGAACTTCCTACATGTTCATAATTACTTGAATGATGATTACTGCTCTGACTTGCACTGAAAAGAATCAGTGAGGGATGAATAGTTCGGGCAGTAGCTTCTGACAACCAGCCAGGAGTAAAATTGCATTTTTCGTTTGAAAGCAATAACAGAGCTAATCATGTTGATGATGGTTTTGTCTTTTTTATAGCCATAAAAATCATGTTAAGCGAAGTATCAGAATTTACAGCATTTTTTCACACAAATACTTCTATTTTACAAATCCATCCGTATTTTTTCTTTTACGCATCGAATAAATGAGTGAAAATCCCCACAGTACCGCGCTCTCATTCGTCACCTTCAAGGGACAACAGAGGCAGATTACCGTAATGATGGTAAAATATTTATAGATAGCCCCATGTCTCCGCTTTGAGACACCGTTTGAATTTACATGAGAGCACGACTGGGCGGAGTTACGCTGTTGGAAAGTCCGCAACCGCGAGTCTATCAGCGACGATAGGATCCGACGCTATAGGGTTAAACTAAATCGCGCTTGTTTATGCGTGTGCAGCGCCCATGATGTGACCTAGAGTCAGGTGTAATCTGACTCTTTGTCCTGTATATTAGTCATGTGACTGGATGGATGACGGGACGTGATCTACACAAAATGCCTTCGCGATCGACGAAATGAACACCCCTGATTTAAATGATAAAAATGAAGCGTAATAGACATATAGGATATTGAGTATATTGTGATAATGTGTAGTGACGTATGTGGGGATTTACACTGCACAATTGGTCTTAAGTTTTGAAATATGATATTGATTAAAGTTAGGTTGAAGCATAAAGGTAATACATTTAAGCTATAAAAGCATATGATGAAAATGACTTAACTTGATCATTTTTATAACTACATCAACACTTAAAAATACATCTCCAACACAACAGATATAAATTAAGTATGAGGGAACATGAGAACATGGTAGAAAGCTTTAAAAAAAACTGTAGATAGACTGGGAATATCATCAGTTCATAATCTTCATAAAACAGCTGACCCTGTTGTTTAGATCAGTACAAATATATTGTGAAATGAGATGCTTTCATTAGTTTGTTAGTTCTTCTAGTAGCATAAAAAAAACTGAACTTTGATCATTAAAACATAAGTGTTTTGATGAGATTTGTCAGAGAAATCACAAATCCCAAATCGTTTTCAGTATATGGACAGGCCATGCCTCTGAAGAATCCACTCACTGAGCTGTAGAAGCTGCACTAGCACTGACTAATGATGGGCTGCTGGCGCTGGGGTTAAACTATTCAAAAAAAAAACAATATCTTCCTCACAGAGAAAGCTGAAATAATTAGAAGAAAAGACCTTGATGATGGTGTGTGGACTTTAAAAACATTTCATCTTCAAATCTTATGCAATGATGACAAACCACAAAGTAACAAAGTTGCCATAGTTGTGAAAACGGTATCAAACTACTTTTTTTTTATTATAATCACTTTGTGGATTAAAGTGACATACCACTGAACAAGGACAAAATGACAAAATCAGATTCACATCGGCTCGGACAGATTCAATAAAAGAAGTTATGTCATGCAAGGCGGATAATACATTGTATAATAGTTGATATGGTTATGGTCCTATATTGCATGTTTCTCATCGTAGTAGAAAAAAAGTATTGATACCTACATCATAACTGATACTGAAGCTAGTATCGAAAGTGGAAACTCATTTTTTTTTTAGTATCAAAATGTGTTAAAAAAAACCAAAAACTACTATACTTCATGTTAAAATTTACATAAATTGATTAAAACATTTTTTAATTTTTATTATTGTGGCATCAAAATCTGTATCGGACCTTTGTATTGAAACAGAGACTAAAATATTTGAGTTAAATTGCTATTGACCTTATTTTGCCCAATTTTGCCTCCAAATGCTCCAAAAAGCACTTTCTTTGTGGTGGCACAACTTTTAAACTCTTTCAAAAAATGACATAAAAATCACTTTTGATAGAACCAGAACTAGGCAGGCAGCTTCAAGAAAATGGCCCATTAGATACACACAGAGACAGTGGTCTCATTTTGATAATATTTTGGTTATCTACATGGAAAAAAAATTGTATAGCCACTTATACACCATTAGTATACAGCCACTTATACACCACTATCCCACACACTCCCTCCACACATGCCTGCTAAACATTTTAATGCAGTAGTTTGATAACCTGATTGAATCCCATATGCTTACATCCACTTTTCTTACATTGGCAAACTCCAGTAGACATCCAGTCTGCGGCCAATTTAGTGAACGCTGCCCTCATGCCGAGTGGTAATGTGGTTTTAGGAGCAAAACGCAATTGATTACACAGCTCGAGAGTAGTTTAAGGCTGCCGGGGTAATCGCATTTCATAGTTTAGGAGAAGCGGAAACCAGTGGCGATTTGGTCTTTAGCTTGTCCTGGTGACAAGGAAGAAGGGGAAAGATGAGGAGGCCCAGTTGGCAACGGTTAGCTTTGAGGTTAGTGTGGAAAAGCAACTGGCTCCATGCTGTCAACTTTGAAAATGTCGAAGTAAAGATAAGAGGTTCAATGAAGAAGGACTTACGGAGAAGAAACTGCCAAGAGCAGAAGGGGATTTGAGTAGGCATCCAAAGAACCAGCGCTAGAGAGGTTTTAAAAGGGCTTTGGCAAAGAAGTAAGCTTGTAAGAAAAAAAAAATGTGTGTGTAATACACAAGGTTCCTGTGGTATAATTTTATTGAAAGGAGAGACCTAAATAATGTTAATTTTCACTTTGATTCTATGAATCATGGATGCAAAGTGCATAGTTACAGACAAAACTTTCATTATACTGGTACTGGCTATAGTATGATTGACTTTTACACGGTCCAAACGATAAAGAATATGATGTTGATCCTGTTTACTTTTTTACATGGTGAATACAAATCAGCCCTCCAGGTTTTGTGATAACTGGATAATTTTGCACTTTGTATGCATGTTGTAGGGGGCGCTATAGTCACCACTGGTTATGTACTCATCACTAGCAATTACCATAGTAATAATAACAATAATAAAAGCTGCACGAGGCAATAAAGGTCCTCGCCACCTTGCAACTGCGGGACCCATGCCACTGCATCACGGCAGCCTGCATCAGTGTAATGTGTGTACCATGTATGTACCATCTATGACACATTTTTTTCCATCACCCTACATTGCGACCCGATAGTCTCTGCGTATAGATGTTACTACTTCACTCATTACAATGAGACAATTTCTGACATTGTCACACCTGAATGGAGGCACACAGGCATGTTCTCTTGGCTTTTTTTTGTTCAGTGTCATAGCAAATTTCAGTGGCCTATGACAAACTATTTATTTTCATCCCAGTTAACCAAAACCCATATATTTTTATGACAAATGTTGGCTGTTGCAATTGCCACATGATTGCAAATAGAGGTATGTCCTCATTGACTTTTTGTTCAAGATGGCAAGAAGGATGTCTGTACCAAATTTCATGACAAACCAAATGTTTTGGCCCAATCAAATTTTCAAGGAGGCGCTGTAGAGAAGTTCTATGTCATAGCGATTTTATTTATATATATATATAAAATATATATATATATATATAAAATATATATATATATAAAATATATATATATAAAAATATATATATATAATATATATATATATAAAATATATATATATATAATATATATATATATATATATAATATATATATATATATATATATATATATATATATATATATATATATATATAAACTGCTTTTTCCAAACGAAAAATGTGTCTAAGATTTTTTTTTTTTTTTTTTTTTCAAAAATTGCAATTTTGTTGAAAATTCACAATGACCATACCCAAAGTCAAATTCCAAATGTAATTGACAACATGGGTTTAGTGTGTTCTGGCCAAATTTGAAGTGTTTGCATTGAAAATAGTGCAAGGAGATGTTACAAGTAAAATACATTAGTAAAAGTTAAGTAAGTAAATTAAATAAATACATTATCAACAAAAAAATAATATTTACAAATAAAGCGTATTATTGATGAAAATCAGAAAAAAGGAGTCTGTATAGTCCAGACAACTTTGATGATCAAAATATGACTATGATGACTTATTATAATTGAGCAGTCACAATTAGTTGATAACTGTTGCAGTGCTATTAAACACCATTTCATTTCTACAGGGGATGAAACAATATCCAAACCCCATGGTAAAGTACAGAACTCACAATAAGTTCAAGCAAACTATTAGTACACATTAGTATATATGTTTGCCATTACAAAAAAAAAAATCGGACTTCCTGCTGGCTCAGGACAAAAGCTAAATGGAGCTGAATGAGTCTTCCTCCCAGTCTACAGTGAAACTCTCGTCCAACAGGAAACAGCTGTGAGGAATGGCAGGAGAGGAGGCCCAGAGAGGAGTGCTTATGAAAAATGGGATATTTCTTTATTAAAAAGAGAACATGACTTCCTTGTATAATGCTAACAATCATTTATTTTTGAACTGTCCGGTTAGATGTTTCAGATGGAGGAAGTGCGTAAAAAAATGTATTCAGATCCTGCAAAACAAAGAGGACATGCGTCACTATAACTTTAAACCATCCTTTGAGCACATGCACATTAGTATTGCACATTTTAACTAACTAATGCCTATAATGTATTTTTTTTAAAAAACAAAAAAACATTTTAAGTAATGTGACCGGCTAATATAAGCATGTCAAGGTAATCGACGCAATTTGACAGCACAAGTGCTCAGAACAAGTCAGACAATGATTTATGGACTTAAAACTGTACAGGAGACCTCTGGATTTCTAACTGAGGTAACAATCCTGGGAAAATGTAAATGTACTGATTTCTGACATGATTACAGGAAACAAGTGTGAATTAAATAAACAAAATTTCCAGTCACGTTTTTGATGAGGAACTTCATAACATGGTTGAAGCTACCATCTGTAATCAGACTGGCAGATCCACACACATCGCATTAGATTTAGATTTAGAGAATGTTAAAAGCTTAAAATGGTATCTTTTGCATTCATCTCATTTTAATAGTTCATGACGACAAACAAAAAGCATTCTCTAATGAAACAGCAAGTTGCATGTCAAACAAACAAATGAGTTCAGAGCTACTTTCCACCTGTAAACGGACCCTAGTTTTGGTGAGACATAACCTCTTGATTTTATGGCTGAAACGTCTGTCACAAAACTCACACAAAGCTTGCGATCCAGACAAAATGAAGGAAAAGGGCAGCATGAGGACAGGGGAATTCCCACATTATCCCCAGACACATGTGAGCACCGAGCTGCACAGGGCATAAGACCGCTGCTCTACAGGACAAAAGGCACTGAGGCATCCTGGGTAAAATGTAGAGGAGTGTATGAGTGGAGGATGGGGCTCCGAGTGTGAGTAAGGCAGGAGGAATGCAAGTATTCATGGGCTGAATAGAGCAGATTAGAGCCTTTATGATGACTAAGGCCTCTATAGTGTCACTGTGAACCCTGTCTGTGGGAGGACAGGTGTCTGCGTGTGTGGGTGTGTGTGTGTGTGCGTACAACAAACTGACCACTAAGACACTCAACATAACCCAATAACAATGTTCAGACAATATTACAGCTAAAAATACATCAGAAATGTGCTAAAATGTGCTTGTAAATGGCTCGGTTATGGTAAGGTACACCTTATTGTCTGGAAATTTGTCCTCTGCATTTGACCCACCCTTCAATGCAGATGCAGAATTTTCTCTCCTTATTTGAAAAGTTACACTCCAAATGTACTACATTTTAATAATTGACATTTATGCTCAATATGCTACTTTAACTAATCTCAGCAGCAACATTTCCCATTACAATTTCCACCTTTAAAATGTTCCATTACATAGTATTATGCTTAACTATTATTGTTACCATTATTAAGGAAGGTATTTATTTCATTCACAAAATATAAGATGACAGTGTCTTAAGTTAAACATACAAGAAATGAATGCAAGGGAGCATAAAGAAGAGTAATCTTATGTTATCTGCCCCTTTTCCAGAGAGCACTTTAACAATGATCATTACTTCAAAAAAAAAAAAAGAAGTACATTTCATTTATATCCAAACATTAATCCATTGCAAACAGGTATCTGCACTTTTATGCGCAACAACTTAGCTGATTAAGTCAATATGAAAAAGATAACTGTTTTATATGCATTTCTTAAATGCCATTATTTTTCTTGATTCCTTGATTTCTTTGTCAAGACTATTCCATAAATTAACTCCTTTCACTGCAATGCTTGGTTCTGATTCTGTTTTTTTTAAACACATCTGGTTCCTTTTAGATTGTAGTGACTTTTATCTCAGAGAGTCTGAATGAATGTTTAAAGGTAATATACCGCACTTTGCTTTATACATTACTTTAAGGATACTTAAGTCAACGATATCAGGAATGTTCAAAGGTACTCTGCATCCACAGTGCCAGAGTCCCCTAAAAAGTTTGGAAGTTCCACCTTTCCCAGAAGCCTTGAGCAATCTCTCTCCAAGTGTCCTCTGTTGGCTTTGGCAAGAACTCCTCCATCATTACCACAAACACCATGTGGATGGAGTTCTGAACTGTGGCATAGCCGAGGCGATAAGGAAATGTCAGGCTCATCAGCAAGTCTCAAGGGGCTAAATATCTATATAATAATAATAATAATAATAATAATAAAAACTGCAAGCAGCGATAAAGGCCCTTGCCACCCCTTGCGACTGAGGGGTACACGCCACCGCAAAGATCCTGCCTTTCGTTCCCACTTACATCACTCCTCTCCCCAAAATCAGCGTCTGTGTAATACTACTCCATTCATTCCAGTGAGAGCATTTATGACATTGTCACGCCTGCACAGTTGGAAATAGAGGTACGTCTTCAATGACTTTTTTGTTCGGTATTACACGTGGAATATGTGTACCAAATTTCAGTGGTCTATGACAAACTATTTTTTTCATCCCAGTTAAGCAAAACCCATACATTTCTATAAGAAGTATCAGACGCTGCCATGGTAACACGCTCATAAATAGAGGTATGTTCTCATTGGCTTTTTTATTCAGTATGTCAAGGAGGATGTAAGTGCCAAATTTCAATTGTCTGTAAGAAACTTGGGGTTGAATTAGGGTTACTTCCGAGTCATTTTTCAATATTTTTAAGTACGAATTTAAAAAAAACAAAATTTTTCGCCAATTTTGGGTCCAATAAAATTGACTTTTGGTAATGTTCAGGGGGTCAAAAGTGGTCTCAAAGTGGTATGTATAATAATAATAATGGATTTTTTTTCCCCAGTCATTTTTCTCCTAAACCATAAGAGCTACAGTCATGTGACTTTCTCACTTTGTGGCCCATCACAAATAAGGCCCCTGTGATTTTTTTCCCAGGTCCACGACAGAGATTGTCTTCTATAACTTTTTGAAAATAAACATTCAAGAGGGTACTAGAGAGCCATTTTTGTAGATAGTGGCATGATTTGCATATCATTGCGTTGAATTTGCTAATCAGCATAAACGCTGTATTAGTTTTTTCCAAACAAAAAATGTGAGAAAAAGGGTGTGCACTTTTGTCATTCCCGGGTTTGCGGCTGTTGTCATGTTGCAGTGGACATTGGGATTTTGAGCAACACAGGCGGACCACTTGCAAACGATGGTTGTGTGGGACACTACTGGGTATTTTTACAACATAGGGCAAGTTTACAAGCAAATGACCTGCTGGAGCTGTGTGTTATAGGACAAAGAGCTCCCTGGTGTGATGTATGTGAGAGAAAGATTAGGCCATTGTGGCACAGGGAGCACTATCCATTCTGACCCGTTCCACGCATGGAGTGAGGAGACAACACACCTGAAGCCTCTACACCTGAGTGGATTATATTCTTTGTGAATGGCCCAGAGTATAGCCCGGGGAACTGCGGTACCGGGTGGGGGACACCGGTAGCAGGGAACATAGAAACACGGGGCACTTCAACGGCGTGTTGGAGTGGCTGCAGTGCCCTCTCCAACACTTGACCAAAGTTATAAGACTACAAACAATTTGCAGCAATATGTACATGGTTTGTTGGTAAAAAATATTCTTCTATATGTGTGAAAGGTTTATGGAGCTGATGGAATTAAATTAAAGATTATGGAAATCCTTAGTGCACAGAACACAGGAGAGGCTCTAAATGGTAATTATGTTTTTGCCTGTAAACCTTTTCTAGTTAGAATGAGTTTCATATAAATGTGATAGGTGTCAGATAACTTGGGCCTACACTTGAATATAGGAACAAAATAGTATTATTTATAAATTTGAGCATTCACAATGTGAAACAGTATTTTTTACAAATTTTAGTTTTAATGTTTGATGTCTTCAAATCTATAGGGATAGATACACACACTACTCAGTAACCTGAAAGATGTGCTTAAACTATATGCAATATTTAAAGGATCTTAAACACACAGAAATGACAGGCCTGGGCTATCTAAAAATTTGACTTAAGCAAACAAAAAGACTGTTGTGATTAGACCAAAGAGGCCACACAGACATGATCCATCATTGCACATTGACATACAACTCAGGGTTTCACTGACAAACATGCACTTTATGATGAAAAAGATTTTGACTTGGCATTTTGTATTTGACAAGTAGATGATCAATTGGCGCAGAATAATTTGTTTAAATTTAGGCTTCGTGATTGTACCACGTCTAGACTTGGAGCATGTTGGACCTTCCCTCTTAGCACTGGCTGCTCTGCTCTGTGCTAAACGGTGCTCATTGTTCACACTTGTTCACTCATGAACCCCCATTTGCCTCATTTGTGGTGCTCGATTCGCCTGAAATTCAAAATACGCTTTGCAGTGCCCGTGATGCAGCGCTTTAATCACACGTCAATGCACTTCTACATAAGGTTAACATAGAAATCATTTGCACGAGTCGCGTTCAGTGTATATGTAGCTTTGGAGAACTGAACTAACTCTACATCAGACCTAAACAAGGCTTAAAACTGGGTCAAACCAGGACAAGTGACAACACACCTCACCTGCTTCAGTCAATTAAAATAAGATAAGTCTTTGTACATGAAATACATACACGTTTGCCTCAGTGAAAGGCCTGACCTGGATTCTTTGGAAACTGTCTGAACACAGTGCAGGAGGTCACTTATCCCTAAAGCACAAGTCCAAGGTTATAAAGGCTTTCTGAAATTCTATAAAGAGATCATGTGTTGAGTTCATGTGCATGTGGTCAAACTCAGATTATTCAGATTATTATTCTTAAATAGTCTCTTTGATGTATTAACAATTATGTAAGAATATTGGCATGAAGATAGAACTTTCTACTAACAGAATTTCATACCATTAGTAGAGATTTGCTTGCCTGAGATCCAGAAGAGACACTTCCTCAATACTTTGAGGATATGAGTTTGGTCGCTAGTGAATCTCTGAATTCAGATGGGTGTGATTGACAGGTGGATTAACCGATCAGAGACATGCATAGTCAGTCAGCATCAAAACAAATATGGCTGCTTAGGAAGACAAACATAAGGGAAAGGGAGGACCGAAAAAACATTGCAGATTTCTGCAGAATCGATGAGTAACTCACAAAACTCTTTAATCTGAGATGAGAGAAATGCACTTTCATTCAAAATGATGGGCAACCAATGAGCTTCTTCATTTCACATAAATCACTAAAAAAACAAACAAAAAAACATGATCATGTTTAATTCTAATTCGTGACACGATGGAGGGCGTAGGGACCAGACTGATTTTTTTTAATAATAGGGCCCTGGAGAGTTTTCTCAGTTACTAAAACACGTACCTAAAACCTCTTCAGGCATCTTTTTGATGCATTATAACATGGTAGGAACTCAAAAATCGATTTTGCATAATACCCACTCTTTAATTGTAAAATGCAGCTCTATAGTAAAAGCCAAAGTTAAATCAACTGGACAAAACTTTGTAGGAGTGAAGACGCTTTGCTGCTCATTCAAGCTGCTTCTTCGGATCTACACCGTTTTGTCCAGTTGACAGATTTAGCTTTGGCTTTTACAATGGATCAGACCTGGATGACTGAGGGACTACACACATTTTTACCCCTTGTATCCTCACTGGTCTGTGCGATTGCCCCTTGCTCTCCTGTTGAGACTGGGAGGATCCTTCATGTTTATCCCTCCATCAGACAGCGTGTTATCTGGGTGTGGTGGAAACGTGGATAGGCCTGGTGGTAAACAAGGCTGCCTCTGCATATTATGTGCCTGCTCCGGGCTCATTTTCCCTCTCCCTATCTTTGTTTGGCCGAGTGTCTGCAGTGTGCTGCTGGGGCCTCCCATCCCCCCTCCTGGGCCCGATTCCCTCTCCGTGGCATTGCTCCAGACTAGCAGTGGGAAAGATCTCTGTGGTCTGGGATCTGGGGAACATAGAAACGCAAGCTGCAGGGTCTAACTCAGCACTTTTACTTGTGTACACAGGCTTAAGAGTGAAAGAATACGCATTCTCTCAGTTTTTTGTTTTGACAAACTGAGCAAAACTTAAAGACCCTGTACCCGATTTTTTCCATGTATTTGAGAAAGATTTGTCTTGACCCTGTACAGATATATTGATATATCCAGCTTTTTCAGTTCAGATACTGATACTTTGACGGTACCTGATATTAGCCGATACCATTCTGGGCTGGAAAATGGCAATTATTTCCTTAAAACACTTATGCAACCATTATTCTTAAAATAACTGCTGAACAGCTTTGTATGAATAAAAATTCAAACATGAAACGTTCTAGGCCAGAATCAGCCTGTAAATAGTCTTATTACACCCAGTTTAATGTCCAAAAATTTGCCAGATCGCGTTCCATGATCACTTAAACCGTTATTGTGCTAATTTTTCAGTACTTGCAGTGATATTCAATACTAATATCAGTATATCTCCAATTGCATAGCAGCTCTTGAGGTTAAAATATGTCAGCTGTGTGCTGTCTGTATCTAATTATGAAGCATTTTACTGGTTGATAATCAAGAAGTGTGCATTAGCATGCTAGTTGTTGCTAAATTTACTGTCATGGCAAAACTTCACACTGGTCTCAAAGTTGTGAGCCCTTGTAAATTCAGCATGGTGAATAGCATTGGAGCAGTGCAATCTTAAAAACATGAAAAACAGAACTAGTCAATTTTAAAGTAAAATCAGGTACAGCGCCTACAACTGCTAAAATATGGATGGCTTGAAAATATTGCCAGCACATTTAAAATTTGTGCAGTTTCATTTGGGAAAACAGCATCAATTTTACAGTGGTTGACTGGGTAGCACATGTGCTTCACTTCAACAAGGTTCCAGGTTTAAATCCCACGTGAGCCAGACAGGTTTCCCCTGGCTGAAGGATGGGTCAAATGCAGAGAGTGAATTTCCCTCACAAGGGATTAATAAAGTAACCTTATGTCAGGGCAACTGTATCAATATATCGCCGCAATTTTTCTTATAATTCACACTTCAGTTTTGTAGCTCATTTGGATAAATGATTGACTTGTTTATGATGCATAAAAACAAGTATATTTATTTCAAAGAATAAGCAGGTAGTGGTTACACTATGGAATACTGTTTTAAAAATCAGTTTTCTTGTTTCTTTGTTGGTTTGTGAGCCATGTGTCACATATAGTATTGAGTGGCCATGTAAATCCAAGCAGTTGTTGAAAACCTAAAGCAAACTTAAATTAAAATAAATACGATACATAAAGTAAATAAGTCATGTCTGTTTATGAAAATCTCGATGTAACTGATTCATTATTTTGACGTGCGTTAAGGAAGGTCACGTTACAGACCTGATACACGTGATACAAGCTCCATCTCAGTTTTTAAACTATCCAAAAAGAGTCAGTGATCAGTGAGAAAAGGCCCACTAAAATCTGTAAACCAAGAGTGACGCCAAATACATGATTAAATATGCGTGCAGAGGAGCAGCAATCTATCAGTGTTTACTTTGAAAACTACAGAGATATTCACCTCTCACGTGTTTAGTAACCAGTGAGCTTGTTTGAATTAGGGTTGCACCAGAACTGAACCAGGACTGAACCAGGACTGAACGAGAACTAAATAGGAGGACTGATTACCAGATCTGAATCAGGATTGAATCAGGACTAAAGCAGGACTAGAGTAGGACTAAAGCAGGACTAAAGCAGGACTAAAGCAGGACTAAAGCAGGACTAAAGCAGGACTAAAGCAGGACTAAAGCAGGACTAAAGCAGGACTAAAGCAGGACTAAAGCAGGACTAAAGCAGGACTAAAGCAGGACTAAAGCAGGACTAAAGCAGGACTAAAGCAGGACTAAAGCAGGACTAAAGCAGGACTAAAGCAGGACTCTGCCAGCCTTTTTTCAGGGTCATAGTGAAAAGAAAGGAGCAGCAGACTACACGGGACAACCTTTAAATAAAGGTTAAATAACAATCCAATCCAAAATTTGAACATAGGCATTAGAGAAATAATAAACTAGGCTAATGCTGAACCTTTTATTATTATTTTTGTGACTTATTTTTAAAATAATTTGGATGTGATTGTTCAATGTATCTGGCACAAAGTCAAAACCGGGTGAATACTGCAGTATATCTAGGCCTAAATGGTAAAATACAGAACTACATGCAAAAAAATCATAGTTAACTGCAATTTAAGCTTGCAATGAAAAATTGTATTCGCTGCCCAGCTATATATAAAATACTATACACCAAAGTTTATGACAGGTTTAGTCTACAGAAAATGTCTCTTCATTTTCATTTTCAGCTATGCGCCTATTAAAGCGCAAAAAAACACAGTGTGGCAACCCAGAGGGACATACAATTATGCTTCCTAAAATCCAAATATAGCCTGTATATGGAGTGCCAGGAAGAAGCCGTGGTCCACAATTTTCACTAAATCCCTTATCAGTGAAACCGGATTATTTAGAAGAGGCTCGCTCTGAAACTTTAGACGCATGTTTTGTTGTGTGTTGCTCTACTCACCACAATCAATATTCCACTGATGGACTCAAGTACATTGGCTGCTGTTTTGTTTTTGTTTAGAAGATGAAAGCAAAAGGTTATGCCATAGCACTCAGTTTGCATACTGTTGCACTAGCATCTTTCTGTGAATCAACCATCTCTACAATAACTATAATACATAGCATTTGCATTTAGATAACAGATTTATCAGCTGGTTTCTCTTTGCCCTCTGTACTGAGAAAGCCCATAAGAGTATGTTTTTTTATAGATGGATATTACTGAAACAGAAGGTGGGGTTTGGCACTGCAGCACCTCCAGTTTTGGGATTATGAGAAAGTCTAATCTACATATAGTTTATTGACACGCACGCACACTGCTTTCATTCCACTATATGCACCACACAACACCACTAATACCAACAACAAACTCACAACTCCATTCCTTACTTTTCTGCATCGCTGTTTAATCCTTTATTTGCAATTAAATATACTTTTGAGCACTTTTAATCCATGCCGTCTCCCTTATTTTTTGTGCACTTGGCCTTCCTTGTGATTGGCTACATCCACCTGTCACTCAGTCAAGAGCATGGTGGTTTCAGTATATAGCAAAATTAAAAAGAAAAACTCAACACTGCCCATCTGTAAACATGGGCAGATCGTAACTGGGTCAACATCTCAATTTTATATAGGGCTGTGAAATTAATACACTTTTAATCAAGACAAAGTATTACTAATTTCTAATTATCAATGATCAGTTGGGGGACTTTTTAATTGAGGGATCTCCAGCCAATTCTCAGTCAGTAAAATCAGTGGTGTTGAGATGATTTCAGATTTTGGAAGAAGAAATTTAACTTTTTACGTTTTAAATAGCAACAATTCAATGTCTATATTGTTTACATTCAGGAAATATATATTGATGTGTTTTTAAGACAATAATTGTGATGCATTTTTTTGCCTATCACACAGGCCTAATTTCATATTATCATACTGCCCAGTCCGGCTTTCTGCCCCCAGCCATTAAGTGTCTTGCCCAGAGACACAACAACAACATGCTTGGCACATTTAAGCATTCTGATCCAGCTAAAAAAGGGGGTTTTGACAAAGGCTCGCAAATCTATTATTAACTATTCTGTATCTCTATGTATCTGACCCAAACTGCACTCACAAGACTAAACCTGCAAGGGAGTTCATGCAAAAACAACCAAACTAAAGACTGTGAATTAGAAGTTGTATTTTTCTGTATAAACACTAAAAAACAAATCTCCAGCTAACTCACTCACTCGCCAACTCCTTTCTACTGCTGTCCCTTAAAAATCCCTCTAATCTAATCTTTAGTTGACTAATACACCACTGAATGCTTAATCGACTAAACAACTAAAGACCTACTGACATATGACTAAAACTTCTTTCCTTTGTTTAAAATAGTGTTTCTCCACTGCCCCATATCTTATTCCACTGTATTCCACTTCAGCTCCCTGCCTTTATCACCGCGATAGACCTGCACTCACACACTGAAAGGCCCTGTATCTGCGCGCACACGTCACAGATACACGGAGAGGCCAGGGGTCAGGTTTAAACTCTGCACACACATCCACTGCTGCCTCACTTCCCCTAACGGCCAAATAAAACAGCTGCCTCAGCCAATATACAGGGGACATAGATTTGCGGCTGATGGTAACTGACTCAGGGCTTAAACTGAACCAAATGTTTGCTGATCACTTTGCCTGACAGCCAAGAACGGTTAGCCACTAATACAAACATGTCTGCAGAGAACAAGCAGATGTTTACAGGATAACGGCAATGGCTGCTGTTAGGCTGTGTTTAATATTTGGGTTTATGTTAATCCTATGTTTACAACAATTAGGCCTGTCACAATAATTATTATATTGATTTACTGTTTGTACTTTTTTGTAATTTTTTGAGAGGGTTTTTAAAAATCAGAAACATGCCTGAAGGTTTTAGATGTCATCCATGCGTGTTTGAGTATTTTAGCTATGTCCTCGGAGCCCTATTTGAACCCCTCCTTACAGTTCGCGGCAAGATTCCGTGAAATGTTCAGCCCATAATCCTACGTCATCCATGCTCCCACACAACATTTCTCCATAAAAGTATGCACAAGTATGATACAAAACTCTACACAACAACTTGTGAATTCACATGCAATGTGCAGTAGTTTTATAAGTGGAATGAACTCTGACTGTGTTGTGATAGCGCTCTAAAGGGGGAGTGACTTACCGCGAGGAGCAAAGGCAGAACGAACTCAAAGGAGAATTTATAAAACATAGTAATATCTTGCTCTCGGGGAATATAGCATTTTCAAAACAATAGAAGGCAACATGGCGATCTAAACATGTTAAAACCCCATAAAACACCCCTTCTTGAACTGCAAAAAGAATGAATCCTATGCATTTGAGTGTGACCGTACTCACTAGTTGGAACTCGGAGCGTCTGCAGTAGGCCTCCTGTATCCCGGTGTCGGCCCATAGCGCGTTCAGAGCCATCACGTACAACTGGAACTCTCCAGGCTCCACCCCCGTCGTGCCCACTCGGCCTTCCCACGACATCACCAACATGCCCTGCTTCTCATTCTCACAGCTCTGCCAACTGATGCCCAGTTTGTCACGGGCGTCCACCAGCACCCGCATGCCCTGGGGAGAGAGACACAAAGGGAGACGGGTGTAGGAATGTTAGCATATGCTTCAGGTTTCACAGTTTGTTTTACCATAACAAAGTCTACTGGAATTTCTAGCTTTGTCAAAAATGATGGTCGTCAGATTGGAGGATTCATCTAGTGTAGTACAGATTTAAAGTGGATCTAAGCACTACATCTACTTTTTTGCTACTAAACTGTGAATATGGTGTTTGAATACTTTGCACTAAAACTGCCAAAAAAGGACAAACAACAGACAATACTAATCAAACTAGCTACATTTGCAGTTTCTTGGTCAAAACTGTATAAAAATGTACAAAAATTGGTGACGTCACACAAGACTGCCCTGATTACAGCCAGGCATTTCTGATTACAAACGCCTAGATGCAGGGCGGAGTTTGAAGGGTGGATACCAATCGCATGGTTCCATATAGCTCCAGACCCAACCCCTCCTCTGCATTTGAAAGTGGCTGATGTTGGACATCCTTTTACTGTCAGAAGAAGGAAGGCTATTCCAATAATTAGACTCTTTGTCCCCAATACCTCATTACAGTGTTCCAGGAATGCTGTGGGGTGGCTAAGTAGTACCATAATTAAAATGATAAATGCAGGATGCAACTGAGATGGACTCCAAGAGTATTGGCAATATTGAAATTATATATTCATACAATGAATTATTCCTAATGTCTCCACTGCAGGAGCAAAACCATCAGCCTCTTCATTATCTCTATCTTCTCCTCTTCATCACCAACACCTGCATCTAGGGATGGGCCGATATGGATTTAAAAGCTAAGTATCTGTATCAGCAAGGCCAATTGCTCAAAAACTCCATAACAAGGCCCACAAATGTATGCACAAGCATTTATCTTTGAAGTACAGATCACAGATTCATTTTTCACTGTCATGGTTAAAGAATTTCTGCCTCTCCTCTAGTGAGTAGTGCATAAAGTCTGTACATGCGTCGGCTCAAGACTCGAGCGCTCTGACTGAAGGGATGAACTAGCTTTTAGCTTTAGCACCAACACAGCTTTATATATCACCCATCCCTACCTGCATTTATACTTTGCTGAGATAGATGTACAAAGCCTTCATCCCTTTCCAATGCATTGCTAACCACAGTTCACTTTTAATTATTCACAAAGTCTCATTCATTGGTCTGTGTCTGTTAAAGTTGAAATGAACCTATGTTCCTTGATAACCCACAAACATGCGTATTCAACAGACTTTATGTAAGTTTTCTGAGGTAAATCTTTAGTGTAGCGTGTTAGCCAACACCATAGACCGCTGTGAGCTCTTGTAAACATTGAGGGCTTTGGAGCACGGCTTTGGAGCGGGACTTATGGGCCTGTTTGAAGGGAAACATGTGGAGTGATCGCTCTGGGAGGTCGGATTCTCACTGATTAGACAAACCAACACCAGGCACAGCTGTCTCTCTATATTTTGTTATTTCTTGTTATTAACTCTTAACATCTGGTCAACAATGGAAGTGACTGAAGTTTTACATGTTAGTGTCTAACACTTCTTGCTCAGTATTAGGGTTGAACGATTCTGCCAATTGTGTTTATTCAAACTGTGATTTTAATTCTATTGCGGTTAATCTTGCAGTGTACTGATGGTATCTGATGATCCATTTTTTTCCAGTTGACCAAATTGAATTTTTCTTTTCCTATGGATCATACCTGGCCTACAGAGGGATTACACAGACAACAATGTAAAGACTTTTCCCCCTCATATAGATCAATCTTTATTTTAGATTGTGTTATTATATTAAGAAATGTCTTTAAATGTAGATTTTATTTGATTTTAAAACTTAAATTGAGACATTAGGGTTGTCAAAAATATCAAAAACCACAAATGAATCGATACTAAAACTAGTACTGAAACCAGATACTCATTTGAACAAGTACTGATGAAAAATAAAAATAAACAGGACAGAAAGGAGCCTTTCCTGAATAGTTTAGAAAGATCTTTAGCTGTCTCAGAACAGATATAAGACCTCATGGTGTTATAAAAGTACAATGTTCTATTGAGAGGAGAGTTAAAGAGACAGTTTTTGTTAAGAAGACAATAATTTATCTCTCATTTGTAACAACTCCTCAGATCTAAATCAAAACAAGCTAAACAATATTGATAGCTAATATGCTAACAGGTGTGAGATCACGCTGAACGATTATGCAAAATATGTGTCAGTACTGAACTAAAATAATTAATAATGAAATGAAAATTAAAACAAACATAGCTCAAGTCCATTGGGACATTTCACATTTGTAATTGTCTCTAAGTAGCTTGCTCACCAAACACATGAGAACTAGTCACTTCACTCATCAGCATTCCTTTGTGCTTCAAATCACATTCTCCACTCAACTCAGTTCACATAAAATGACTGTCAGCATTAGTAAGAGCCGTCGTCATTAAAAACACAACAAACTGCTCCAGACTGTTTTATAAAGACTCAAGTGCCCATAATCCACCTCACATATACAGTTCATGTGTGCAGTCCTGGAGATGTACTCAACTGGCTCTGAGTCACAACAAATCAGAACACTCTTACACAACATATCAATGCCTCACTGAGCGCTTCCTACACTAGTGTTGTCGTCTGCTCGTCTTCCTGTAAGTGCGCCTGGTAGTTCTCATAGTAGGGCTGTAAACGTTTTTATCAGTTGAGTTAGCAAGAGATATGGGAATGACTGGTGATTTTGCTTAGAGATGGACTGATATGAACTTTTGGAGCTGATACAATATCTGATATTTTGCCTGCTGTAGTCGATAATCGATATTTGCCTTTTAAAAGGGCCCATATTGCACCATTTTTTGATCTATGTTATAAAGTCACATATGTTTAACACACACATCCTGCATGTTTAGGCTGAGTTCCTTTCTCATATGGATAATGCTGTTCGGGAAATGCTCCACTGCTTTTTTTTATGCCCCATACACCTTCACTAGAATCATTTGGATGATTTCAGCTCTGGAATTCCCAATCTCTACTGACCTAAAAAGTAACAGACAGCTGATAACTTGAAATTACAGCTTCATGACATCACAAGGTGGAATAGAGCACTTTGAGCGTTGGGGATGTAGACAAATTAATAATGCAGGGTTGTTCAAACGTGTGATTGAAACAAAAAACAACTCTGGGTATGTTTTTGAGGAGGTAACAACATTTTAGCATTTTTTAAAAAGTCAATATTGCGTAATATAGGACCTTTAAAATCCCTAGCAAGGCCCACAAAATGATCTTATGATGACTATTATGATGATTCTGTTATTATTTTTTACAAAACAAAGTTTTGTTAATGTGATTTTTACTACATGTTTGTGTTTTTACACAAACATGTAATAAAAAATACAGCCATATAATGCTATTCTACTTCCATTGGTTTGATAATAGGCATTTGGCTAAGTTACAGGTTTGAATGTGATTATATGGCTTTATTTCAATAAGAAAAGAAAATAATAGAAAAAAAAACACAGGTCTGTAAGGAGTTGCAGGGGG
Source organism: Periophthalmus magnuspinnatus (assembly GCF_009829125.3). NCBI lineage: Eukaryota > Metazoa > Chordata > Actinopteri > Gobiiformes > Gobiidae > Periophthalmus > Periophthalmus magnuspinnatus. The sequence continues at coordinate 22,953,745 of NC_047126.1, forward strand.
AGCTCTGACTTAGTTCTGTTTTAAAACATAAATAGCAACCGTAACATAAATGCAAGCATAATGCTTGACAGAAAAATCACAGTTTGATATTTTCCCCAAATTGTTCAGCCCTACTGTGATAAGAAGTCACCTTTTTGGCAAACTTTGAATTGCTCCCTTTTTGACAGTGGTCAACAAAGTGGTCATACTGTGATTTGTCAGGTTTTTGGACTGAATGTCCTTCCTGTTGCAATCAGCCCCATACTGGGACTTGAGAGCACTATGTGGGGAAAATGTTCTGCCCACTTAAGGCATGACAAACAAGGGTGAAAATAGGACATTCTGAGCTGGTCTGATTACTTACTTGAAGTGTTTTGAATGAGACATTAGAAATGTGTTATTTTACGTCAGGTTTCATTTCATAAAACTGGCCACATACAAGAGAAAAAGGTATCACTGTCAATATTAATGAATGTATATTTGACTTATTTAAAACATTTTGCTGAATTGTGAGTTTTAAACATGCTTTTTGGACTTAAATCAACCACGTTATGGATATTTGAGTTTTTTTGAAATATCTATGGGAAAAATGAATGGTAAATTTACTTTGGAAACTGGAGCAGACTTTCATACCTGCATATGCATTCATACCTTTTATTGTTTATCTCTGCAGCACCTTGGAAACTGTTTTGTCAGTTACATAATTAAAGTGGATTTGGAATTGAAAGTAAATATATAATGAAAGCCATTTCAAAATAGCCTCCCTTTGTTTTGTTGACAGTGCCGCAAACCTTTGCTCAGTGAACTTATGAATTATGTCACCTGAAATGGTCCTCACTACACAGACCTGTGTGCTTTGTAGAGGCCAAGAAATGCCAAGAGTGAAAAGCAAAGGGGAAAGGGGAAGGTGAAAACACGGTATTTTGAGTTTATGTTTTGTTCATTATATTCCATATCTGATCATTCACAGTTTTGATGCATTCAATGAGAATCTACAATGTAAATAAAAAATAAGAAATAGCTAAAAAGAAAAAGTGTGCCCAAACTTTTGACTGGTCGTATATAGAACTGCCATTCCACCTTGAGAATGCCAGATGCCCGAAGCCAAGCAGGGTCGGACTGGGAAGGGAGAGACGGAAGAGGATCAGTGGTGTACTGTTGTGTCCTTGTGCAAGACACTTCACCCAACTAGCCTCGACATGTTGACAAATGCTTTTGTGAGAGAATGCGGAACAAGCGATGGAAACTACAATGCGGCACATGTTTATACCATGTATCTCATGTGTGCTCAATAACATGCACTGTACCGAACAAAAAGACACATTATTCAAAACTTAAACCTTTTGACATTTTACATGAATTATTTCTGAGTTAAATTATGGACTATATTACATGCAGTGTTTTGTTTTTTTTATTAGTGATGATTATATTCCTCACACCTTCATTTGTGTGGTATATTTTTGTGTTTCCAACTATTTTTGATAGTAAATTATAGAAATCATTTGCCAAAGCTTGCTTTGGTTTAGCCTGCAAGACTAAACAAAGTACGAAACGTAATAATGGATCTGATTAATGCATTTTTGAGTTGATGGTTTGAGTTGCAAGAATACTGTATGCCTGGCTAGAAACAATACAGTCAGTTTGAATTGAGGCTGCAAAATTAATGATAAATCGAAGCAAAATTACAATTTGAATGGATGGAATTTTTAAAGTACCATAATTTCCTCCACAAGTGGGCAAAAAATAAATAAATAAATAAATAAAAAAAAAATAAAAATCAATTAAATCAATGAATCCAATTTCAAGTTTTAAGTTTAAGTTCATATTGCTTTGTCTGGAAGAAAATTTATTTTATTTCTCCCACAATGATCACATTTCAATATAATATATAGCTGTAACATTACAGTCCAGTCCAGATCTTTTTTGTTTTGACAATTTTCTGCAGTTAACAAAACATTTTAGTGGAGAATTTTATTCTATATATTAACTGCTAACCATGTAGTTTAGATCTGTTCTGAAACGTGATGTCTTTTAATTTCTCCTGGATGCTTTTAAAATGTGGACTTTGAACAGACTTCTATTATTAAAACATAAGTTGCAAATCTAACCACAGTTACAATGTTTGTCAGAAATATCACAATTCACTATTCTTCCAAAATGGCGCAGCCCTAGTTAGAATTCCACTTTTATCTTTCTGAGCACATATTTTCATGGCCCTATTATTGTATGTCTGTGTCTTGTATAGTCTGGCAGAGGCAGGCTGTCTTGTTGGTGGAGCTGCTGCCTGCACTGGTGTATGCAGAGCAGCTTTATCGGCCCTGTCGGGCTGTGGGCACTCAGCCGGATGTGCTCATCCCTCAGGAATAGTCTGATATTGTTAGCTGGTGAAGGAGGCCCAGCCACGGCACAAAACAAAGACGCACCAAACACACTGGGACAGAAATATGCCCTGTGTCAACAAGCAGCCCTGTGTCTGAGCCTCAAAAGTGGCATCAACAAGAATACAATCAATTCAATTCAGTTATCAAGCATAACATGACATTATTGTACTTTCCTATTTACAATGACTTTGAATTGCCTTTTTCTTTGACTAAAAGGGCATAGCAGTTGAATATTATATTGTATTACTAGGCCTTTTCTATAATAACATACTTTACAATAAAAAAAAATAAAAATGCCCCGGCTGTCGACTGCCAGTGTTCCAATCCAAATAAATGGACATATAAGACTAACTACAGGATCATGGTTATGAAACTTTTCACGCCTGTTTATTGGAGGTTTTCAGATTATAAAAGGTAATGACGTTATACTCTCAGATGGAGGGCAAGAGCCATTTTGCTATTGATTAAATTGTACTTTGCCATGAACAAAAGGTTAAAAAATCCTGCTCATTTCTATCAGTGACTACTAATAATGATAAAATGCAAACAAACATATGTATTTTATCATTATTCATTTTAGCTGCCGTCCATTTGTATTAGGTGGCATTTTACTTCTATGGGCTACAAATTACTAACACAAAAAATATTTAGATCACCATGTTACCATTAATTGTTTTGAAAATGCTGTATTTACCGAAAACAGTCAATGTCTGAGTCTGCCCTCCCGTTGCTTTCCGTGCAAAGTCATTCCACCTTCAAAGCGCTACCACAACACAATCAGTGTGTGTGCTGTTAGTTAAACTGCAGCACATCATATCACCGTCATCGCACATGATGTTGGCTTGTAGACTGAGCACTGGACAGAATCTTACCGCTAACAAGGAGAGTTTGAATAGGGCACGGGCAAGATGACATCTAAACCTCTTCAGGCATGTTTCTGATGAGGAAACAACATTAAAACATGGTAGAAAGCTCCAAAAAGTCGATTTTGAATAAAATCCTCTCCTTTTGTAATGATCTGATATTTTGTGTTTAGTTCAGGGTTGACTAGGCCTGTCAGGATAACAAATTTTGAAGTACAATATATTGCTGAAGAAAATATACACAATAAACGATAAACTAATTTATGCCACTGACTCAATAATCCTAACCACGAATGTCAATAAATTGCAGAATTAAACACTTAAGTAGTTACTTTATATCTATAATGTGTCCTAGAAGTTATTTATTCAATCCTCTACAGTTCAAATCTAATTGTAGAACAGAAAAATAACAAAAAGTTCCCTAAAAGTACAAAGAAAAAGTACAAACGACAAATACTGACCTCCAAAAATGATAAGTTGATATAGTATTTATTTTGACAGGCCTAGGATTGTCACCTTTTGTGTTGTTGTTAATGTAACTTTTTGTATGTGACACTTGGTTGCTATACCGACAAGTTACTGCTATTTGCTATTGCTATTGTCAATTACAGGTCAGTTAGGAGAGTGGCTCTGCTGAACTGAGACCGCTGTTTTGTGCTTGTTTTGGTGTGGGTTATGGCCCTTGTGCTCAGAAAATAAACAACAACAAGAACTTTGGAGTGTTTCCTCACACCAGAATGATACAATATTATTGGCTGATTGTTGTGATGTCATCTGAAACCCAGCAATATACCAGCTATACCATGTTTTAAAAAGGTTACAAAAGGCCAGAATCTGGATTACATCATGAATTGGTTCTGTAACACTTTTGTGGCCACCAGCTACTTACTACTGATGCCCTGAGGCGGACAGATGTGCCAACATGCAACCTTCCACCGCTAAACCATCCTTTTTCATAACACAGGTTTGTCCAAAGTCAAACAAGATCTTGATAAGGACAGTATCAGTTTAACATAAACAAAACACATGGAATAAGCCCACTTTTATGCCATTGCATACGCCTGGCTTGAACTTGACGATAAGCAGCAGCCATCAATGGTCCACAAAAATGTAAGCCAAAGTGATCCAACCAATCAGTTATAGTCCTGTAGGTATTACAGCTTTAATTGCAAAAGAGTTCCACGGTAAAACATAATAGCCCAATAAAAGTCTATCAAGTGTGTATCAACAGATCAGATCAGAGATGTTAATTTAACCCTATTTTAACCATTAAAACTGTATATAGATGTAAATAATTTGCAGGTAGTTGCTGCCAAATTTCTGTTCTTTTTTTTAAAGTATTTTTTAACCATAAACACTGGTATTTTTGTGTTACTTTGATTATCTTCTTAAGAAATGGTTCAAGTAGGCTGACCAAACTTACAGCCCCCATAACTAAACATAAGTAGGCTATAACAGGCCTGCACCTTCACACTTACCTTGAGTATATTGTCATAAATAGTGTCCCGGAAATCCAGTAGTGCCTTTTGATCAAACTCTTGTCCGTTTATGATCCGCATTTGTTTGAGAAAAGTCGACTTTCCGCTCTCCCCGGCCCCCAGCAGAAGAATCTTGACAAGCCGACGCACAGCTCTCCTCTCCCGGGCGAGCATGGCGTCTATCTCCCGGCTCCTCCGCTTCGCCTCGCGCTCCCTCTTGGCCGCGTCCTTCTCCCGGTCCCTCTCCCGGCTCCTCTCTTTGCTGCTGCCCGGCTCTTGGCTCGCCTCGGCCGGGAGCAGGCAGCGGCTCAGACTGCGGACCACTCCCGACATGACGAGGCGAGACGTTGGGGGGAACCGTTAGAAGAAAGTTTAGTTCATTATATCAGGCGAAATCCCCGCGTCGTTTCGTTTCAAAACACCTGTAATAAAAGAAACAAAACTACATTTAGCCCGGTTAGCTTATCTCCCGGGAGTCCATCTTTGTTTGACCGCGCCAGGAACAATATCCCCCCGGAGAGATGAGACAATACTGTGGAAAAGTTTCAGGCGGAGTTTTCGGGTAGGTCTTCCGAAGAAAAATCCAGTAAAGTTCATGAAAATACAGCTGTAGGTAGTAGCACACCATAAAAGTAAACGTAGCCTGGAGCGGAGCCCGAGGAAGTCCGACCGACGTGGGCCGTGTGTGTGACCGAGGAAGGTACGCAGCCAGCGGGCTGGGAAGCCAGACATGAGCGGGGCAGACAGCAGCTCCTCCGGGCGGTGATAGAGGAGAGAGCACCGGCCGACAGGGACACAGGACGGCCGCTAGGGGGAGCGCTCAGGCTGCAAGTTCCACACCATGTAAAATTGCATTCAGTTTGCCTTTTTAATTAGATAAATGGTGGACGACTTGTTGGTTGCCTAATTGTTTCAAGATAGGCTAGTAAAAAAAACCAACACACACAGGCACATTTTAATTCTGCTTAAGGAAATGTATCTAGCCTGTGCTCTTTAAATCACAACGGAATCTGGGTTGTCAGTGCCTTAAATTGCATATAGAGCACACATCTTGCCAATCTTGACAGCAAATAAGTTCTATAGGGATATATACAAAACCATTTTAAAGCCTCCAAGATAATCGATGCATTGTTAACTTGTTTGTGCACATAAACATTGAATATTTTACACAAATCAACCTACTTTACATCAGATTTTAGCATCATATTGTTCCCCAAATTCTCCCTTGAAATGAATGGGATTCCTGCTTAATCAGACATGTCGCCACAAAAAAAACGTGGTTTAGATAAAGGCATTTAAAATTGGCAGGGTGGGATACGGTCAGTATGGACAGGTCTTGCCTCATCTGATAGCTCAGAACCTGTAAAAAATTCACTCACTGATTCGTGACTGGCTGCAGGTGCTGGGGTTTAGGTAGTGGCGATTCAGATCAGAGCGAAGTTTAAATTCCAAGCCTACATTGCCTCTGCAGGTCGACAGAGAAGCAGGTCTCATTACAACTATCTGACCAAGAGGCGGGTATCCGGTAAGCTACATGCATTGATCTGTGTATCTATGACTAAACATTTCAAAAGAAAAAGCAATAAGCAATGAGCATACAGATTTCACTGGAACTATGTCACTCCCATTCCCACAGTCACACCCATTCCACTTGGCTCAAAGCCAGATCAAAGTTTTTCCACTTTACAGTATCCAAGCATTCAGACAGCTCTTTAGAAAGTTTTAACCAATGTGCTGCCACTCTCACATCTGATTCACATGACTGCAGTTTTTTGTCCATCCTTTTCACACACTTGAGTGTTGAAAATTTGCAAAACAGCTCACGCAAAATCCGAAAAACAGAACTTTTGTTTTCCTAAAAAAAATATCTGAGTAGAATGCAATTTTACATTTCAAAAGTGATCAATCATCTCCCAGAACCCAAGATTTTCCCATGAAAACTTTGGTCATGTGTTTTTCTGTGCTCTTTCGTTCTTTTGCAACTCAGAAGCCTTCTGCTCTGAGTGACCACAGAGAATAACTGGTTTAGTGCAGTCTGGGCTGGAAAAGTATTTTATTATGTGCAAAAACTAAATAATTAGAAATGAAAGTACACATCATCAATTGCTGATTAGAATGTGCAGTAAAAAAATGTGCAGTAAAAAAAATAAATAAATTTAAAAAAAAAAAAAAAATATATATATATATATATATATATATATATATATATATATATATATATATATTTTTTTTTTTTTTTTTTTTTAATTTATTTTTTTTACTGCACATTTTTTTGTGCAGTAAATGTGTGTGTGCTGAAGAAAACAAAGATGTTGGAATAGCAAGTACATCAGTGATTTTGTAATGCCTGTGTGCTTTACATAAGACCTTTGCATCTCACTGGATATATACTGTATGTGGGATGTCTCTATTGTCTCTCTTCCCTGTTTGATTCATGTATAAAATCATTTGCTGTTAGATTTTAGGTGCTCACGAATTGTAGGTTTTTTTGCTGTCCTGAATTTCTATATTGAAAGTAACACTGTTTGGACCAACGTCCACATGAGAATAGACCTATAGTATTGAAAGAACAAGCTGTATTCATCGATCATATATAATTCTGAATGAGAGCTGTGTCAGATGTTCTGAGACAGAACCCAAGAACTGTGTGAACTGATGAGAAATGTTGCAAATGATCTGGCCACCCGCGCCCCTGTTCAGATACATGCTTCAATCAAATGATAAAACTCAACCAAGTGTCAAAAACACAGCAGACACAAACACAGGCAAGTGCTGTAAAACAACTCAACTTTCTGACTTAATGCTGTCAAATGTGACAAAATCAAACATAAAGATAACAACATTTGGGTGAGCTCCGGCTGCACAGGTGAGACAGTTGTGTAGAGAATCTACAGTGTTTGACAGGCTCACAGCAGTGCTCCGTCTACTGTATGTGCATGATGGACATGTCTGAAGAACATCAAAGGTCCTCTAGCTACTATAGGGACAAGTCTGGATGTTCCACAGGCGTGTCTGAATACCACAATACCAGGTACAGGACCTTAGATGTTCCACAGGCATGTCCCAATACCAGGGAGAGGACCTTGGATGTTTTTCAAAGTCCTTTAGAACCTACAAAGAAATCTGAACAACATCCAGGGTTCTCTAGGTAAAAGATAGACATGTCTGAAGAACATCTAAGGTTCCCAGCCTGCTATTGGGACAAGTTTGAGGAACATCCAAGACTTTCTCAGAAATGATTATGATTATTGCACTGTATTATGTGAACATCTGTCAGATAATACTTAATGTTAAAATGTCATTAAAAATAAATGTGTCACTATCAAGTCAAAATAGAGAGCATTTTTACATAAATCTATTGTGGTACCTTTAATTCACAATACAAAGTATTATCCCACGATAATACTCACTTTTTCATGCATACTCTTTTTTTTTTTTTTGACATTTTCCATAAAAAAATAATACTAGATTATGCCAAAAGTACTACGAATGACACATGAAGTTCATAATTTCATCTCTGGGAAAAAATGGGCATTAATGGATTAAGACAACTGGGTTTCACCATTGAAACTGGAAACTCAAATGCTAGACTCATATGAGGCTCATTCTGCTCTTGAACCTCATCTCCAATGTTATTAATTCTGTATTTCCATTCCGTTTCCATCTCCATTCTGTAATTAAGAATAAATCAACTTTACAACTGTTACCAGTAAGAGCTCTACTTGATTTGATGTTTACCGTGTATCTGGGGACACAAATGTTCAAAATCTTACTTATAGTTGCTTTTTAAAGTAACCTTTTAAAGGTGCACTATGTAACTTTTTTGGTGAAGGTTTCAACACCTGCTCATATCGCCACCTGCTCATATTGACATGTTATTGCTTTGAATGGAATGTTCCACAGTAAGGCATTAAACTTATATTTATCTCTATGGAAACAGATAGCAGGTGATGTGAATAAAAGTTTTTGGGTAAAAAGGAAAACAACAAAGGTGAGAACAAGCTGGTGCTCCCAATAAAAACAAGGGATAAATATGTATTATAATTAAATATGACAGATGCCCAAGATAGAATACATTAGTGTGTTAAAAGAGCTAAGGTTAAAAAGGGCAATCTAAAAAAACAAAACAATAAAATGTCCATGTGCCAATCCAGTCAGCTTTTTGGGCAACCCAACAGATACACACACGCGCACACACACCCACACACACACACACCCACCCCCACACCCACACACACACACGCACACACACACACCCACACCTACCTGAAGGTGGTGTTTCGAATCCCACTCTTGACATAAACATCACTGGTAGAGTGGTAAGATCCACAGGTTGTGTCCTTTGGCAAGACACTGTGTACACTGGTGTATGTGTGTGTGAATGCGAGTGAGTGGTTCATTGATACTCTTTGAGCACCTTGAAGGTGGAAAAGCACTATATAAATGTGACAATTTACCATTTGAATAAATCCATCCATCCATCACGGTGGCAGCAGTCTAACCAGGGGCTCCCAGACTTCCCTCACCCCGGACACATCCTCCAGCTCCTCCGGTGGGACAAGAGACATAGTCCCTCCAGAATATCCTGGGTCTTCCTTGGGGCCTCCTCCTGATGGGACATGCCCAAAACACCTCCCTATGGAGGTGTCCAGGAGGCATCCTGAGCAGATGCCCGAGCCACCTCAACTGGTTACTCTCACGTGTAGGAGCAGGGGGTCTACTCCGAGCTCCTCCCGTGTGACCGAGCTCCTTACCCTATCCCTAAGGGTATGCCCGGCCACTCTGCGGAGGAAACCCATTTTGGCCGCTTGTATCCGCAATCTTGTCCTTTCAGTCAATACCCAGAGCTCATGACCATAGGTGAGGGCAGGAATGTGGAGTGACCGGTAAATTGAGAGCTTTACCTTCCGGCTCAGCTCCTTCTTTCCAACAACGGACTGATACAGCAATTGCATCACTGCTAACGCTGCACCAATCTGCCTGTCAATCTCACGCTCCATCCTTCTGTCACTTGTGAACAAGACTCCGAGATACTTGAACTCCTCCACTTGAGGCAGCGATTCACCATCCACCTGGAGAGGGCAAACCACCTTTTTCCGGTCGAGAACCATGGCCTCGGATTTGGAGGAGCTGATTCTCATTCCAGCCACTTCACACTCAGCTGCAAACCGCCCCAGTGCCTGCTGCAGGTCCTGGCTCGATGAAGCCACCAGGACAACATCATCTGAAAACAGCAGAGATGAGATCCTGTGGTTCGCAAAACGGACCCCCTCCGGCCCCTGGCTGCGCCTAGAACCTCTGTCCATAAATATAATGAACAGAACTGATGACAAAGGGCAGCCCTGGCGGAGACCAACATGCACCGGGGAACAGGTCTGACTTACTGCCAGCAATACGAACACAGCTCATGCTCCGGTCATACAGGGACCGGACAGCTCTTAGCAAAGAGCCCCGGACCCCATACTCCCGAAGCACCCCCAAAGGACACCACGAGGGACACGGTCGAATGCCTTGTCCAGATCCACAAAATACATGTGGACTGGTTGGGCAAACTCCCACGAGCGGTCGAGCACCCGATGGAGAGTATAGAGCTGGTCCAGTGTTCCACAACCGGGATGAAAACCACTCTGCTCCTCCTGAATCCGAGGATTGACTATCGGTTGAATTCTCCTCTCCAGTACCCTGGAATAGTCCTTATTGGGAAGGCTGATGAGTGTGATTCCCCTGTAAATGGAACACATCCTCCGGTCTCCCTTCTTATACAGAGGGACCACCACCCCGGTCTGCCAGTCCAGTGGCACTGTCCCCGACCGCCATGTGATGTTGCAGAGACATGTCAGCCAAGACAGCCCCACAACATCCAGAGACTTGAGGTACTTGGGATGGATCTCTGCCAACCACCTCGGTGACTTCAGCCAGGGTGATGGAAGAGTCCACCTCCAGGTCCCCAGTCTCGTGATGGTGGGATTGAGGAAGGAATACTTTGAGGATCTCCTCAATCCCATTTGAAAAATGTGACAAACATGTATAACGCCATAATGTGGAACAATAGCAATAGCATATTCATAGAAAAAGCTATATAATGCACCTTTAAGGTCAAATAATCAAGGCCTAAATACAAATGTCATAAAACTATAGCTTACTAAAAGTTTCAACATAAATGCTTATTTAACATTTCATAAAACATTATTGACTTTTTTTTACAGTGCACTTCCCATTTAATAACTGTGTCTGCAATTGCTTTTTGCCCGCAGATGCTGCTGAGGGGTCTAATTGGATTGTTTACAGTGGACATTGATGCTCTGCCCCTCACCCCACTCCCACCTCCCCCCTCTGGCCAGCTCCTCTCTGCCCACTCCTGGCTGCTTCTGGTCGGGTTAGTGGTGGCGGACATTTGGTGGGCACACAGAGAACACTCACTGGAGGATCAGAGTCAGTTGGCACGGTCCAACCTGACAACCCTCCAAATGAGAGCGGGTGCCTAAAATGGTTGGAGGCACGGGTCATTACTCTTACGAGCTCCTGCTTGGCTGGCACTGAGATGGGGGTGTGCCCTGGGACGAGGTTGGCAGAGTGAGGGGAGAGGTAATGTTTGTCCTGGGCACTCGCTTGTAGGAGCAGGGGCAGCCGGTGCAAGAATTTGGCTGCTTTGGTTGCTGGCATGGCAGAGTGGCTAATTCTCCAGCTAGGTACTCCTGACAAGAATCCTAGCCATTAACACATAACTGCTGCATTGATGGATGGCTACAGTGTTATTTCCTCGTCAAAACAGGTTTGGAGTTGGAGTGAGCCACTATATCATTTTAATTGTAGGGCCTGCCACCTGCTTGTTTCCATGAAGATGTAATTGCTTTACCTAGAATGTTCCACAGCGTAGCATTAAACTGCTATCATCTCCATGGAGACAAGCATATGATGCCAGCTGGCCAGTTACAGGCCAGATCTTTAAGGAGGCAAACCTACTCACAGTATGCATGATCTTCAATGTATTTTTCAGCAATAAAACACCTTGAACAATTGAGTAATTGACTAAATGCAAGATAGATATGGTTAATGCCATACTGCAGAACATTCCAGGCAAAACAACAAGTTCACAGTGTGGACAATGTGTGGTCATGGGTCATACTCCATGAGAAAGTAGCCTCCTTAATGTTCTGAAGTTCTACCACCTTCATCAAATCCCGTATGATTTTTTTCTGTGACAAACTCTTGATTTACCCCTCAATCTATGCTCCTACTGTCACCAATGGTCATGAGCTTTGGGTAATGGCTGGAAGAACAGCGGAGCTCAGACAAAAGCCACTTCTCCTCCACATAGAGAGGAGTCAGGTGAGGTGGCTCAGGCATCTGTTTTGAATGCCTCCTGGACACATCCATGGGGAGGTATTCTGGGCATGTCAAACTGGAAGGAGGCCCTGGGGAAGACTGAGGACATTCTGGAGGGACGATGTCTTTTAGCTGACCTGGGAAAGCCTAGGTCCCCCCCAGAGGAGATGGAAAAAGTGTCTGTGCAAAGGGAAGTGCGGGGCATCTCAGCTCAGATGGCAGCCTTCACGATCCAGCCCAAGAGAAAGTGCTAGAAAATGGATGGATGATTATACTGTGAATTATTTAAAGTAAAAATTAATAATAATGATGCTTTACATTCGTAATAGGTTTTACAGGCCTGTTGAAGCCCCTCAAGGCACTAAAATGTAGTCCTTATTCATTCACACCATACTTGTGCTGGCAAGCTCCTATTGTAGCCACAGCTGCCCAGGGACAGACAGAAGTGAGGCTACCAATCTGCACCATCACCCGCTCTGACTAACACCAATCATTCATGCACACACCACTTTCATACTTCTGAGTGGGAATCGATCCTCTGACCTTCAGGTTGGGGGGACTATTGCTCAAAGTTCAATTCTCCAAAAGTAGTTTGACATTTTTGTTTCTATATTAGTAAGTATAAGATAGTAGTTAGTATATTATTTGCACGATGTGTCCCAACTTTTTTGTAACTGATTTCTCATTACCCTTCACTGTTACGACTAATTACATTCACTATAGCCTACAACATTGACTTTTTCTTTTTTTTTTTACAGTGCACTGGATTAGAATTTGAAATGACTTCTCCTCTGAGGACCTCTCCACTTGTGCTGTGTCACTTCCCATCAGCACAATTCCACTCTCCTCCAAACAGCTTATTAAATTAATCCAGAAGTGTGGCTGGGAGCAGTGGCTGATGGCATATTATTTCACATTTTCAAATCGAGGGGGAAAAAAATGTCATTCTGGGAAAAGGCCAGGATCGGTAGTGCTTTATAACTGATGCAGATCTATAACCGGGCTAATTTATTATACTCATTATGTGTTGAAATCAAATATGTGTGATGGAAAAAGCCAGGCATAACTTCATAAAATCAGTTTAAATCAGCTCCCCATAGACTAGTGAGGGGTCATTGCAGACTAGAGAAAATGGGACGTATTGAGTTTGTGAACCGCAACACAGGGAAACACAGTAACAAGCTCAAATGGACACAAATTGATTGAGTGAAAGTAATTTGTTAGACTATTTGGACCATTCTATAATATAACGCACATATTGAGATGATCCAGTATTGGGTTAATGTCGAACTCGGAAGTGGAAAGTAGCAAAGTACAAAGTAGGAATATTTTAATTAAAGGTCTTATATTATGCGAAATTGACTCTTCTTAGCTTTAAGCCACGTTATAATGTTGTTACCTCATCAAAAACATACCCACAATTGTGTTTTGTTTCATTCACACATTCCAGTAATCCTTTATTATTAGTCTTTCTACATCTCCTGAGCTCAAAATGCTCCGTTCTACCTTGTGATGTCATGTAGTGGTAGTTTTTTCAACAGTCTAGAGAGGATGTATGGAGTTTAAAAACACAGTGGAGCACTTCCTGTATTACCACATGACATCACAAGATGGAACAGAGTGTTTTCTGGTCTAAGAGAAAAGCTCAGCCTAAATATGCAGGGTTTGTATGTTAACCCTTTAAGGACTGAGTAAATTACAGACCGTTGCTTGCCTTTTTTCTTTTTTTTTAACCATAAAAATCATGTTAAAGGCGGTATCAACATGTACTTTTGCCCCTTTTCACACAACTACCTCTATTTTACAAATCCATCCTTATTTTTTCCATCGATACATAAAATAAGTGTGTAATACCAGTTAAAGTAGAAGAAAAATATAAAAACGAATGTGCTTTTGAGTAACTTTTATGCAAGCAAGCAATGAAAAAACTATCTGGCCAGCTTAGAAACACTTTAAATTACATATATGAACAATAATCAACATTTATACAAGAGATTATGAATATTGTACTTAGGGTTAGGTTTTTACAGCTCTTCCTATAAAAAAAATGTCAGGCGTTTATGCAGCTAAGACATTGATTTTGCCTGGTCATATTTTTTGGAACGTCTACTAAAGAATATCTGAAGTTATGCAGCTTATGAGTTTGTAATCTTTGGTAAAATAAGTGACATATTTAAAGAGCCCCATGCCTCTGCTTTGCGAATCGGTTTGAATTTACATAAGAGCACAATAGGTTACGGAGTTACGGTAATGGAAAGTCTGCAACCGCGAATCTATCGGCGTTGATAGCATCCGCCGCAATAGGATTAACATGTATGGGCCCTTAGTAGACTTTACAGTGGATACCTTCAACAGAGCAGATATTGGTACTTTCTACTCTACATTTAGGACTGAAAAGTACAATTATGCATGATTTGAACATGTTCATCTTTTGTTCATAAGTCACGACTTTGTGCAAAGAAATGTATATGAGTAAATGATGCAGTTGTCTTAATAGTTCTAGGTCTGCGTGAAAAACTCTCGTGTCCTTACTCTAAAAGTACAGTTTTAAATGCGTGCTTCAATACTTTTACAATTGTTTATGTGAATATATGACAACTTTATGGCTCCCGTTTAAAGGAGCATAGCGTATCTTTTCTCGTGTATAGTACGCTACCTGCTTGTATCCATGGAGATACAGCTTTGCCTGGAATGTTTTAACGTTTAATATAGAACTTAACTTTAAAAACATGCATTCTTACTGTGAGTCTCACCGCAGATCTAACTTGTAACTTGGCCACTTGCTAATCTCCATGAAAGCAGACACATTTAATGCAAGCCTACGGAACATTCTATAAGCAGGTGGTTGTCCCTCCACCAGAGTGTTGTTGCAACTGTAGTCATTTTTATCCCCTGCAACATTAAAACTTTACTACTTTTCAGTCTAAAAGTAAAACTATGATAATGAATAATAATGTATGACCTTTATGAAATAGTCTTTATTTTGTTTTTGACCAACAACTAAATCAACGGTGAACATTTTGTTATTACTCCTTCAGTAATAGATCACAAACTTTCATCTGATATAAACTATTCAACTTTTCTCAAAATGTCAACCTTTAAAATACACACATAATGCAAAATGGACTCTCTGACCACTAAAAAATGCTCAGGTAGCATTTTACATGTTTAGTTACGTCATACATAAAACTCTGAACTTCTCCTGCACAGTTTTTAAGTCCATAAACCACCAAACTCATTCTGCAGTCAACAAACACATGAGGTGAAGGTTATAAAGTATATTTCCCAAATGCAAACATTATATTAAGTAAGAAATGGTGAAATATTTACCCCAAGGCGATCGAAAGTATGCTTAAAAGAGAATTACAGCTACAAGAATGTTGCGTGGGATCCAGAATACACAATTCAGCATTACTTTACGAAGATGTGAGTCTGGGCACTGGTGATTGACACATAGATTAGCTAATGAGGGACATGCACGACCGGTCCGTACTAAACTGTTAGTCTGGGATGAGATAAATGAGCTTTTATTTGTAAATCATAGGTGACCAATGAGCTCCTTCGTTTCACGTGTCAGTGAAAAAAACAAATCTGATTGGACGGTCATGTTTGGTCGGGCTTGAGACACGATGGAGGACGTAGGGACCATAAAAATAAAACATACATAATGGTATCATTCTGAGTTTACCATGCAAACAAGAATGCATAATGTGTCCTTTAATTATCCTTACCTTCAGACAATGGCTTCTACATTTAGCCAAATTACTTTTTACATCAAATGCACAATAATATAGACGTAGGTTAATTCCACTTGACCAACTTTGGTATTGCCTGGAAGAGCTGAAGTATCTCTGTATCTCTTTTTAGTAACAAGTCGATGGAACAAGCTTTAAATTGACTGCGTTTTTTTACTTTCCCGCTGCAGTGTGGCCTGTGCGCTTGGAGATAGGGTAAAGCCTTCAGGTCATTCACCCGAGAGCAGCTCAAAGCGTATGGGGAGAGGGAAGGGAAGTCTGGACAGCTGGAATTAGACGCACACGCAGCCAGAGATATAGGCGACCCGAGTGCGGTGGGTTTGGAGGGAAGAAGTAGCTGATGTTTTTAGAGCAATAGAATAAATAAAAAATAAAGTGTATTTACTTGTATGCAAATGAGGAAGACAATATTCCCCAATGGTTTGTCTTTTGACGACAGTGGAGCAGCAGGGGAGCCCCGACCAACTGTAGACCTGAATTTTGATTTGAATATTTTTTAAAGGCCCAGTTTTATGCATTATTCAGGCGTTCTTAACACTTTCGGGACATCTTAGGCTTATTTCATGTCGCGAAACGTAAAGGGGCACTGTGCAGATTTTCTAGGGGAGGGTCTGATACTGAAATTTCAAACTTGATTTCTTTTATGTTATAGTACTTTCTTTTATATTAACATCCAGTCTTATGTCTGTGTAATCCCTGAGTTGTCCAGGTAGGTTGCATAGTGAT
Source organism: Periophthalmus magnuspinnatus (assembly GCF_009829125.3). Classification (NCBI taxonomy): domain Eukaryota; kingdom Metazoa; phylum Chordata; class Actinopteri; order Gobiiformes; family Gobiidae; genus Periophthalmus; species Periophthalmus magnuspinnatus. The sequence goes on from NC_047126.1 coordinate 22,970,253, forward strand.
CCATGGGCATATATTAGTCTATGTGGTCTTATATTTATACATTTTTAGTATATATACCTGCCCTGATGAGTGTCTAATTTCGATACTGGTATTAGTATTGTTTTGACTTGCCACAATCTGACATTAGACTGATCTATTGTGCATTTATTCAATTGCAGGTGTTTGTATTGGGGCATCTCTCCACAAATCTGACCCGTAAAGTGTCGTCACCTGCGCGTCTCCATGGCGATAAATATGCTACATTTTATGCCATACTATGGAGCAATAACATGGAGAAAAGTTCCACAGAGTACCTTTAAAGTAATTTATGGAATTACGATTATAAAAATGTGTCAATATGGTGGATTTGCAGATAAATATTGAGCAATTGCTTGAAAAAAGACACATTTTCTTTCTTTCTTTTTTTTACAATTATATATTTTAGGTTAACAAATGTCCTTTTTTACCTTTTAAATCTCTGCCTGTTGAAATTTAAGCTTAAATTTGTTTATTAAACTTTTTCAGAATGAACCTTATTTCCTGTTAAATTACTAGATAAACAGAGTCAGGTAGTACTCAGTTACATTTACAGCTTTTGCTCCTACTTCTGTACTATTTTTATTGAAGTAACAGTACTCTTACTTGAGTAAAAGTTTTAGTTAGTCTTCCCCCCTGTGAATAAGTCTACAAGTGACAAAAGCTTTATGTTGACAAATGAAATGATTTGAACATTTGTGTTTCTTGATATGGTTTATTGTAGTTTTTATTTTTTATTTTTGTGTCTATCCTTCTTTATTTAATGTTTTGAACTTACTTGAGTGATAGTTTACCCAAATAATTTTTTACTCTTACTTAAGTAATTTCTTGGACCACTACTTCCACTTAAGTAATATTTTGAAGTAGCGTTACTCTTACTTGAATACAATTTTTGGCTCGTCTACCCACCTCTGACTGTCAACACTTACTGCATTTGAAAACTCATTTGCACAAAGCCTTCTCTGGTTTTTTCTCTTCTTGTAGTTGTCATTTTGTCCTGATGGGGGAGCTCAAACACCACATTCTCCTCTGTGATATATTCTGGTGCTGATCATTTCATCCCATATGAATGAGTCTGGGGCTGTTGATGGGAGCTTGATTTCCAGGGGACAGGACAAATTGGTGCAGATTTAATTTAATTGGACAGACGTTTAACCGATATCGCCAGGGGAGCTCGAAACATTTACACAAAAGATAGGTACTGGAACTATACAATTAAATGCACTGTTAGAGATTGCAAAATTACATATTTGACCAACTAGTATGTAGTTTGTTTATTTTTTCATGTACTTATGATATAAAAAAGATACAAAATAAAATAAATAAAAACTAAATTTGGCAAATATAACATTTTCTGGGATTAGCTATAACAATATAGATAAAAATTCAGGTGGAGCGTCTGTCTGCCACTTTCTTGTCTCCATGGAGATGTTGCTATTGCCCAGAAAATTGCATAGTATGGCATTAAGATTGATGCCAATACCAGGCCTATTTACAGATCATATCTCACAGAACAAATCCATTTATTGAGGCATTTTTACGCAGCAGGACCCTTTAACTGACTGTTAAGAAAATATTTTTTAAAACATCATCAGTATGCTCCAAGAGATCAGGTGACGTTCTAACCAGAAAGATTTGACACCTGATCCAGTCTAATTAAAAGGGGAAATGCCACTCAAGACGACAATTTACATATTTTAATAAGAATAGATAACGTTTAAATCAGACAACAAAAAAACTCACTAAAAACACTGAGTTATTTTTATTGAAGTAGCAGTACTCTTACTTGAGTAAAAGTTTTGGTTACTCTTCCCACTGTGAGTAAGTACACGTGACAAAAGCTTTGTGTTGACAATATGAAATCATTTGAACATTTATGTTTTTTCCTCCTTCAGATATGATTTCGTTTGTCTCATTTTTGTGTCTATCCTTTGAAAATACCGAATGTTGTGGATTATTTAATATTTTGTCGTTCAAATTACACTGACTTCGAAATATAAATCAGATGTTGCGTCCCGACAGTTACTCTTTCAGTTTCCTTAAGTAGCAGTTTACCCACATGCTTTTTTACTCTTAAATAAATAATAATTTTAGATTACTATTTTGTACTTCTACTTGATGAACATTGCTCTCACGTGAGTACAATTTTTGGCTCCACTCTGATCACTTTACATGTGGACAAAGTGTTTTGCTCAGGTACACAACACCTGTACGCAACCAAACAAGCTTCACACCGACAAGTTTTACAACAAGTATTGAGAATCACTATAATGCAAAAAAAAGAAAAAAAAAAAAAAGAAAATGAAATATTCTGTCTATCAAGGCTGTATGTTTATTGCTCATTTCAAAACAAAATGAAATTCAGTGCTGGCCTATTGAAACATGCCTCCGCAATATGCCCATTCACCCACAAGACATCGTGTACCTATTGTCTCCCAAAATTCTTCAATAGACTTCTCATTTCGGCATCCTCCATCTTTCTTTTCGATCTCCCCCCCGACAGCTGCAGCCTGTTGAACTGCTCCATATAACACAGCCAGTGTAAAAATCTGCATGAAAAAAGACACTGTATATTAAAATTCATTGCGACATAGATAGCCGCATCGCGTGTAATTAGCCTAAAAGCATTCTTGTATGGACAATGTGGGGCCACAGCTCGCTAATGCAGTGCTGTGCCAATGTTAGTGCCGCGTGGAGACCTTTCTAGGCCAGTGGAGGCAGCGGCGTGCCATAGCCTGCGAGTGTATTTGGGTGTTTGGATGACTTATTTATATGCTAATGAATGAACATAGAGGGCGCGTGTGGAGAGGGGAGAATGGACAAGTGTCTGTGAGAGCGCAAACAGGTGGAGTGAGGAGATGAAGAGGAACACAGGGTAATATGGTGTGATGTTTCATACTCGGAGGAAGAGAATGAACTGCTTTATTATGGTCGTGGCTATGAGAGGGGCATTGGTGGTCCCTGCTAAACACTGCATAGGGGGTTCCAAAGCTGGATTTTGCCATAATAATATAATCTTGTATTGAAAAAATGAAAGAAATATTGACTTAATGTTGCAATATAACCAGGTAGGCCTATATGTGTTATATCCTAGTATTGCATTTTTTTCCCCCATTTGTTGAACTCAGTAATTCTCAAGTTGCCTTTTTTCCCCAAGTATTTTTATGTAGGGACGGATATCAGAACCAAACATGTTCATCAAATCAGATTATTTCAGTGACACATGTGAAACAAAGGAGCTCATTGGTCATCTACAATGGTCAGCTATTATCTCAAAACAAAATTACATTTCTTTCACTTCAGATAAACAGTTTAGTTCTTTGCTCATTGACTATGCCAAAATATCACTGTCCCGTGTCATATTTTTTCCTTATTTTTTCCCCGCAAGGAGCCATATATATATATATATATATTTTATACAGATGGACCATGGATGTCCCTGAGTGGGTATCCACTGAGTATCCACCTGTCAGTCACGCCTAATTGAACTCAGGGAGATTCAACAGTTACGAGACTCTGTAAAAAAAAAAAAAGTGGTCTGGATCCTAGCCAAGTTCCCAACCTTTATGCTGGGAAACATTAGCGGCCCTAACATACTGTACTTCTACCTGAGAAAATAATGTCTTACTAGTAAATAAGGTAAAAAATAGAATCAATAAACACACGATCCCTTCATTAAAAATCTAACAATCTAGTTTGGACCTCTTCTCTAAGAACCCTTGAGGACCCTCTGAGAATCTTTGGGGACCCACATTTGGATTCCAGCCCCCAGTTTCAATCAATTGATTGGGAGAGTGCATGTTGATGAACCTCTGGAAGGTAGTCATGGGTTTATTGATCATCAGTCGAAGCCCGCCAAGGTTCTGGAAGTAATTAAAGGCACTACAGAGGCTAACCAGCTATATGTTAACTAATGTCCCTGTGCTGTTGTTTTTAGTCCAAAAAAGACAAGTTTTATGCCATACTATGGAATATTACAACCAAGGGAACAACATTTATAAGCAGGAGGAGGCCCTGTTTGTGGAGATGCAAGCCCCCTCACAGTAAGGAGGCATGTTTTTCAATGTTTTTCAGCGCAAACACAACCAAAACAACAAAAAAAGCTTTTATTTCATCTATGTCTCACGCAAAAGTTACACACAGTGGCTTTAACGATGAGGGAATACCATTATAATATGATTAAAAGCTCATAAAAGTCAGTTTTACATATGTCCCGCTAAATAGAAAGTTTTTATAATAAGCACCTGTTCTTTTGCCTACCCCGCTATCTTCTATAGGCTTGAACACTTACCTCATTCATAGATAGCATTAGCTGTTTCTGCTACAACACATTAGTATTTCACAGGTAGAACACTCGTTATCATGACTTAAGATTGACTCCCCACCGCCATCTTTAAACAGCCGAATCAAAGCTAACTTGTCTGTTTTAGTTCTTCGACACATTCTTTACAACCGGCTTTTCCGTGTCTCACTTTGGTCTCTCCCCTCAGTAGCACAGATTCTTTGACTCCGTCTTGCTAGCGTCGCAAAGTAGGTACTCTTTAAAGCGCTAGCTAGCATTGCCTGTTCTTCTCCTCTTCTCTATGTTTACCCCCTCTCCCCCTCATTCCCTCTCCTCTCTGATGAAATATTGTTATTCCGCTGCACTGTCTGCCTGCCTGTCTGACGCTGGCACCAAACTCGTCGTATACCTGACTAAAATTCTAAAGCGAGGCAGGTGGCGGCGGGTGATTGGCAGGCGCTAGCTCCGGTTAGCGCCCCATGCTCCATTGTGCTCTGTGCCAGTTGTAATGGAGCACACATGAAACCCATTGAGGTGAGTGGCAGCTCGTGCTATTTCTGTTTGTTACAGAGTCAGAGACGTTTTGGAGGGTTTAGTATGGTTTTCACGAAGACTTTTGCACGAGCGCAGTGAAATAAGAAAAAAGTTCAGGATTGTGTTGGCGCGTTTCATAGAATTGACCAGTTACCGACCTGATATTAAACCAGTTGAGATTTAAAGATGCTAACTACTTAGACTTAATATGGTTAAAGTCTATGTCCTTTGCATTTGACCCATACAATGCTGCTTATGGAGCAACCTGAGCAATGCTGAATATTGGGCAACCGCAGTGCCGTACCCGGGGACCCATCTCCAGATCTTGAACAATAGGATAATGATGATTAGGAGTAGCTAGCTGTAAGGTTAGCCAATTGTGCATCTTCTCAAACCTAACACCAAATTAATTTATGTAGCACAATTGCGTTCTACCCATTATAACCTGTTGAAACCGATTAGGAAAATAGGGAATGTTACCTCAAGCTGATTATTTCAACCTAATTGGTCAAAGCTCCTCAACAGCAGAACAAACAGAGAAATCAAACTTTTGTTCGATCCATGTTTCCTGTCCACAAATGCACAAAAGCATCTCCATGTGCATGAATTTTCAAAAACGAAATAGTCCAGAGTTGTGCTTAAATAGGTTGAATTGCTTCCGTCGGTGTTTGTTTTGGTTAGTTTGGGGACTTCACCTTGTAATTGGTCCAATCTCCGTCCCACCGGTGGCTCGGGCCCAATCGCAACAGCAGAAGCCTTATTTTCTTTGCTCCATGGCAGATAATTTTGGTTGAATCTAGAAAGTATCTATCAAGGGCCAAACTTTGAACCAATCTAAACAACTTAAATTACTTCCGAGACTTCTTCTGAAACGTAACTCATGTTTATGTTCTTTTTCACTATGTGGTTTTAATTGAATGCATTAGTCTGATTGTAGCTGGAGATGTTAACTGCATGTAAATGTCTTGTGTGGAATTGGGAAGGCAGTTATTTGAACTTCTATAAATCAAAATAGGATTCATTGTGCGCTTATTGATCAGGCCTACTGTATACAGCTATATCATCACATCTGACAACAACGCTAGGCTCCACACTCAAGACTTATGTCATTGAATTTGTACAACAGTTGTCTAAAAGTGTATTCAGCATCAAGATGTTCTTAAACAGTTTGTTTGCTATAGTATTTATGCATAACTCACAGTACTGAAGCCTTTTTTACATTTAAAGATGACATTCATCATAGCTGTGTCGCAATTTTCTCACATTCTCCTGCATTCATTTAATTGCAAGTGTGGAAACGTTGGAAAAACATGCATTTTAATTGTGTGCAGGCCCACCTCTACACAGATCTGACCTATACTGTAGCTTGGTCTGCGTGTCTTGTGGAAGTGGGTAGATTTAATGCCATACTACTAAACATTTCCGGCAAAGAAAGCGATAACATCTCCGGATTAACAACATAGTGGACCCAAAATTGCGCCTTAAAATAAAAAAAGAAAACAAAAAAGACCAAGGCAACCAAACAGTACCACTGGACTATTCGACTGTGACGTCACCATAACGTTTGGCTCCAGTCAAATGAAGCTCCTTGAGGCTAGCACGAGCGAATTTGGAGCCAAGTTGCATATTTGGAATTCGCGCGAGTATCATAGCAAGAAAAAGCCAGTTCGTAGCGACGCTGTTGAAAGTAACGCCCCTTCCCGCCTGAACTGCTGGTTTTGCAGGGGTAGTGTGCTTAGCAACGTTGTCAATCAAACCTGTTGCTAACACTAGTGGAAGCAACCTCGTGGAAAGAAAGTGACTGATTTGTCTGTTATTAATGTTCATATCTTGATTTACGGACACAACAGCAGAATAAAAATACCGACGAGCCTGACAGCAGCGGTTACAGAGAGAGGGGTAACAGTTTTTCAATACAAAGTGAATTGGAGCCAGAGTCAATGAAGCCGGAAGCACGCCCATGCTCACTTCCTTCACTATTTGGAATGCGTCAGCTAGCAGGTTGGCTAAGTTCATTTCCAATTCTATACGGAGAAGTTTGTCTGGAAGTTTTTAAGCTGACCGTGGAAACTATATTTGATCGAATACATTGCACACATTCAAATAACAGTCACAGATGTGGTTGGATTGCCCACAGTCAATGATCAAGACTCTTCTCTTCCTACTCTCAAAAAGAAAGTAGGAGTGCTAGCTTGTCATATTTCCCGAAAGACGCTAATGACACTATGTTCCTTTGTGCTCCTCAAACTCCTCTTTGAAATAAACACAGCAGAGGTTCTATTTAACAGATATTGCCACTTTAATTACTCCCCGCCATTTTGCTGTCAACATTTGCCCATAATTATTTTTGATCGGCATTACTTTGTTCTTAAACCACAAATAAACAGCAAGTTAAGTCGCCGTGCAGACATATCCACGCTCTCTCAGTCTCTGATATGTCATAGCAGGGGAGCGCAGTGGTAATGAATAACCTTAATTACGCCTGGGTCCTGCTAGCGCTGCTCCTCCAAGGTCTTCTCTTCTCCTAGTGTCTTATTAGCAGGCCTTAATGAATCATCTCGGTGGCACGACGCCATTATCAATCTATTAATTACATGTGCGCCGCGCCAACTTAAAGACACAAAATACTTGCCGTGGCTGAGTGGTTTACAAAGAAGTTTAAAAAGAGGGGAGTTACCAGAGTGGAGCTGAATCAAGTAAGTACTATTGCAAATTAATGTGATTTTAATTAGAAGTGTATTATGAGATTACTGTTTTGTTTGTGTTGGAATTGCTTATGCTAATTCAAATTCATATAATTTTAAGGAAGTTGTTCTCATCAATCATTATGTTTACAGTCGTGTAGAATCCAGGTTGTTTTCAGATGTTGCTGTGCTCTGTGAAGCGACCTCAGTGTGCACTAGGTTCTGTTTGCTTTACTTTTGGGTCAGCCTTGTTCACATACACCACGCGTCATTCATCCCAAAATACACACCATGAGCAATGTGAAAACTTATCTCCATGACAACGCACTTTAAGCAGACAGAGCCCTGTGAAGACGTACACGCTCACTTCCGATTTGCTATACGCTGTGGTCTTTTCTTTCAACTGTAGCTAAATACACTTTAAGCTTTTTAAACGACACACAAACAGTGATATTAAGTTGATCCAAATTGCTCTGGAAGAATGCATGAAACAGCAGCTCTACAGAACCCATTCTTACAAATATGCATAACAAAAAGGTGAAAGTTCAATCCCAGGACCGAGCAGAGCATACTATCATTGTATCCTTGGGGAAGACCATTGACCTACATTGCTTTTGTATGGATGTGGTCAGTAAGTGATTGGCAGCCATAGTTTTGCCAGTCTAGTCAAGTAAGCTGTAAGTATGGAAAAGTATGGAGTGAACTTGTTTACGTCAAAGGTAATTTTGAATAAACTCATTTTAATAGACTTGTTTATGATTCAGTTTTGCACATTATAGATCTTTCAGAGACTTTGTTGTTGCAAGCCTTATGAACATAGCCTTGTATGGCTTGGCACAACAACAAAATTTGACCTTCTTAAATTGAAAATCCCTTGTGAAGAAGATTCATATGTAAAATATGAGATTTATACATTGAAAGCAGGGAGCATACTGTGCAATAACTGTAGATGAAAGAACTGCGAAGGTCAAGGTGCCTGCCTGGCTTGGATTTTGACTTCCTGTTCAGGCTGAAATTACATTTTTGCTAACCTTCACATGGGGGGATATAGACCCAAATGATAAAATGTCTGTATACAGCATGGTTTAGCATGCAATCACTCACACTCCTATGAGGACTCAGGGATGCTTAAATTGAACTTTTATGAGATTTAATTGTGAAAATAAATATATTTATTAGAAGTAAAGTAAACCTGTAGTCAGGTCAGTGACTTTTTTTAATATAAACTCTTTAATAAAAGGAAATATACAGTATAGGCTTTTAAAACAACCTTACTGGACACATTACATAAGCTGTGGTATTTCATGTGTAATTTCAGGTAATAAAGTAAAATTTGTTTTCCTCTTAGGGTCAAAATGAAACAGATGTGTGCTGTCTGCATCTAATTATAAAGTTTTATCAGCCACGGACCAGGAAGTAGCGCTGGTGAGCTGTTAGCAGTTATTGTTAACATACTGTGACAGCAAAACTCTCTGGCCTTTGCAAAGTTTTAAACAACACATTTTCAGGAGTCTGTGATCAATACAACCATTCATGATCCTCTTTAGGTGTTTCATTTTTAACAAAATAAGTAAGATTGACAAACTGAAAAACTATTGGCTAATGCACACTGGCTTGTGACTGTAATTTTATGTGTCAGACTTGTTTAACAGCACAAATCACTTGTTGTAGTTCCAACTAAATCAGCCTTTTCTGGTCAGATTGTGTTAAAATAAAGCTCATAATAAAGTATAATAGCTTCTGACAGAGTATTGCCTTCAGTAAGCACCCCTAGGGAATGTTGCTGATGTAGTGGACCAAGTGGGTAAGGGGGAGTGAGTTAGATGCGTGCCTCGTTTACCTGTTTATTGTGCTGTGAACAGTCTGGACCAAAGTGGGAATGTACTCTTACATATAGAGGCCAGGTTCAGGGGTACAGCACAGATTTGTACCTTACAGTCTTTCCCCCTCACACAAGAAGTGTCCTCATTTCGACAACATAAACAACATGCAACAAGCAATAACAGTGGTATTAATACAGTCAAGATAAAAACTGGATAGTCTGAGTTGACACTGGACATCACCCTGCACCCGAGACCCAACCCGATCACACAGGCCCCACCAGCAGCATCCCAGACACAGACAGGCCATGCAAGGTGGCAGGACACCAGGGACAGCAAAGGACAGGCATGGCACAGGACTCCAGTAATCAACAGAGACACCACCAGATGCAAGGGACCAGGACACTAAGGGACCACTGGCCTCCAGGGATATGCAGCTGCAAGATACACCAACAGGCACCACCAGCTCATAGTGGCTACCGAAGGTCTGGATTCTGGCAGCCCGGCACACATTCGGTCTCTGTCAGGCAGAGGACATCTGAAGCCACGGACCAGCAGCACCGGAACATCAGGCGCATGTGGCTGCCCCAAAGCCCGCACCGCAGTCACCCAAAGCACGCCAAATGAGTGTCAGTCTGGGTGGTAAACAGAAGCCTCAGTCCAGTCTCATACACAGAGACGAAAAACGAAAACGTGGCCTGACAACCACCACTAGGCCCCCATGCTAGCCAAGCTGCTAGCCAAACTGCCACCGACAACTCCTAAGCAGGGGGTCCGCTCCCACCAATGTAACGGACCAAGTGGGTAAGGAAAAATGAGACAGACAGGTAGTCTTTTGCGGGACACAGCCAGTTCCGTGCCCTGTTTGTTGTGCTGTGAACAGTCCAAACCAGAGTGAGAATGCACTCTTATATATAGCGACCAGGTTCAGGGGTACAGGGCAGGCAGGTTTGTGCCTTACAATGACAACAGCTGCAAAGTATTAATACATTCACTGAATAATTGAATAATGAATAATGTGAATACTTTGGATGCATTAGGAAGGTGAAGAATACATTTGGGCCGCTGCAGTGTAAGGTTGTCCAAAAGTATCAAAAATCAGTAACTAAAACCAGTATTGAAACTATATACTAATTTGAGACTAATGGACCACTATGGACTAGAGAAATTACATGGATATAAGACCACATGGTTATAAAATACTATATAAAAAAAGAACGTTTTACGACTTAATGTTGAAAATGCTATTCTATTGTCTAAAGAAAGAATGTTTTTAATTATTATCATGGTATTGGAATCAGTATCAAGTATTGAGTCTATTCCTTAGAAAAATCTAAAATGGAGGTGTACATTGTAAATATATAGTATTGTGACAACACCACTGCAAGCCCTTTAAATTAATGCAATCATTTCATTAATCCATGCTATTAACATTTTTGGTTGCTATCGAATACCTTTTTGTCATCCTTTAACTTTTCCAGTCTACCTACTTTCTTTAGTCTTGGTGATGCATTGCCGCTCACTGCAGCTGCCCATTTGCTCTCATTTGTCAACAGCGGCCCCCTCACCACCCACCAGTGTTCCCTGTCTGCCTCCCCGAAACGCTCTTTTGGCACGGCCTGTCTCTGAACCAGTCCCAATGAGCTCCTATGCAAAGTAATAGCTGTACCAGTCACCGTAGGTCGTAGCTCGCACTCTGCCAATACACTTTCTCAGTGGCAGCACCGGAGTTAGTGCTGAAGTGCCCGAAAAGAGAAAATGAGGTATGTTTTAGCAGGAGGAGTGGGGTCACGGGGGTCTTTCATTTGAAATGTAAAACCACTCTCCGACTGCTCAAAGGAGAGATCGAACAGAGGGGAAGTGAGGAGAGTACATTTAGCAGAAGTTTGTCAAGGACTATTGCAAATAAGGCAAGGTAGATTTGAAGGAAGCTAAAGGGCTGAAAATGAACAATACTGAATGTGTTAAGTCCAAAATTGTCTTGATGTAGTTTTGTACCCGCTACTGGTGTGGCATATTTTATATTGCATTCAGTAAACTATTAGCACAAACAATAATCAAACTTACACAATGTAGCCGGGCATCTACTGCTTTTTTCCCATTGCTTTGCTTGCAAAAAAAATACATTTAACTGTATTTTTACATTTTTTTTGCAGGGTCACCTTTCCACCGATCTCACCTGGAGCTTGGCCTACTGGGGTTACCTGCTTGTTTCCGTGGAAATAGATAGAAATGGAATAGAATAGCAGGTGGTGTACTTCCCCATCAGAAAAGTTAAGCAGTGCATCTGAAGCGTCTCAAGTGCTGCACTGTAATCATTATTCATTCACTCCACACCTGGAGGCGAGCTGCTTCTGGAGCAACAGCTGTTCTGGGGTGCACTGAAGGAAGTGAGGCTGCCAATCGGCGCCATTGGGACCTCCGACCACCACTCACGCACATAGCACATACATGCAAAGTCAAGAAGGGCAAAGTGTCTTGCCCAAGGACACAACAATAGTCTGCCCAGAAAAGTATGAATATAAATAGGCGCAGCCCCAAGGGACGCTGCAGTGCATTTTACATGTCATCAAAGGTTGACATAAAAAGTTACTTTAACTTTAATAGAAGTCTGAAAAGCTTTAATGTGTTCAAGAAGGATCTGAGTACAGTCACTCAAGGACACAGCACTAGATGTTAACAGCCACATAACAGCTAACAGTATAGAGCTAGAAATCAATATACTCTGCAATTTCATTAGGCTAATCATTTTAAAACTATGACAGACTAAAAAAGTGAAATCAACCACACTCTTTCCTACCATCTAGTTTCTTCATGGCATGTGTTAATTAGCACTCATAGCATAGTTTGAGTGTCACATGCTAACAATTCCTAGCTTACTAATAATGCTACTTGTGTGTTTGCTAATGACAACATTTTCTTCAGCAGTTTTATATATACTATTATAAAATATTAAGACTTAGCAGTGATATTTCACATTTTTAACAGTTAAAATAATATATGGGAAAAGTAATTCAGTCCTAATTTCTGTGCATAGAAAAATGAAATAGGTTCACAATCAAAACAACAGCTGCAGCAATTTTTCATCATTAGCTTACTCAAATTCAGTTGATACATCCATGTTTGAGTAATCCTGCATTGTTCCGTGTTTCAAAGTTTTGCTCCGGAAATTTATATGTTCACTTACCCCCTATCCCCACCCACTTTAACTTTATTTATTTGCATTTATTAAGTTTGGCTCATACATGTAGAGTTAAAAAAAAAAAATATATATTTTTTTTCAGCAGTGAAACCACATAAATGAAAATGTGCTTGTTACAGTGAAATGTCACTTCAAAGAGGCGAGGTCACTTGACTCTTAGTTCTGCAGTTTGAGCAGGAAGTCAAAGGAAGTTAATCTTTATTTTCCTTTGTTCAATACAAAACTGCTCCGATCTACCCCCATTTGCACCACTATCGGTATACGCCCACTGTACTTACTTCATTATGCAATTTTAATTTCTTAATCGGTGATACGCGCGGGATTTGGCAGCGTCTGATCTCATAGTGGCGATGTCATGTCACACTGGTCACCGCAGTTTTCTAACGCGGAAGTCAGTGGATTTGCTTCTTTTATTAAGTTGTTTTAGATCAATATTGTGATTTAAAATGTCCAAATTATAACTTAATGATCCACAGGTGTCACAGGTTAACTATATAGCAGACACAAGCACAATATGTCTTCTTTAAAACTCGATACCCCCCAAAAACATGGTCTTCTTTAAAGTTTTAATCCACAGTACTAGCACACTACAGCGCCGTTAGCTTTTAGCCTGTCCGTAGCACTTTGTTTACTTGGGGTGAAGAGTTGGGGAGCGAGCTGGGGCCATTTGTTTCGTAGCTCCGGCAAACATCAGGCAGTGGGACAGACATCTAATCAGGAAGATGAATTCTAAACGTGGCCCATGTCTCTCATCTGGGTCGTGCTATCTGTCTGCTGTCATCTGCTGACAAAGTGCTCTCTAGTCTGAAGAGGGAGACGGGCCTGTAATCTCTCCCCTACCCACCACCACGGCACTCCAAAAAAGAAAGGAAAAAAAAATGGATAGAACTGAAGAGAAATTGCGTAAAAGGTCAAATCGTTATTGAGCTAATTTGCAGCTAACAAGTTGCGGTTTCGATTTGAAATTAGCTGTATTCTCTTGGGAAAAGTCTTTGGCCGGATCGTGGCGGTGTAAGAGCGGCTGGTGATTAACACGCACTTGTGATTCGTGAGATGCGAAATGTGATTGGTTAGCACAGACAATGTTAAGCTCATTTACTTTTTTTTTTTTTGAGTTTGTAGCTGTGATAATGTCCTAAAATCAAAAACATACCTGGAGCAGTGGTGTCCAAAAAAGTTCCAAATAACATTACTCAGCAGTGGTAGTAGTGGAAAGAGTAAAAAGGTATTTTGGTGAAACTACTACTCAAGTAAAAGTAGCTTCAATATAAGAGTAACTGTCTGAACGTAACAAAATATTTAGCGTACAAATTGAAGTGAATGTACTTGGAACGACAATAATAGTATTTTCAAAGGACGGAAGGATACAATCGAGAAAAATTGCACTTAAAGGACTATCTGTAGATTGTGCTCTTACTTTTGTTTTGAAAAGGTATAGAGTCACAACTGTACCTGGTTTGCCACACATACACACACATACACATATGCCTCAAGCTCACACCCTCCAGAATTCACTCACTGAGCTACAGAGGCTGCACTAGCACCGATTAATGATTGGCTGCAGGTGCTGGGGTTTAGGTCATGAGGATTCAGATCAGAGAGAGTCCTTTTAGGTTTAAATCAACTGGATTTCAGCCTTGAACCTGGCAACCCAAATGAAAGACTCATTCTGCTTTGTGCTTGGATAATCGTCTTGAGTCAAAACACCAAATTTTACATAATGTCCAATGTTTTTATGATTAAGAGTCACCAATAAAAGTGGTACCATTAAGATTTGTCCATGTTTACCTCATATCTAAAGACACAGGCAGAGCAAGATTATGTTCAAAACGTTGTACTTTTAGCTGAAGTTCTCTAAAAACACAACAATTCTAATTTATCAACAGCGACGACTTTTCTCACACCCGGAACAACGTAGGCGTCAGTAACACTTGCTGTGCTGGGTGTGAAGAACAAGGAACAGGAGGTACCGGGGTGATTTCTATAGACATAACAAACTTTGTGCTTGCTACTCATCAGTCTGGGTCTTTTTAACACACGCTCTGTCCTTTGCATTCAATAGCGTCGTGATTAACCTGTATTCCTGAAAATTACGAGTGATTATTTTTGTTCAGGTGCGAAATAGGGTGTGTTTTCTCGTGATCTTTCCCTATGGAGACGTGCAAGTGATGTCACCAGGCCAAGGTACAGGTCAGGTATGTGGAGAGGCAAGCCCGCTCACAGTAAGAATGCATTTTATTTGATTTATTTTGACACACATAATCAAATAAATGCAAAATACATAGGTTTAAGGCAATACTGTGGAACATTCCTGGTCAAGCAATAGTATCTCCATGTATATAAGAAGATGTTTGTACAAGCAGAGTTACATATTACACCTTTAAGTTTTGTTTTTTTTGTTTTTTTTACTCTAAAATTATAGTTTTTATAGCTGTGTGAAATTGTGAAGTAAATTGTCTACAAATCATCAAGATAAAGTTAAAAAAAATAAAAGCTGATTATAGTGGTGGGGAAAAAATAAAATATCATTCTGTTGACATAATCATATCTTTTTCAGTTTTTGAATATTATTGTACCAGGATGAGGAAAAAATTTGAAATAAACTTGCAAAAAATAAATCATATTAATCACACTGCAATTTGTGTTCAGTTTATTTTCTGCTCAAAAATAAACGTGGAAAAATATGATGTTGTGGTTGTCTCCATTTTAGTTTTTCTGTTTACAGGTATGGAATGTGAAAATTGATTTAAATAATTAGAAATAGTAATGCAGAACTGAAATGAAAAACAGCATGTTGCTTTGGTACAGAATTGCTTTTCAAGTGGATAATAAGCAGGGATGGGTTTTAAAAATATACCAAACAGATACCATTGGCCTACTTCAATTCATTATTATTTAAAAAGAGAATGAGAGATATAAAGTGTTTCAAAGGATAGACCAAAGAAATGAGAAAAACTATCATAAAACTGCCGGAGCGGTGCAAGAAACACAAACGTTCACCTCATTTAACATTTCTCAACATAAAGCTTTTGTCATTTGTAGATTTAACTTAAGAAGAGAATCGTGTCTACTCCAAGAACAATTTCATGAAAAAGTAAACAACTACTAAATGTATTTATATTTGAAAGTTAAAGGAGCATTATGTAGCTTTTCTGGTGGTCTTTTTACTGTGAGCGAGCTTGCCTCTTCGCAGATATGGCTTGAAACCTTCCCTCGAGGCGCCACCTGCTTACGGTGACTAGACGCCCCCATTTACCCAGGACAGTCTCAGTTTTGAGCTCCGTCTCATTGGATTTATCCAAAACCATCGATTTGTCATAGTTTTATACAAGAAATGTCCCAGGTGTCCCTATTTTTGATCAATTTGATACACGCCAACAGTAAAGAGGAGAATGAACTGTCATTTGTTTAGATAAACTACAGAAAAAGGTATTGCACTTCATGAACAAACAGAGTGCATGATAATGTTCGTAAATACATGTTCTTTTCACAATTTTATTATTAGTAACCAGCCCAACCTGGAGAGTGTATCAGTTTTTCATTTTGGTCACCCTACACCTGCTCTTCTCTTTGAAAATAATTATAAATCAGACTTATTATGCAAAATTAACTTTTCAGAACTTTTTACCACGTTATAGTTGCTTTCCCTCACCATTTCCTTTCTCGAGTTTTTTTTTGGAGCAATCTTTAATCATTTATTTTCCAGCCACAGTGTATACCCACACTGCTCTCTAAAATGTTCTTAATCGGTGATACGTGTAGGATTAGGCAGCATCGTGTAGTCATTTTGGTACTGTAAGAATGTTCTCTCCTGGTGTAGGCGTCAAAGAGGACCAAGAGTCTGACACATAAAGTCAGAAGGGTTTTAATGAGTGAACAATGAAGCAACAAACTCTCCAGAAAGGACAGAAGAGAGCCCTGACATGTGCATCTGGACAGTTTTTATAGTGTCTCTCAGTGTATAGGTGCATGTTAAAGGCGGGTCCAGATAAAAAACGTGGCCTTCCATATCCCCTGGTGCACGTGTCATTTACCTTAGCATTAGTAAATCAAGATACCAGTTTGATGTAGCGCTGCACTGCTGGAAAACACCTTCTACTACTCGCTACCGTGATCGTATTTATCCAGACAGCTGCGTGGCTTTTTGCTGCGACAATGTTTACGAACAACGGACTCTTTTATGAAGTCGTTTAAGATGATTTTTCTGATTTAAAATGTGCAAATTATAACATAAAGACCCACAGGTGTCATAGATTATAACGATATAGCAGACACGAGCACAATGTGTCTTCTTTAATGCCATAATTTGGATCATTCAGGAAAATCTCTCTACAGAAAGAAAGTGGCAAGCCCTGCGCCAGAAAAAGTTATACATTACACCTTAAAGATTCACTGACACACCAAGCCTTCCTTACAACTCCTTTCCAAATAGCAGCAGGAAATTGAACCGAGATTACACCATACATAACAACAAAACAGTGAAATCTTGATTCGGGAGAAAAGGGCCCAGCAAAGCGTTAGCCCAAGATTAACACCGACCAATAACATTTTAGCATCAACTTCTAATAAAACAGCATTGGAGGGAAAGTAAATTGCTAGCTTGACATGATTTGCAAGTCAGCTAATATCGTAAATCCACGCTAGCTACTTCTCAACAGCCTTCTCCAAATTCGCCCGCAGCAACAATCACCATACATCTAATTGCGACTTGTCCACTCCAACACTTTAATTTCCCCACACTTAATTTTAATGCATTTTTTAAGTTATTGGAGCATCCCCAGCCAAACTCATAATTACACCACCACTCCAGGGAATGCGTATAGCAGCTAGGTTTTCCCCCCACACACAAGATTTCCAAGCTCTCAAATAGATAAGACATAAAAAATACTTGGCCCGGGGTTAATTTCACCACTTAATGTTTAGGAATACACTCAAGAGATAAAACGTAGAGAATTCAGGCTTTAAAGTGCGAAAGGAGAAGGTGCGGTAAACGTATTGTTGGGTGTAATCTCGCGGAGGGGGAGGTTATGTTATTTACCTGTTGTAATTGGCTTTCTAAAATGGCACTTGCGCTCACAGTCATGCACACATAGGCCTAATGAAGCCGGGGACGCGCAGGTAAGATGCCATTTCAGATAGAGACCGGGGGATGGAGGAGCGCGAGAGAGGAGGCGAGGTTTGGAGCTAAAAGTCAGTATGTTTGCATGCACACTGGGAAAGTCCAATAACTGGCCTAATCCAATTTAAACCAAAATTTTCAAAATAAAACCTCTCAGACTCTACATGTAAATGGACTTACCTAGTGGCGGTTCCTCTCTTTGTAACTGTTGCTGTCTGGCTTGTTATTCTGATTTTTTTGTGCAATTTTACATGCTTTTCTTACAGTATGAACATGCATTGCGTTCTGCGTCCTGATTGGCTAAGGCACTATAGACCATTGTCCATCAGTCTCCTCAGTACCGTGTCTCCTTTACAATATAGAATGTGTTCAGCCAAATGTACATAAATGTTGGAACGCAGTGTGACTCTGAAGTGCTGTATGTTTGCAAGTTTTCACCCCGATAAAACCTTGATGAAACGTGTTGATGAAATGTTGATGAAACGTTCTGCACCGACAAAACAAGAGCGAAATGTGAGAAAATGTTAATTCCTGTCTGAGAAAAGTGTATAAAGTGCGTGGTGAGGGGTTTAACAGCCTTAAAACATATTAATAATTGTAAAAAATAAAGCTGACTACTTTGCGGATTTTGCCTATTGCGGGTTACTTTTAGAATGTAACCCCCGCGATAAACGAGGGACCAGTGTATTCGTTTTAATCCCGCTCTACATCTCTTTATTTCGCGATTTTACGAGCAAATCAAGAAATGAGCATTAATAACAGACCAATCAGGTGCCTTTTTTCTCCTTATTAATATTAAATATGGGCGGGAGGGGTGAGTATCTTCAACAACCTTGCTCCTGATTGGCTCTTTGATTGCACACCTGGATTAGCAAATATGGGTCTTAGTTGCATGTTAACTGCTTTAACCGCTAGCCTCGATTGGCTTCATTTAGTTGCAACTAAACGCTATGCCCTCTTCTATATACAGTCTACAGTAAACCTACGATTGAGGTGCCGTGACTCGTGATTTGATTCTCCCAGAACCCAATTACACATCTAGATAAGCTGTAAGTACGTACTCGGATGTCTGTTGCATGTAACAGACTAGGAGAGGTTTTCAGCTGCACAGGGTAAAAAAATGGAAAATATTCGACATGTGTTTGAAAGTGTTCTCTCCCCATTTAGATCAGCAGAAATGACAAAGTATGGTCGTTTTGTCGGAGCATAGATTGGTGCAAACATAGAGTTGCCCCCTTAACTCCCTGTTTGCACCTCTTTGGTTCTTTGACCTGCATGTAGACTGGGACAAGACTGGTCTGGCAGGTTTTGGAGCGAAGAGGCACTTGGAGTTCCCTCTGCATTAGAAACATAGTGAGTCATGCATATTTAAGCCTAATGAAGCTGTAGACGCGTGGGTAAGATGCCATTTCAGATAGAGACCGGGGGATAGAGGTGCACTTAGCAAACACACACAGAATAGAGGGTGGGTTTGGAGCTAAAAGTGTCACATACTTCGCGGCTGGGTCCTGTGTTTCCATGGTGTATGCTGCTGGTCCATACACCTGCAAAATCTGCTTTAAATTAACTGGTCACATCTCAGAAATTGATTTATCCATTTCAAAACTAATTGGGGATTCACACAAGATGCTGTGTTTTCACTACAAGCTAGACACTTCTTATTAAAATTAGTGTACAATTTACACTGAGGTTTCCACTTGTCTCTAGTAGTCCCTAATGGTGTCTCTGCAGGGCTAGCAGGTAACACGACAGCTAAGAGGTCGTGTTGACCTCTCACTGGCTGCAGGCTTTTAGCTTACAGTTTGGAACTTTCTTTAAAAGATATAAAGATATATTTACCTCAATAGAACAATGTTTTGTTTTTTAGCCATATTTAAAGTGCCTATATTATGCAGGTTTTTTTTTGTTTTTTTTTTACTAAGTTATAATGTTGTTTTCTCATCAAAAACATACCTGGAGTTGTATTTTGTTTCATTCACAAATGATTAAAACACAAACTATGCATAGGTCTGCTCTCAAATGGAAAACACTCTATTCCACCTCAGATGTGTGAATGAAACAAAACACAACTCAGCTACTTTTTACCTTCCTTCAGTAGATTGGCAATTCTAGGGCTGAAATGATCCAAAATATTCTAGTGAAGGTGTATGGAGTTTAACATAGTTAAACACAGTGAAGCACTTCCTGCATTACCACAGAGTGTTTTCCATTTGAGGGAAGAACTCAGCCTGAATGTGCAAGGTTTGTGTGTTAAATGTGTGAATGAAACAAAACACAACTCCAGGTGTGTTTGTGAAGAGGAAACAACATTTTAACGTAGGTCAGGAAATGGCACAATATAGGCTCTTTAAGGCGACGTCATTGTACCATTGGTAATATTTTTGAATGCTCATCAACAATAAATCAACTATCCTTTAGTTTTTAAAGGGGCTGTACACATTTTTTAGTATTTAATAAAGTTTAATTTGTTTTCCCCAGTACAGATATAATATAAAACCAACTCTTAGATGCACACAGCACACAGATAACTGTAAAGCATTTTTATTCCCCGGAAAGCAGGAGGTGCACTGTTAGTATGCTAATATTTGTTAGCTTTTATGGAAAACTCAGCTCTGACCTCTGACAGTTGTGAAAAGTGCTTATAAACTCATTGTAGTGAATAATTAGGATGCTTGGAATGCATAAGGTAATTAAGTGAGCGATAAATTCAGAGAGCTGAAAAGAGTTTAAAATAAACATATTTTTCATGATTTTAAGACAATAAAAATGAGGTACAGCCCCTTTCATTCATTTGGTATCTTGATTGGAGAGGGGGTATTAAGCACTTAAAGGCAAAGTCTTTCTTTCTTTCTTTTTTTCCACTTCTTGCATTTGGCTGAATGGAGTAAGCATACTGTATATCTTTTCTTTACATCCAAAATCTCCAAAGACATTTCAAGAAATAAACTGGGAGATCATTTTATACAGACCTTTATGCATTCTACATTTTACAAGAGCACAAAACTGAAAAGTGGTGTATCTGAATAAAACATGACAACTATATTTGAGTAGTAGCAGTTTCCTAGCCCTGTTCTGAACTTCTGCGGGCGTGCTACCTGAGACTGGTGAATGTTGGCTGAGGCTTGTTTTATTGAAAGGCTGCTGTGCTCCTACAGGACTGCAGAGGTGAGAGCCTCACACACTATTGCGGAGGACGAGCTGACACCAGTATTTACTGATGGCTCCAAGGGTTCTGCTGGGGCACAGGCACTGGGTCTGCTTCAATGATACTTCTCTGTGTTTATGTCTATCTGTGCCATCATGGAGATTTGTGTTCAGAACTGGCTCAACAACTTTTCACAAATCCACACAACCATCTCTGATGCAGCATCGGTCAAGCAGAACTAAAAGTTTTCTGATTTAACCTGCACAAACTACCATTAAAAGTTGTCTCTGAAGCACTTTGCACTGTTTGGGTATTTTTGGGTAAGAACATCTGTCATTTATTGCAATTATAGCTATAACTTATGTTAAACATATGCAGAATTACTCTCAAACAACTCCAGGTGTATTTTTAAAGAGAAAACATTAAAACGTGGATAAAAACTCAACAAGTCACTTTGAAGTTGGGCCATATTATATGGTGATATATGTTGATTTGAGATTTATATGGGGATGGTAATAAATCTGGAATATCATAATATAATTGCACACACACTGCATTTGATTTTCATCTCAGCTGTGGGGGGTATCACATATTATGCAAAATATACTTGTTTAGATTTTAACCATGTTATATTGTTGGCCCCCCATCAAAAACATACACTGAGTTGGATTTTGATTCTTTCATGCTTGTTTCATCCAAAGTCATCTTCCCTGATTGCTCAGTTTTAATTTTGCTTGGATTATTGCGTCATAGGTAAAAATATTTTCCTACGTAGTTTTTAAGCACATAAACCAGCACTGGACTTGTTTTGTGGTCAAATTATGTGCACAATGAACACATTGCTCTATTAGCATAGCATTCACATTGTCTAATGTCTTCATTTGTTTATTTTGTCTTTGTTCATTTCTGTTGCTGACAGCCGAGTGAGCTCATTGGAATTGGATGTGTAATTTATTGCTAAAGTTGACAATGTTTTGAAAACTGAAATACCAGGAAAAATGCATAATCTGTGTTCTTTAAATAGCCCAAAACAAGGAAGTACAAGTATTCAAAAAACCCAAGTTAAGCAGCCAATTATATCATTATCACACATTTTCTCTTTTGTTTTGTAGCAAAATCCTATTTTTTTTGTTTGTTTCTTTATCAATGTGAATCTATACCAACCACAGAAACATAGATTTGGTGACATGTGATGAACTTCCTAATCTCCTAAGTGGTGTGGAGTTGTCTCCTCTTGAGCTGCAGTGTCACGCGGGGTGAGACTGGACCATACTGTGGATGTTTATCTAACACTGAGTCTGCAGTAATCTGTGGAGAGTCCAGCGACACAAGACACGACTGCATATGGGTCTGAGGATATGAGAATATACAGAAGAGACAATAACAAACAGCAAACTTCAGTCTTCAACTTGGTCTGGGAATTGACATACACTATAGGTCAAAAGTTAAGACACAGTTTTTCATTTATTTTTCTTTTTTCCATGATTATTTACATTGTGGATTCTCAATGAAGACATCAAAACTATGAATGACACATATAGAATGTAACTCAAAACTTGTTTTAGATTAAAAAAAAAAAACTAAAAAAACAAAAACACTTCAGGAGAGAACTGTCAACAAAGTAAAGGGTGGATACTTTGAGGATTTGAATCTAAAATATTTAGTTGTTTAGTAAACTTTTTCTTAACTACATCATTCATTTGCATAATATATTTGATGACATGTGTATGTGTGTGTGTGTGGGTGTGTGTGTATATATATATATATATATATATATATATATATATATATATATATATATATATATATATATATATATATATATATATATATATATATATATATATATATATATATATATATATATAATGTAGAAAGGACAAAAACACATTGAATGAGAAGGTGTGTCCACACGTTTGACTGGTCGTGTATTTTGCCACTAAATATATGGAGAGTACCAGATCTAAACCAGATCTATTGATATTGTGCAGCTGATGTCATCAACGCTCCCTGCAGATGTAATGCTAACTTGAGGCACTGCTCTGTCTGAGGCTTTGTTAAACTTTAATCTGAGCTTTGTTTTTCAATACAATCAGACTAGAAACAATGAAATTAGTTAAAACTTATCAAGCTTTATGCATTCATAAAGCATTTTCATGAACAAATTTGTACTTAAAGCCATATCACGAACATTTTTGGCATTCACAAAATGTTTTCTTAACTGAAAATGTTTTGCCAAGCTCATATTGACCATATATATAACTTTAGAGGGCGTTTCTTATATATTCATTTTTGTGAAAATTAAATGTGAAGTGTCAAGGTGAGTAAAGCATAACTCTCATTTAAGAAATCATTTGGCTGCTTAAGATGCAATGTGAATTTTTTAAGAAAACATTCAGGAATAAGGACCTGTGTTTGCTAATATGTGGACTGTGTCACCATAGTAACTACTGAGCATTAGTTTGTGGGCATAGTTTAGGTGTTTAGTCCCACTTTAACTATAACCTTGAAAATGTGAAAATTTACAGTAAAATAAGACAAAAAGGCCGCTTATTCTGCCCTTACTGTAAAACTACATCTGGTCAGTGAGTGGAAGAGACACATGATGCCAGGAGCAGAGTCTTAGGTGATTATAAATATCACCTCAGGACACTCCCATAAGATACTCAACGTCTTACGGAGATGGATAGTGCAGTTACATTTACGTTTTAAATATTTTTGTACTTTTCCGAGACTATATTTTGACCTCTATTTGACAATGATTTGAACATTTGTGTTTCTTGCACCACTCTTACAAGTCTAATAATCTAAGTTTTTTCTTCATTTCGATGGTCTATCCTTTTAAGATGTGTTGTCCTTCCGATTACATACACCTCAAATTTATAAATCATATGTTACGTCCAGACAATTGCTTTGACATGAATAGTTGTTTCCCCAAATACTTCTAATTGAATCATAACCACTACTTTGTACTTCTACTTGAGTAATATTATTTTGAAGTATTTGTACATTCACTACATTTTTTTTGGCTTCTCTACCCACCTCCACCATCTGTCACTAAAAGTCGTGGAGTAGATTTATTTTGTTTTGCTCGGGTTATTTTGATGGTTTTGCAGTGGTCTAAAACAGATAGCAGTGGATACAGTAAGTTTCACCCTGCTCGCTGCAATCAATCTTCCATAAGGCCAATGACTCATGCAATAACAGGAGTTTACTGTCTCAAAGGCAAGCACAAGGTGGGTGGATATTCGGTTATATGCGGTATATTGTAATCTTGATAATTCAGTCATGGATCCTTAAGCAGAACAATAAAAAATCAAACTGTTAAGCAGCTCTCAAATTTACAGGGCAAACATTATGCAAAATGTACTTTACCTTAACCCTTTAAGGACTGAACACACTATAGACCAGTATAGCTCGCCTAGACTTTTATTCTTTTTTTAGCCATAAAAATCATGTTAAAGGAAGTATCAGAATGTACTGCGTTTTTTCACACAACTACCTCTATTTTACATATGCATCCGTATTTTTTCTTGTGACACATCGAATAAGTGACTGGGAAAATCCCTGCTGCATCTGCACTCTGATTCGTCATCTTCGAGGGACAACAGAGGCAGATTAACATAATGACAGTAACATATTTAAAGAGCCCCTTGCCTCTGCTTTGAGACGCCGTTTGAATTTACATGAGAGCACAATTGGTTGCGGAGCTACGGTAATGGAAAGTCCGCAACCGCGCTCTATCTGTGACGATAGCATCCGCCACATTAGGGTTAAGTCACATTGGTTTCAGTAATCCTCTATTAAAAAAAAAAAAAAAAAAAAAAATTCCTTTGCCTCTGTGCCTCAAAAATACACAGTTTGAATTTCCCAGGATTGTTGCATCACAGGTAGAAACCCCGCACACTATTTAAGTCCAGAGATCATCAGCATCGTTCTAAGCATTTTTATTTTCAAACTGCATTAATTACTGCTTGAATTAAGTTTATATTAGTATGTCAGGGCATGTTGCTCATCAGCTACTTTATTTATTCCCCATGGTAAGTCTGACTGCTGCCAGTAGAAAGCTAGCTGTGAAAAATGTGTGCTTTAATTAGCCATTATTTAAGTTCTTAAACATAAGATGCCAAAGCAAAGGTACTCAGGAGCATATTTAAAGGTCAAAAATACAAATAATTCATAATTTGTCCTTTAAAAGTTAGTCACTTGAGTATTATTGTAATGTGTAGACTCAAACTTTTACTTTATAGTTGTAATTGGTACAAACAAAAGTTCATAAATTGTCACCTTTGACTTAGTTTTTGTTTAATTATTGAATCATGTGTGCCCATATTGAAATGCGATGTAATGATGCAAAACACAATTCAGTTTTGACCTGATGATACTATTGCACTAGTATTTCACATAGTAATAGATAGATAGCAACCCAAAACATAAATTAATAGTAAAAATAATCCAGCTGAGATCTTGAATAAGACTTAGATGGAGGATTTTGCTCTTGTCCATGTTTTGGGTTGAGTAGGATTGCTAACTAGTCCAACACCTCATGTTTTTATTGCTATGTAGATTTATAATAACAGCCATCTCTGACAAGTGGAAGGCTGACAAAATTAAAGTTAAACATTAAACCTATTATCTGAGGTAAACAAAATCTGAATGCTTAGGTTCCACATGACGGCCTTCAGCTGGAGACAGAGGTGAGGGAAGGACAGCTCCTGAATGAAGTGAGAATGAGTTTGGAGAAGATAAAAAACAGATCTCATTCTGTCAAATTGAGTGAAAAGTGTGGGGTGAGGAAACATTTTTTTTTTTAATGGCTGTTACAATTACTAACAGGAAAAATCATATCCGTTTTCACCTTAGTTCACACTGTTCAGTGACTGGGCACATTTATAGAATCTGACCTGCTGTATTACACTAAAGGGACATAAACATGACTTATCTATGTCCCCACATACAAAGTGCACATGTTCATATCAATTATTGCTTTTACGGTTACCAATTTTAATGCTGATTAATTCTTGATTACAAAAATATTGAACATGACAGCCAAGTTATTATAATTTGGTGTTTGGGTACTCCAGACGATTATGCAGTCAAAAAGCAGAATGAGCCACACATGAGTTTTTCATTTGGATTTCCAGTTTCAATGTTGAAATACAGTTGGTTTAAATCTAAAATGACTGATCTGATCTGAAGCCTCACTACCTAAACCCCAGCACCTGCAGCCAATCATAAATCAGTGCTAGTGCAGCCTCTGCAGCTCGGAGTGAATTCTGGAGGTTCTGAGCTCCACATGAAGGATGGCCTATACACTGAGAATTAAAAAAAACCTTGTATGTGTCCTTTAAGAGCACACACTACATACAGTCCCTTTAAGAAACATGCAACATGCAACATGAAACAGAAGTATAAAGAATTCTACCCTGTCTGAAACTGCATTACGAAACTGGCCTCAATTTTACATGACAACTGTGAAAAGAGGAAATGGTAAAACAAAGTACAGGACGTACTTTCTTTTACCGTTTCCTCTTTCCATCGCACTTCTGACTCAATTAAAATTCACTGGAACCCCTCCCCCCCGTCCTTTGTCTCTCCCCCTCTGCCTACACCACCATACGCGCCCGCACATGCAGTGAATTACCATTTTGAGAAGAAAATATCAACAAAATCAGGACAAGGGAGCGCATTCCCAGCCGTCCTTCAAACACAACTTCTGACGGAATCGCGGATGAGTTTGAATAAAATGAGACAGAGAAAAAAAACAAAAAAAAACATGGTTCTTTTTTCCACAGTGTGCGCAGCGGCTAAGGCTTTCATGTGCGCAGCTAGCTAACAATAAGCTAGCCGTTTCTGCATTCAGATGCTTTATTACTAGGAATAACATGGCAATTTTGAATGTGATCTATTCCAATGCTAATTACGTCTTCTCCTTCTGTTGTATTCTTCTGAAATGATTGGTAATTGACTTGGAGGGATGTCAAGATGTTTTCAAAAGGGAAACCGCTGATGTAATTTGTTTATTTAACAGGATTGTTCTTAACTAACAATGAAGTCTATCATTTCGAGAGAGACGTGCCGAGTGGTGGGAGAGAATTAACCTGAGAAAAGCAGGAAACGTCGGGAGCAATGGGATGTAAATTATAGATGAAGTGGAATATGTGGTGCAGGTACAAGTGGGTTTTCCTAGAATAATTTTTATGCAATCTAAATGTGGGCGTTCAATAGGCTAAACAACATATAAGTGTTGCTAGTGCACCGTATACGCTGCTCTTAAGGTCAAAATAAATCCACTGTGTACCGTCTACATCTAGTTATAACACCTTTTATTGTCAGAGAATGGGGAAGTCTGCTGTTAGCATGTTCATTGTGAGGCCAGAGTGGAGTTTTGCTGTCACAGTAAAGCTAACAACAACTAGCAGGCTAATGACATACTTCCTGATTCTAAAACGCCTCATAATTAGATGCGGACAGTGTACAGCGCAGTTATGTTTACCTTAAGAGCTGTTTATACAATATATCTGTACTGGGACAAGACAAATCCAGTATTTTACAAATGAATGAAACAGTGAAACATAAATCTTTGTTTCACATGCGTCACTGGAAAAAAAACAAAAAAAACCAAATCTGATTGCACGATCACATTTGACTGGGCTTGAGGCACAGTGGAGGATGTGGGGACCAGGCTGATATTAAACTGTATAAAAAATATAGAGAGATATTAGTCTGGATTTGCCAGCAACTTAACAATGGCACAGCTCTAAAATGATATAGTCCCCCTGAATGTATAAAATATATCTTCCAATTCAACAGAAGATGATTATGATTCTTTGTACTCAGTTGCTAAGACAGAGTATATAAAATTCACTACTCAATTTATAAGGCTGTTCAGGATGATAGCCTAGTCATAAAGTTGTTATGACAAAACCAATATACCAATACAATTTCATGTTCAATCGTACAACTGCAATAGGCCTCTTAGTTGGCCATTTATCACATCAGCAGATTGGACAACAATAGGTAATAGGTCTTGCAAAACAGTCCAACTAAATGGTCTAATTTTTCCACTTTAAAAATGACAATGCGCTGTGTTTTATTTCAGTCACATAGTTTTATGGTGTTTTAAAGTTGCGCTTAAAAAACGGAACTAGTTTTAACGGGTTTGCAGTCGTCCAAAGTTATTTCTCTCTTGCCTCATGCATTCTGAACATCTTAATTATTTACCATGAACTTATACGTTCTTTTCACAACTTTCAGAGAGTGTAGTTTTAACCTGGCTCTCACTGATAACATTTGCCTCTGAATAGAGTTTTACACATCAATCTGGAATGGCTCGCAGTGAAAGCGTTCAGACGTACTATCTGACGTCACGGTGAGTGTATTCTGTTTGCGAGTTCTGTTGCTACCTGTTTCTTTTCTTATTGTTAGTCCACAAACTAATCAAATACTTTTCTAATTCCTTTATATACAATTGGCATCTCGTTACTCACTTAAAGCCCCGGAGCCCTATCCAGCTCCCAACCGCTTAGTATTTTGTGGATTTCACTAGCTTCAGTCTGAGTTAGCCTAGCCGACTAGCATCATGGCTGGACCCTCCTCCGCTTCATTCGCTCTGTCCTGCTCAAGTTGACATATGTGGCGTCAGAGCCCTGGCTAGGATAGTTGGGATAGCTGTGTGATGTGTAGTGTACTGGCAGTTTTGGAGGCCAGCGTCACAGAGTTAGAAACACAAACAAGCTCGTTGGAGGCGCTGAAGTCTAGCTATAGCCAGGTGGAAGCAGGAACTGTGGACAACATTAGTGCTAAGACTGCTAGCGACGATAGCCACCCAACGCGTCCCAGGAGCAGACCAGGATTGATGTGTGACAGTTCGGAAGAAGCAAAGTGCTAAACGCAAAAACTTAGTGCACCATGAGCTCTCCGTCTGTAATAGGTTTGCCCCGAGGTTTGAACTATATCTGGAAATTGAGTCCTGACACACCTGCAGCCTGTCCGTCCATGACCTCTCCTTCGCTGTGGTTCTCCTCGAGGTTTCTCTTTTTCCCACTGTTTTTTTTTGTTTTGTTTTGTTTTTCCTTGCGGAGAAGGATGGTCTAAGAACAGGGGATGTTCTGGGTTCTCCATTTACTTGTTTTCTGTTGATTAATTTGTTTGTCTGTTTCTGTTTCATTGTTGATTTTCTAACTTTCTGTTGGTTAAATCAATTCTCATGTTCAGCCCTAAGAGGGAACTGCTGTTGTGATTTTGGGTTTAACAAAAATAAACTGAATTGAGTTGAGTTGATTGGTCGAATCGCCACAACAGCGAAACAAGTCAAAAAATCAAACTTTTGTTAAATCCAGTTGATAGAAAACCACAGGCGTCTTACCTGTCCACAAATACACAAAGCACTTCCCTCTGGACATTCTTCAAAAATAAATTAGTTTGTATTTCCGCTAAATTAGGCGGCAAATCGTGAAAATTTGTCTTGCTGGCAAAGCTAGCAGACTTTTGCAGTCACGGTAATGCTAGCACATCAGGGGTACTTCCTGGTTTGTGATTAGCAAATGCTTTCTAATTAGATGCCGACTGCACACAGTGGTCTCGTTTTAACCCTAAGAGCTTCGGGTGGAACAAGACAACATTTCCTCAAAATGAGATTTGGACATAATTTATAATATAGATATAGTGCAGTTTAGGGAGAAAATATGATCAACTTCATTTCATATTTTTGCTGTCATTGTAGCACTGCTTCTTGGAAAGAAATATAACTTTTCAGCACTCGTTTGTAAAAAAGAGGTCATTCTCCACATGTGCACGATCGTGTGGCAATTTTGTCTTGCAAGATCTGGTGGCATAAGATCTTGTCCCATCCCTAATATTAAAATTTTAGTTTATAACATGAAAATAGACACAATCCCATATAATGTTTTTGATGGAAACAACTATACCAAATAACAATTTTCTTTCATCAAACTTTGGTTAGAAACATAGTTTGAACCGCTGGAATTTATTGCGATGCCCATCGCAGAGGACGATATGGCCACGTTGGTAAATGGTCACATTTTTATATAGCGCTTTTCCACCTTCAAGGTGCTCAAAGCACTTTACATCAAGGAACCACTCACCCATTCACACAGACATTCATACACCAGTGTACACAGACACTCTGGGTGAGATAAGTAAAGTGTCTTACCCATGGACAGGACAATTCATCTGTGGGAGCTGGAATCACACCACCAACCTGTGGGTCAGTGAATCTGAGCGCTTTACCAAAGATGTTTCATGATGAATGAATAAATGAAATTGTAAAATGACTTTGAGCATCTGGAAAAGAGCTTTATAAGACTAAGGCATTATTATTTTATGTTGAGAGCAGGATTCAAACCGTCAACCTTCAGCCTAGTAGTCTACACCTCATGTCTTCACCACAGACCGGATCAACCCTCCTCTCATTTGAATCCAAAGTCTCTGGTTCAAACCCAGACTCTGACATTTCAAAATCGTCACTATGCACTCACTCACCCATGGATTCAAATATTCTACTGTGTTTATTTTTTCGCTTTTACCAATGCCGTCTTAAACCGGCTGCACCCCACATATCTTCACCATAGACCGGATCATCTGTCCTCTCATCTGCAGTCCTTCAGACCTCTCTTTTCTCCCGTCATTTAGCTTCCATCGCGGTGCCCTTTTCAACAAAATTATTTTCTGTGAAGTGCACTTTTATCATTCCAAACAATTCAACGCCCGGCCGACGGCTACTTAAGAAACGCTGCGACAACCCGGAACTGCCAGACCTTGTTTTCGACCTGCCAAATGGATTGCAATCTCGTCTCTACAGCCCATTTTTGTTTTTCCCACTTTCGCTTTCTATGCTCTGTTGCGAACACGTTGGTTTGATTTTACATTCTTTGACAGACATCATGGGGACAACCTTTAGCAATTTATATGCAAAGCAGACAGGGAGGACATGGCCGGGACTGTACACAGCGAGACAAGGAGAGATCTAATTGGACAGCCGGAGAGGAGTGGTTTTATGGAAAAGTGCGAAGCGTGCAGAATTCTGAGACAAACACTGTGCAACTGCGGAGTATAAGTCCAAAGCAGCGCTGTACTTATGTCAGATATTTCATTGATGATGTTCCAAAGCAGATGGGTTCATGTGGGGTTTTTGACTCAAGTTTTAAAGTTTAAATGTACTTTAGCAATTTGTCTTGTTGCTCTTGAGGCCAAAATAAGTCAGCTGGGTACTGTCTGCAGCTAATTATAAAGTGTAAGTAATCAGGAATGTTGCTCGCTGGTGTTAGTGTCCCTGTGACAGCAAACTCAGCTCTGGTCTCTGAAAGTTGTTAAAAGCGCTTATAAACTCATCGTGGTGAATACTTAGGATGCTCAGAATGCATAAGGTAAGTGAGGAATAACTTTGGACCACTGCAAACCGTTTAAAATGAACTGTTTGTCTCATATTCATGAAAAATCAGGAACCTTTAAGTATGCAGGGATGTAGTCTTTGAAGTACTAAGGCCTATCATTGTAGTCCTGATATAGTTTCAGTTTAAACCTGGCTTGATCCTGGTTTAGTTCTGTTTAGGCTATAATCTTGGTAGAAGGTGTACTAAATAACGTTTCTGGAGGGGGATCTGTTTCCATGGAGATCTTATTGTTTTGTCTATATGGCAATTAACCTATATATAGGTACTCAAATTACAGAGGTGTGGTGTTTATAATTTTACTTCCTTGTTGGACTCAGGCAAATGTAACATATGTAGCGGTAAATCCGTAACTGTTACCAAGCAACCATAATGTTAACAATGTTAGCAAAATGAAAATTGCACAATCATATGATTAGACTAATAAAAATAGATGACAACACCATTATTTAGAGAAATGAAGGTTAAAACTGTTTTCCTTGTGTGTAAATTGTCCTTGAATTTTGGATGGAATTTTCAGTGTTGAATTCACAACTACTTCATATTTTTTCTTTTCAGTTTTTTCCCCCCACACAAACTAACACTTAACTGAGGTAAAACTATGATAAATATTTACCACAAACACTACCCAACTAAACTAATAAATAATCAGAAAAACATGAAACTTGTCATATGCCCCTTATATACTGGAGCTGAGTGCACCAGCTGGTCTTTAAGTCAGTCTTAACTCTTACGCTGGGCTTAGCTACGTCTGACGTAGTGAATGGAATTAGTACCGTGTGCTCCAGCTCAGTTTAAATCGTAGCTGCACCTGGTCTTAACGTGTGCGTTCATGAGAGACGAGAGGATGTTGTACGTGTTGCCTAGCAACGCAAAAGTTCAGCGGACAATTAAGTTGGAAGAGCTGCAAAACAGTGAAAAGAAAAGGAAAGAAAACTTCACAGACAAGGAAATAAGAAAATTACTTCAATTATATGCAGAGAATGAGAAGGATATACTCGCTGCAAAATTGAACGACCAAAACATCAACAAACAGAAGATAAACGCATGGAAGCAGATAACTGCGGTGATCAACAATGACTGCAACAGTGATGTCTGAACCGTTGAGAAGTTTAGGAAAAAATGAAAAAAAAAAAAGAGCAAAAAAAAGGACAGGTCTGCAATAACAAACCCTCGACAGGCTGGAAACCTCCTCCTAAGTCGCCCTACAGTGGCATAATTATTGATATCTTTGGGAAGAATTCCCGAGCATTTGTCGTCAGTTCAGTGCCTGTCCTCTGTGGAGACAGGGATGGGAGGACAGTGCACCGTTTCTGTCCTCAGTGATTGCAAGAAGGGTCGCTCTGTTAAAACAAAACCTCTCTATATGCTCAGTCTCACTATAAACAACCAGCGGATTGGTCCTGTCTGATAACCCTCTCTCTTCTCAAAGCCCTCTCATTATTTATTCGGTAAACAAGATGCAGAGCTGCCCTGTTTCTGTAATCAGTTACTGTTAATGATGTAGCGAGTCTAATGTAGTCAGTTGTCCTGGACATTCCTGGGATCCCCCGAGTTACACCTGCTCCACACTGGTCATAAAAGTTACACCTGGGCGTAGGGGGCAGAGGACTTAAGTCTAGCTGGTGCACTTGTCGTAACTATAGGCTGGTCATAATTTTCAGATTTAAGTCAGACATAGGGTAAGGACTAGTCTTGTGACCCGCCTGTGCACTCGGCTCTTGGAGCGCGTGCATCGCATTGAACCACAATTCTTTTATTCCCTGAAGCTTATTCGTAGATTCTTAGCCTGTAAATAACTGTCTATATGCTGATAAGACTTCCTATATTCGTGTAGAGATGCATCGGCACTCTGCTAAACCTCGCTATGCTAATTCATGACCTCACATCAAACAAGGTCGGCGCGCCATCAAAATCTATCTGCTCTCACTCGCTCTCATCGCAGTACTTCTCTTTCTGTGAAACAAGCCAACCACTTCCCCCACCTCCCCCCCTTACCCCCATCCAGTCCCAGAATGAGTAATGTCCCATCAGGATCTGCTCATCCAAAATCCATCTATGCTTTTGCAGTCTAAGCATTCGAAAGTTGAGGATTCTGTGTTTACGCCCCACTGGAGAGAACTCAGCCAGGCAGCCAGCTAAAGTTGCATTTTTGAACAATCCTATATATTTCTATATGCCGGCTATATTGAGCTGCCTCAATGGATTCATTTTGCATCGCTAACTGTGTGAAATGACCCCGCACATATCTAATGAAAGACGCATGCCGAAAGACTTGCTGGGTGTAGCTAAATGCCTTGACTAGCTTGAATGCAGACCATCCATTATTGGTGTATTCCCACATTAGCATTCTTATCCGGGCAGCGCTGTCCCAAGGAATGCTTCGACACAAAAGGTATTCTTATGAAAATTTTGTGAAATTAATACGGCTGGAGTTGAGTTGTGTTGTTGTAGAGGATGTGTAAGTGGGATATTTGGATTAAAGGGGGTATTTTACTTCTATGGAGTATTGACTGCTAACACACAACACATTTAGATCACCATGTTGTTTGTTAATGTGTTGAAAATGCTAATGCTATTAGCTGAAAACAATATATTAACATGTTTTAAAAGTTTCACTTTTATTTTTGACACTCTGAGTCTCCCCTCCCTCCTTTGCTCCTCTTTTTAAGTCACTCCCCCTTCAGAGCGCTATCACAACACAATCAGCGTGCATCCCACTAATGAAACTACAACACACGACATTTGTCAAGCGGCTGCGTACAGGATTGTATCATGCTTTGTATATTTATGGAGAATTGCCATAGAACCTCCTCAGGCATGTTTTTTTTATTTATTTTTTTTATTTTTATTTTTTTTATGAGGGAACATTATAACATGACAGAAAGCTCAAAAAATATTTAGCAAAATCACTCCTTCTTGAAATAGTGGACTGTACTAGTGTGGCGCTGCTTAAAGATGTATTCATGTGACCAGCACCCACTTTTCTCATCACTGTATTAGATATTTAATTCAGACATTTCAAACTGTTACTACAGCGGTTAGCACATGATTTGGATTTCACTTTCAATAAACAATTTAGAAATGATTAAATGTTATACATTAAAAGGTCTGCTGTGTTTGTCTGAGATCCAGAATACACACTTCTTCAATACTTTACAAAGATGTGAGTCTGGTCACCTGTGAATCTCCCGTTTTCAGATGGGAATGATTGACAGGTGGATCAGCCAATTGGGAACACACAGTGTTTGTCTGCATTGGAAAAAAATTAAGGAAAAAGAATATCACAGGTGATGAAAAACATTTTTGATTGCTGTAGTCAATGAGGGAAGCACTGAACTCTGTTAGTCTGAGGTGAGAAAAGTTAGATTTTATTTGTAACTCATAGGTGAGCTCTTTGTCTCACATGCATCACTGAAAAAAAAAAAAAAAAATCTGATTGCATGATCACATTTGAGGCTTGAGACACAATGAAGAGGTGGGGACCAGACTGATATCAATCTGTATAAAAATACAGAGATATTCCAGGTAACCACTACTTTTGTGGTCTATCTGCTTGTCTCCATTGAGATGTTATAGCTTTGCCTGAGATGTGTCAGTACAGCAGTTTTCAATCTATTCTCAAGCAACGAAAAGACCTGTTGTCATGATGCCTGCATTTTCTGTCTCCCTGTGTGCTTTCCCCTCCCTCACCTGTCTGAGCCTGGAGCTGGGTGGAGTTCCTGGCTCCTCCCGCGCGCACCTGGAGCGCATCAGCACAATTACCTCCACCTGCTGCGGAGCATAAGTGGAGCCAGGACCAGACACTCGGGGCGAGATCGTCTGCGTATCATCCTCCGGTCCGCATGTCCACATCCTGTCTCCTTCACTTCTCCAGCTCCCGCACTCCCGGCTCCGCTCCCGCCTGGCTTCCCCGACCTGGTATGGTACTGTTTCACCTTGTCTCCTGCACACTACGCCCCTGGACCTCGCCCTGCACCCTGCTCCCTGCTCCTTTCCCTGGCTCTGGTCTACTGGTCTTTGCCTCTTTGGCCCACGTTCCCGGCTCATCCTCTGCACCTCGCTCCGGCGCCGTACCGCGCGCTCCGCTGGATTAATTATTGTGTTTGAACTGTATTTCACCATTTTGTAAATAAACACTGTAAATCTGCCCCGAGTCTGCACGTCTTTGGTCCTCCCAACCCCACCGGTTACGAAACCTGTAATTAAATAAATACAAGACAGATAAGTCAAATGCCATGCTGTGGAACATTCCAGGATGCGCAATGGACCTAAGCACCTGGCACCCTCCCCAGCAGAAATAATGTACTTTTAACTCAGATAAGGCATTAGACAGTAAACTATAATGCAGGGTCTGCACTCAACTATTAATAATAAAATTAAAATAAACATAATAACATACTGGTACAGTTAAAGGGGACACATTATGTAAAATGAACTGTTATGAACTTTTAATCATGTTATAATGGTGTTATGGTGTAAATGTAAAAAGCATGATGTGTCTTTAACCACAGCCCTAAATACCACATACTCTAAGCACCAATAATCATTCTATCACATTTTGAAGCTGAGAAAGCATGAGAAACAGACCGAACATTTACACCAAATCATGTGCAATTTTACATTTTCATTTCTCAAAATCAGAACATGTTTTTCCAATTATCTGAAAGGGACATAGCAAAAGCAAGGGAAAAAAAATAAACAAACAAACAAACAAAAAATCCTCTTTACCCTTTCCAAACAAATAAATGTCTCTTTTGTAAATCATAGCAACCTGACAGGAACCTGAAGATTTTTACAGAAATTGCTTTTATTTGAGCCTTTTTCACCAGCAAGCACAGCAAGGGAACAGTATGCAAGATTTTGATTTAAATTTCATAATGCAACCTGTCTGTGTGCCCAGATATGAGGTAGACATATTCAAATAAAACATAGCTTTTACTGATAACAACCACAATGCTAAGTTAGTTTTTGTTTTAAAAACACTGGGCATAGTCAAGATGTTTATGTTATAATTTGGTGTTTTGGTTCTTAAGATGATTATCCCAGTTGGTTTAAATCTAAAGGCACTCTCTCTGATCTGAATGGTCACTACTTAAACCCCAGCACCTGCAGCCAATCATGAATCAGTGCTAGTGCAGCCTCTGCAGCTCAGTCAGTGAATTCTGGAGGTTCTGAGCTTCACATGAATCGTGGTCTGTCCTTATACTGAAAATATACCCAAGAGAATAGACCTAAAGCAGACCACTGGAGCTGATGACCTTAATCCAAAACATCTATTTCTAGCTCTGCTATCTTTAGTTAAACCTTCATTACATATTTCTATTGTGTCAACTCACTTGGCAGTTATACCAGAATTATGCCTTTACCTAAAGGTGAGAGAATTAAAAATGTAAATAACGTCTAAATTACCTTCTCTTGCAAAAGTCTTG
Source organism: Periophthalmus magnuspinnatus (assembly GCF_009829125.3). Lineage (NCBI taxonomy): Eukaryota > Metazoa > Chordata > Actinopteri > Gobiiformes > Gobiidae > Periophthalmus > Periophthalmus magnuspinnatus. The sequence goes on from NC_047126.1 coordinate 23,006,898, forward strand.
TCAGGTTTCAGGAAAGGGCATTGTACTGTCACTGTAACCACAAAGTTTTTAAATGACATTTTCACAGCCCTTGATGCCAAACATGATTGTGTAGCTCTGTTTATTGATTTAAATAAAGCTTTTCATTCAGTAGATCATAAAATCCTCCTGAAGTGCTTGAAGTACTTTGAATTTGACAATACTACATGTAATTGGTTACAAAATTATCTTTCAAACAGAGCACAGGCAGTACTAGCCGAATTTAAGCAAAGGATAAAGGCTTAATTTTGGGAGCTCAGTGTATGCTCCTGCATCATGGGATGTACCACAGAACATAACTGAAGTGGTTGATATCAGTGGCTTGAGAAAGCTGGTCTGAAGGACAGCACAGAGGCACTCATCCTGGCTGCACGGGAGCAGGACTTGAGCATCAGAGCGATAGAGGCCCAGACAAAACCCAAGGTGTAGGCTGTGCAAAGAGGCCCCTGAGACAATCCAGCACATAACTGCAGGGTGTAAGATGCTGCAGGAAAAGCACTTATGGGGCAGCATAACCAAGTGGTGGGCAGAAACATTTGTGCAGAGTACGGACTGGAGACCCCAAGCTCCTGTGGGATTTCCAGATACAGACTGACAGAATGATGATGGACCAACTGGACACTGTGGTGGTGGATAAACAACAGAGCAAAGCTGCTGTGGTGGACATCGCAGTACCGTCAAGAAAAAGAAACATGAGAAACTAGAGAAATACCAGGGGCTCAAAGAAGAGCTGGAGAAGGCCTAGAAGATGAAGGTATCATCATCGGAGCACTCGGGGCAGTGACCCCCAGAGGGCAGGAGTGGCTACAGCAGATCCCAGGAAAAACATTAGACATCTCAACAGCAAAGCTACTGCGCAGAACCTTAAAGCTCCCAGGCCCGACCGTGGAAAAAGGGATATATGTATATATATGGAATGGAAGATGGAAGGGTAAACAAACAATCTTTTTAAGTGAAGTTGTTTGTGGCACGGAGTGGAAAGTGCACTACTGCCGAGTGTATCCATGTCATTTTACACTCTGTTTATAACTTGCCGCGATAATGACACAATTTATCAGGCAATTTTTTTATGAAGAATTGATTGTGTGAAATACAATCAATTCACATACAAGTCACGTACAAACAGGAGTTATTATTAACCCTGTCTTGGCTCAGACTATCATATTGATGATCTTGTATTTACTTCACATAATACATATAACATACAACATAATATTTCATGTATAAGAAAATACCTGAGTAATTTGATCTGAAATAAGACTCTATAAGAGCAGATTACACTTGAATGTTGTCATATTTTGTGACTAAGTGCAAGTATCAACACATGTCAATAGTTTGTTCTGTTGTATAAACCTCAATATTAATAATTACCAACAAAAATCTATAACAAATATGACATTGTCCTATACTATCATAAACATAAAAGTAACTAAATGTAATCTTTTCAGTCCAAATGTGATGACGTGTCATTTTTACTCCATGATAGTACTGCATTGCCATAGCGTCTGAATGGTGTTCATTGTGCTCAGATCACAGCTGAGAGACACTTGACTTGGACAGGTCTTTTTTTTTGACAGACAGATCAGAGAAGTGTCTTCATTGGGCTTTGCAATGTGTTTCTGTAAACTGTTTCCAAATATTCAACAACATGACGGCATTGGTAGTATCAGTAATAAGCACTGACCTTACTCCCCTTGTTGTCCTGCAGTCTTGTTTAGTAGTGATAAAGACAAGGACATGTGTCCATATGAGTAACAGATGTAACCTAGAATGGATTATTATTTTAATCAAGTCAATCAAATTTAATCAAGAACGACAGATTTATAAATTGCATTCTGATGAGTTACCACTGCTCTGGATGGTTCAGCTGTGTCCTCCTTCAGTACAGCCGAGAAGATCACAGTTTGTGGGTGAACAGCTACAGCATCAAGAAAGTAAAAGGTGATGGGGATAAGCAGCCTACAGCAGCACTCAATGAAAGAACAACTCATGTTTACTTACAATAAATCATTTGTTTAATTATATTTTAGTCAGATGAGATTTTGGGACAAGTATTTTTGTACCAGCAGCACTGTTAAATATAACTAGAATACTAAAAAGTACTGTGGTGATTGATATTGCTATAATTCCATATTAACCAAGATAAAATAAAAAAGTCATTTAATGTCACAATGGAAATAATAGTGCAGCAACATTAAAATTCTAAAACAAGCCTAAGGTCAGTGTAAGACACTTGTGAACTAGTGCAAGGGACTGAACCAAAACTATACTCTCTTAAAATATAGTTAATACATAAAAATAAAATGTATATTTCATGTTACCACATAGACAAACTAAAATAGTTTGAGACACTGCTTGCACTTAGTGTAAGAAACAGCCCACCCCATTAGCTGTTACTCCTTTATTATGATGCTGTTGTTGCTTCTGTGAACACTAATTACACAGATGAGGCAGAAAAATGATTGAGAGAGACACCTCTCACTTTTAAACTGCAGGGCAATGCTAACGCGAAAGAAGTCACCTAAAAACAGTTTTACAATAGCAAGTGGCATTTGATAACATGCACAGGATCAAATGGTTGCAGTTTTGTTTTTCTTTTTTCTAAAAAAAACATTTAAGTGACATGCAAGCTGCAAATCTTTATACACTAAATGGTGACTGAAAGAGCCACCACCAATAAATGGAAAACTTATCCTTAAAGATACACATCTTGGAATTGTGTTAAACAATCTTTTTATTATAGAAACAAATCTTTTGTCCCATTGAATTACAGAAAAGAAATTGTTCAGGCAGCCTTTCTCTCTGCACTAGATTCTGGGCCTATAATATACATATATCTGTATATTTTTAGATACTCTCATTCACTCAGCTTTTCCTTTCATAACAGGTGATGAATTTAAAGCCCTTCACTGCACACTCTATGAAAAAGTAGTTTGGCCATCGCTATCTGTCAGAAGAGAACGACACTGTATATAATGTATTTATAAGAGACTACTCGATAGACCGCCTGAATATCTCACTTGCTTGTTGAAATTTGATACGGGAATTTTTAATACAAGATTGTCTACATCTAAAAACTGACCGCACTAGAAGTGAAATTGGGAAAAAAGGTTCTGGTTATTTTGCTTCCCATAAGTGGATTACCTTTCAGGGACATGCAAAACTGGATACACTGGTGCCACTAATGCACTTTAATAATCTGATGATAAACATTTATACTCAACCCAACACCTGCTTTTAATGTTTTAAATGGACCTATGCAGTTATTTTTGTTTGTTTTATGTATTGTATTGTACAGTATTTTAACATGGCGCTCATGAGAGTCTGCTGCTCTCATTGGGCCTCTCCCTGTTGCCATGAATTTGAGCATAATTGTTGTCCCAGTGCAGATATATTGTATAAGCAGCTCCTGAGGTCAAAATAAGTTTGTAGTTTACTGTTTGCATCTTATAGGGTTTTATTGTCAGAGAAATAGGAAGTGTGCGGTGCGGTAAGCAGGCTAGTTTTTATTAACAATACTGTGACAGCAATTTCGCTTATTTAAAAATGAATTGATTCTGCTTTTCACTTTTGCAAAAATCTGGTACAGCGCCTTCGAACTACAAGGTCTAAAAATGTTCTTCTACTTTCCTCTTGTTTCCAACCTTCATTTAATAACAAATAAGTGCATATACTGTATGTACCCTTGATGATGGTAGGTAAATAGCAAAACACTCCAGAGTCCACTTCAAAAGCACCCTTCGAGAGATGGAGTGGTTTTAATGAAGAAAAAAAGAAAAAAAAAACATATACAAAAGATAGACTCAAGGCTGTCTGCAGAGTGGAGAGCTCTGACATGCAAACAGACAGGCCAATGACAACTACAATGAATGACATCAGATAGAGCAGTGGTATATATACTACAAAATAACAAGTTCTTTATTGGAGATTTTATAAAATGAACGGTGGGGCATCTGAGGTCATCTTTAGAAAGTCTAAAACAAGGGTGTCAAACTCATTTTCACCGAGGGCCACATCAACAAAATGGTTGCTCTCAAAGGGCCAGATGTAACTAAGATAAATGTCAAGTTTTAATCTATCTATTTGTTTCTATATTTATTACTTATTCAAGTTACAAATATTTCATACAGATTTCCATAGACATGAAAAAATGGCTG